>NC_138382.1:76431767-76537710 GCF_054177405.1 Leptonychotes weddellii | reverse complement strand
CTTGCCTTCTGATACTGGGCCATTCTGATTTTTCTTTTCAGTAAGTCAATTTGATCGTCACCATTCTTTTTTTTTTTTTTAAGATTTTATTTATTTTTTGACAGAGAGAGAGACAGCGAGAGCGGGAACACAAGCAGGGGGAGTGGGAGAGGGAGAAGCAGGCTTCCCGCTGAGCAGGGAGCCCGATGCGGGGCTCGATCCCAGGACGCTGAGATCATGACCTAAGCTGAAGGCAGACGCTTAACGACTGAGCCACCCAGGTGCCCCGATCGTCACCATTCTTATTGGTTGAGAGGACCTTTGACGTCCTGATGTTTAACCTGAGAGCAGATATGTCTGTGCTAGAGCAGTTGGTCATCTGTGAGGTTTGTTTCCATTTTACCCGAGAACAGAGCACATTCCTACCCCTAAAATACTCATTCCAGTCCTCAGAGTCCCAGAGGCTACTCCTAAGACTGCAGACTCAGCCACCAATTACCATAAGGTTGGCTTTTCCATTTTAAGATCTTTCTAATGCTTGCCCAGAATACTGAGAGGTGCTTTACTTTCTTTCCCTGACGTTGTAGTTCAGAATAATTTCCCGTTCATCAGGCTGAAAGTTTACAGCTTCCAGAATGCTCCTTTTTGAATATCACAGCCAGAAAAAAAATTGGTAGCCATGCCCGTCTTTGCAGTAAATAAGCTAAAGCTAATAAATATTCACTTGGATCAGTCCAGGCTCCCTGAAATGAATTTCTGAAATCTTCCTGGCCCTGAGGAGAGGCAGGGCACTGACTCCAGAATGCTCACTTAAATGGCTTTCTTTGGCATAAATCTAGCAGAAAATCAAGTACAAACTGCCTGCTGTGCGTTCGCAGCAATAGGGGAACCCATTGCTCCCTTTCTTACCCGTGTGCACCTGGTACCTAGGGCTTATTGTCCGACATCCTTCTGTCCCAGATGGCTGCAGCTCTTCCCTAGGGTCCTGTATTATCTATTTAAACCGCCTTTCAAAAAGAGCAGCACGCTCACTTTGAATGAGCGTGGTGTGCTATGAGAAGCTGCAATTAGGCTGGAGAGTCCATCTCTTAATTAAACCTGTGCGTATTTCTCCCTGGATGATTTTTCTATTAAAACATTCCACTGATGCTGAAGAGTTGGGTTTGTTTTCTTTTTTTTTTTAATAATTTTCTCTTTTAAATAAAAACTAACTTTTCGGTTTATATGCAGCTTCTTCTTTTCTCTTTTTCCATGGCCCCGTGTTTATGTCTTGGTCTGCCTAAGTATGTTGGGAACAGGCAGGAAGGACAAACAGTGGAGAACCTCAAAAGAAACGGCTGCCGGCTTCAAAAGGAAGGGGACCTGTGTTAGTTCCAAGTTGAGACACTGATGTTACTCTCCCTAAAATTTAGATGTAGAATCTTTGACATCTCCCTGTCATCTTGGCAGTGATTTGGCAGAACTAAGAGATACAAAAAATCGTTCTTATTCATTCTGCACTCTCTGAATACTCTTGAAGTGCTGCATTTTTTAAGCCCTGGGCCCCACTGCGGCACTGAGGAACAGTAGGAACCTGCCTTCTCCTCCCCAGGATTACCGGCTGGCCAGCAGTTTTCTTCAACAGAATTGACAGTGTAGGGCATTCATTCCATATGAAGGAAACCTTCTTTTGAGGTTTCCTTCAGAGTTATCTGGAGGTAACATGTCACTTTTCCCCCTACAAATTGCTAGCCTACCAAATTAAAATTCTAATGCCTAAAGATTTTTTTTTTTAATCAAGTGGCTGAAGGCGGGTGGAGTACAGTGAATGAAAATTGATACCACCTTTCTGAAGAGCAGTTTAGTCAGAGTAGAAGGAGAGGGGTCAGTTAGGGGCTTCTCTGGAAATCCAGGAAGGACATGGTAACACCAGAGGGGATAGGGAGAGGTGGACCCATTCGAGTGAATGTTCAGGCAAAGTTCTTCCAGTACTTTTCCTGGGCTTGGATCTGCTAACCCTGGCCCTCTCCAGCAGGAGCCCCGCAGAGGTCCAGGGGACCCTCTCAGAATCCTCTAAACCTCCTCCATGGCCTGAAAGTTCTCAAACACGGCGCAGTGTACATGGAACTCATTCTGAACAGGAAGAAGCCAGGGAGAAGTGAATGCGTGCCTGTGCACAGACCACCTCTCAATTCCAAGGGCCATTTTCAGAAAACCAGGTTTTGGTGTTTTCCTCAGAACAAAAACAGAACTCTGAACTTCCCCATGTCAAGTACAACACTTCACTTCCTGTCTTTTTAGAGGAATCTTCCCGTGTGATTGCTTCTCATGTTCCCAGGTGCTCCAAAATCAATAACACAACCTATAGGCCATACAGTCGTATCTCAGGTTTCTACCTTGACCACTGGCCAACCCCAAAGGCAGGTTCCAAGAGGCCCATCGAGCAGGTGTTTCAATTTGTTCAGCTCTGGAATTCATATATTACAGTTGACTTTTTAGCACCCGTGGGACGTACTGACTTCTAATCTGCACTATCCTTGAGCTATCTCCCAGCACTGAATTGGGGGTAATTCTGTTTTTGCTCTACTTAATTTATAAGTATAAACTCACAGAACAATGAGAATGCATTGACTTACCGTACAAAATTGTGAAACAAAAATTCTTTTGGTTAGAATAAGCCACTGACATGCTCTGTGCAAGACCCAGTGTAGCCCGAAGAGGATGAACCCGGTTGACTCCAAGCCCTAGCCACGACCTCTAGTTTCCTCATTTGTGAGGCAGGGGTGCCCTCGATCAAGGGTCCCTGGCCTGACCAGCCATCACAGTTACACCACTGCTTGGGGAGCAAACAAACAGATGAACAGATTCTCAGGCCCACTGTAAACCTACTAATTCAGACACTCCAGGGGAGGACAGGGAATCTGTATATCAAAATACAAAAAAATTCCCCCAGCAGCTTCTGATGCCAGCCAAGTTTGACCATCATCAGGGTAGACCATCCATAAGAAGCCATGGGCAATTGAATGGCTCTGAACCATTGTCTCATCACCTGGAAAGTAAGGTTGTTAGTGGGACCAGTCGCATTGGTTTGTTCTAGGGATTAAATGAGCGAGTGCGTGTGGAGGGCCCCGTGTGGCAACTGGCGTGGAGCAGGTGCTCAGCAGCTGGGAGCTGCTAGTTTTTCTCCACTCAGCAGGGACCTACTGATACCTGTGACATGCTAGGTCCCACACCAGGACAGCATAAGCAAAAGAATGTTCCAGGTGGTTTTAAGTGCAATGAAAATCTCAAATTTTTGAAAAGATAATGAGAAGACAACAGGTATGGAAATAATATTTTAGACAGGGTAACTGGGAAATGACTCTCTGATAAGGTGATGTTTGAACTAAAGAAAATTAAGAGGAGCCATGTGTTTGTGGGGAAAAAGAAATCCGTGCAAAGGTCCTGAGGCAGGATTGACATTGGCATGCAAGAGAACCATGGTAGGAGTCAGGTTAGAAAAGGGAGCCAGGGGCTCCGCTCATGTGGCCTTGGATGCAACAGGTGTCTCACACTCACTTCCCTATATCCCTTCTGTTGGTTTCCTTAAATAACTGACAGGTTGAGAGAGAAGAAATTCAAGCAGGACATTTAAGATGCACATGCAGTGCCACGATTCTGTTTATTCCATAATTGTGTTTATTATTTCAAGCCGATGGGTGTAACAGTAGTTACAGTGTCATCTCTCAAAGTCCACAATTCTTTTTTTTTTTTTTTAAAGATTTATTTATTTATTTGAGAGAGCGAGAATGAGAGAGAGTACATGAGAGGGGGGAGGGTCAGAGGGAGAAGCAGGCTCCTCGCTGAGCAGGGAGCCCGATGCGGGACTCGATCCCGGGACTCCAGGATCATGACCTGAGCCGAAGGCAGTCGCTTAACCAACTGAGCCACCCAGGCGCCCTCAAAGTCCACAATTCTAAAATTGATGCTGATGATGCTTTATCTCTTTCCCCCTAGCTTGATATATGGTCCAAATCCAACTATCAAGTATTCCAGAAGGTAAGCTTTACTTTTTGCTTCTTACTCAAGAGTCAGGAAGGGAAATACGAATGCTCAAAGGTATAAACATCGGTCTTAAGTTAGAGCCTTTTTTTTTAATTTTTATTTTATTGTTATGTTAATCACCATACATTACATCATCAGTTTTTGATGTGGTGTTCCATGGTTCATTGTTTGTGTATAATACCCAGTGCTCCATTCAATACGTGCCCTCTTCACTATACCTACCACCAGGCTAACCCCTCCCCAAAAAAGTGAAAAAAGCCAGACACAAAATGCTGCTCACAGTATGATTCCATTAATATGACATTCTGGAAAGATAAAACCTTAGGGACAGAAATCAGATCGGTGGTGTCCAGGGGCTGGGAGTCAGTGGGGAGATTGTGCCCAAAGGGGCAAGAGGAAATGTGTCGGGGTAGTGGGAATATTCTGTATCTGAATTGTGGTGGTGATTACATATTGTGTTATGTTCCCAAACTCATGGAACTAATATACCTACTGTAGAGGGAAAACTGTGCTTTCCTTCCTGTGTAGGGAAGACCCCAGTTCTTCCCTCCTGTGTTTGTCTCCAGTGAATCTCCAATACTGTGCACATAAAACAATTCATTTCTGCTCCTCCTGGTCACCGAAAATATGGGGGTTTGCCCCACAGTAACAGGACACAAGCTGGGTGTCCTCCAGTTTAACTCAGCCTGACACGATCTCCCCAGAGCTACAGACCCCAGTCACAAGTTCAGTTATCTGTGCTTCTGCCCTCCTGGCAATAGATCAGAGGTTCCCATGCCCCCTTCTCAGGCTCTGTCAGTTTGCCAGAGCAGCTCCCAGAACCCAGGGAAATGCTTACTTAGGTTTACTGGTTTATTAAAGGACATGATAAAGGATACAGATGAACTGCCAGATGGAGAGATACATAGAGCAAGATGTGGGAGGGCCTCAAGCGCAGGGGTTTTGGTCCCCATGGAGTTGGGGTGCATCACTCTTCCGGCGTTGTGTCGTCTAGTCTGGAAACTCTCTGAACCCCATATTGCTGGGATTTTATGGAGCCTTCCTCATGTAGACATAATCGATCGTAATTCGGTTTCCAGCCCCACTCCCCTTCTCTGGAGGATGGGGGGTGAGACAGAAAATTCTAAGTCTCTGATTACCCTAATTATGGCTTGGTCTTTCTGGTGACCAGCCCCCATCCAGGTGCCCACCCAGAGTTGCCTTGTTAGACCAGGAGATGCCCCTAGTGCTCTTATCACTTAGGAAATCATGAGGGTTTCAGGAACTCTATGCCAGGAACTAGGGGCAGAGATCAAGCAATATATATATTCTTTTTCTGTTATCTTGCACCTACAAAGGGTGAATTTTGCTGTATGAAAATCATACCTTAAACAAAAACAAAAAGCAGAGGCTTTTGAGTTGTTCTACACACTCAGTTTTTAAGCTCAGTTTGTCAGAGCCCCATGGTCTACACAGGTGCCTAGTATGGGCTGAGGGAGGCGGGCTGGCCCTGTCCTCACCCTTCCCCCTCCCCCCCCCCCCGCCACTCTACAGTCTGGTCACCTCTTTTTCTGATGTCAGGCTTCCTCGTGAAATGCTATTTTTGGGAGCTGTCAGAAGAAATGTGACTAGAGGAAATCCTTTCCCGGCTTCTGATGGTAGAAGGGGCCGTTCCCCAGAGCAGCTCAGCACCTGGAGCTTACGAGGGCTCCCACCACCCTGTAGCAACCCCTGCAGGAGGCCAGCTCCCCTGCAGGACACCAGCTGCTTTCGTCTGCTCTCATCCCACCTCTGTCTCTGCTTTCGTCCAGCAGCACACATGGTGGAGTTGCTTGTAATTTCATTTGGTGCCCCATCCAGCTCAGTAGCATGAGCCAGGCACTCTGCTAGGTGCTAGGAATACGAGGGAAAACCAGACAGACAAGAAGGCACAGGAAAGAAGGAAGGTAACTCCAGGGTGTTAACCAGGGGGCTACAGTCAAGAACATCAGGAGGGGCCTCTCACGTTGGGACAGTCACAGGACGCCTTTGTGGGGCAAGACCTAAACCGAGACGGGCCGCTCATGAGAAGGAACCGGTCACTTGAAAAGCCGCGGGAGGAGATTCCCAGGCAGTGGCAGTAGCGGCCCACCAAGCTTGTGCTGAGGAGCACACATCCTAAGGGCCATTGGAAGCCTGTGTGATCCGAGCGTGCAGTGGGCCGGGAGGGAGTGCTGTGGGCGCCGGGGGCAGAGCCGCCGGCGGGCAGGGGCCTCTAGGTCCGGGGACAGAATTCGGATTTATCTGGTGCGGAGGAGGGATATGATTTTGAAAGCTGAGCCCAAATCGTTTCCACTTGTGTAATAGTTATGTCTGAGGGATGCCAGGTAGCTGAGAGAGAAAGCATGGAACTTTTTTTTTTTAATTGAGGGGAAATTCATATAACACAATTCCGTGACTTTAATGGTGTTGTGGAGTATCCCCCCATCCAGTTCCAAAACCTTTTCATCACCCCAAAAGGAAACCCCGTCCCCATTAAGCAGTGAGCGTAGGGCTTGTGTATCAAAGCAGCATAATGGACCAGCTCTCTAATGGTGTTTACTACATCACTTCACATTGTTCCCCAGACCTTCTGCATGAAAGGCTGGGCCAAGGACGGCGGGTGCACACGGCTAGGAGAGGAGTCTGAGGCCCAATGCCACACATTTAGAGAGCCTGCAAAAGCATTAAAATTCCACAATCTGATCACAGTTAAATACAACATGCTATCCTGGGTTCGATCCTGGAACAGACAGAGAGATTAATGAGAAAGTGAGCTTAGTCACTAATAAGTAACCAGTGTTGGTTTCTCAGCTTTGCTGAAGGAGCCAGGTCATGACACGTGTCAGCAGAGTGGGGGAAACTGGGCAAGGGGTACACGGGAGCTGTGAGTACCCTCTTGGCAACCTTTCTAGTCCAAAGTTAAGTTTACCTTAAAAAGAAAATCATCATCTTGACTCTTCTAACACTCCTCTACCCAGCTGAGTTAGCGAGAAGCATAGTAGAGAAAATCGGTCCAGAGCCTGAAGGGAAGGTATGTGTGGTCATAGGTAGGCTTTAGGACAGGCAGCTATATTTGAATCTTAGCCTTCTCATCTGAGTGACCACACCTGAGGCATTTACTCGCTCCGTATGCCTAAAGTCTCAGCCTTGAATGCTAATAGCTTTGTCCATGCTGGCTGCTCTTGTCGTGTTTTTCCCCAGCAGCCGGTGGAAAAGCGTTCTAAGAGAAAGAACACTGGTCATTATCTGTATCGTATTTCACTTTAATAGTGAGAAACATTAAAGCAGTTTTGGGTTTTTTGCCGGGTTTATCTCTGTGTCCTCTGTGGTAGTGCAGTGAGCTACCTCGTTCCGGCCCCACCAAAGGCCGTGGCTTCGGGGAGCCGTGAGCATTGCAGACCCTCACTGGTCTTTTAACAATGGTCCGATTTCGGGCGCCTGGGTGGCTCGGTTGGTTAAGCGACTGCCTTCGGCTCAGGTCATGATCCTGGAGTCCCGGGATCGAGTCCCGCATCGGGCTCCCTGCTCGGCAGGGAGCCTGCTTCTGCCTCTGATCCTCCCCCCTCTCATGTGCTCTCTCTCTCTCATTCTCTCTGTCTCAAATAAATAAATAAAATCTTTAAAAAAAAAAAAAAACAATGGTCCGATTTCCATTCAAATACCCTTTGTGAGGGAGGGGCTTGCACATGCTTGCCTTTGCATAGGTACTTTTTTTAATGTTCTGTGTAGTATTAAGTATTTTTGAATGCAAGCAGAAAGTTTATTGGGAAGTCATAAAATGTGTGAAACACAGATTTGGTGAAGCATAGATGTGGAGAGACAGCGCTATATTTTTATTCTACCTCCCCTAAAAATAACCTGCCAAGCGCTCTTTGTATTTGTTTAAAACTACAAACAGACGCTGAAGCAGCGTTTAAAATCTGACATTAGTCTAGTCGGAGAGACGTGGGCGCACCGGCCAGTTCCTCCCTCGCAGTCTGTGTGGTGGGTCTGAAGCAGTGAGAGCGGGTGCGTTTGTCGGGATGGAGATTTTACCTCACCTGCGGAATGGCATGTTGTCGGTGCGTGGGCAGAGCCCTTTCTGGAAACCCTTCATCATCCCTACCTCCACCTATTTTTAACTAAATGGACTTGACCTGATACTGACCTGTACTCAATTAGAGAACCACAGTTTGGGGACAGGAGAAGTGCTCTCTGATTACAACTAACTACACGTAATGAAGTCCTTTTCCTGTTCCAGGGGCAGGTAAGAGTCAGTGGATTAAGGAGACTTCTGTCTTCCCTACTAAAACATTGTCATTTTGCTGCCAAAGTAAAGAATATATTGGAAAATAATGTAGTACAGAATTAAACTTCCATCTTTTATCAGTAAAGCTTTCAGCTAATCATCACACAGAAGGGGTTGGGTATTTTGTTTAAAGAAAAAGTCATGTGCTTGCAGAAGACGCAGGTGGGCAGGATGGAGGACACGTAGGGTGGCCTCACAAAGAGGCAGGACGGTCTGGTGCTTATTTTTCTGTTAGTCTCAGGCCGCATTGGTGGACAGAGGACAGACCGCACAATGAAAACAAAGCTGGGACCACTTATCTATTGCAGACTCCGGAAGCCTGGTACGATTTATGGGACGGTGGGCAGCATCTCCAACTCAAAATGCCAAAAGAGAAGGATTAGAGGGCAGCATTTCTAAACTCTGCTTTTTAGTCTCAGCTTTTTCTCAGAATCCTATTTGCTTCTTGTCCACCCACTTAAATTTTGGGTGTCCTGATGGATGTTACTGGTAGCGTTTCCCACAAAGACACTGAGAGCACTGTGGTAAACATTCCCTCCTGCCTGTCGGTCTGCTCACACCCCATGCACGGAGCCTGGGAAGGGGAGGCCTTGTTGTCTGCATTGTCTGAAAGGTTCAACCTGAAACAGGAGGGAAGTGCATTTTCAGACCACAGTGACATGGTCAGGGAGGATCCTTGGTCATCGGTAAGAAGGGATCTCTCCAGCCGAACACAGTTCCCGAATGTGCTCACCATGGCAATCAGAGACGGGAGTCCTGGGCTGCCGGCACCAGCCCTCCCCGTACGGTTGGAGGAACGCTCTCCCGGCATTGCTCTGGTGTAGAACCCCAGGACTTCCTTTCTTTGGCGTTCATTATGTGGTCGCAGTTACTGCGGACTGTGTGTGTTTCCCTGCCCACAAGCACAGCGGTAGCAGCCGCGGAGAGAGGCCTGCTGGGAAGGTGGGACCCCTCCCAGCTCTTTTCCCTCACTGTGACAAAGCAAGCTGGTGGGAGGAGGGCTGCCTCACAGAGCCCACCCGAGCTTCTGCTTGCCTTTTCATTCCTGGAAAAGAATGTCAGGAGCTAAGAGAATGGAAGCGCACACCTGTCACATTCTCCTCAGGCCGTGCATGCGGGACTCCCTGGGTTAAAAGACAAGCTCACGAGGTCCTGTCGCAGATCCTACCCCATGAAACGAAATGTGGCCTGCCTTTTGTCTGCAGCGGGGACTGTCAGTAAGCCCTTTTCTCTCTTCCTCATTAGACCCCTTACCCTGGCGCAGGGAAGCGGCGGAGGGCCGGGGACAGCTTGCTGTGGGGCCGTGGCTGCCGACAGGTTCCCGTCATTTACTGTGGTGCCCCGGAGGCTCGGTGCACTTCGTCCTAGGGCGAAGAGGCTTTTTATAGCCAGCGTGTCTCTAGCAGAGCAGGCTCAGAGAATGGGACTTAGAAATAGGGGTGCCATCTGAAAGGGCAGAAGCACAAAGGGCCAGGAAGGGTTTCAGGCGTGTTCATATTTTTGTGACATTTAAACTCTGCAGGGGCAGTTGCTATTTTGATCTTTAACCTCCTCATTTCAAAACACTGTGCATTTTCATCCAGCAACTTAGGGAGAGTGAGAGCAAATCTGCAGCTACTTACTGCGTTAAGTCTTGGCAGGGAGGCTGAGGAAAGAGGTGGGATGTGTGTGCGGCCGCAGACGGGCAGGTGTGACGGGAGAGGCAGTACCAGAGGGACCGGCACATTCTTCAGAGCGTTGCCACTTGGAGGGAAGCACAAGAGTCGTCGCCCATGCACGTCCAGCTCGGAGCCCAGTTGTTCCAGAGGCTCCGGAGGGAAGAGCGGTTCTCTCGGGGCTGTGCCATCAGAACTTCGCTGCGGACGGGTGGGTTGTCCAGTGGCGGAGAGTATCCGCTTCCTCAGACATCCCCTCACTCATTCATACTCGGACACAAACACCCGGCCTCGGCCTCGCACAGACTTTGTTAGGGGGTGTCAACTGAGTGGCCACCCGGGCCTTTTCCACACAAGAGACGGAGTCGTCCGGAGAAGAGTCACTGCTCTGAAATTTGGGATCCATTGAATACCTCCCACAAGTTGAGTGCCTGCCCAAGTGGTACGTGATAAACCTCACTTGTCACTAATCCCAGGTCCCAGGAAGAGGAGCCATCCCAAGGACGGATGGCTCCCAGAGGACGAGACTAGCTCTTCTGAAGGAGGCCGTGTGGCCTGTCTCACTGGAGCGTGTGTACCTGCTGCAGCATTGCAAGTCACCAGAGAAGCTCAATAAACAGTCATTTTCAGTCTCCTTCTCTGGAATATCTAAAATTTCTTCCTACCGGCTCATTTACATTCCTTTCCGAAAGCCCCCCTTGAAATGCCACGAAGACCTGGAAGCGCCTACAGCTGTGGCCAGATCTCGAAGCCCTGGTGCCATGTCTCCATCCTTGCCCTCGCTCGGTGTCCTGATTAGGTGAGGCCGTCGGCAGAGGCCCCCACGCCTACAAGCGTTCTGCAGCCTCTGAAAAGGGGTCTCTTCCGAGTTGTAGAAGGGACCTCTGCTTTTTCCGGATCCCGTCACTCTGACAGTGCCCTTTTCTCTTAAATCCTGATTAACTTTTCTCAAGGAGGAGACCTTACCTTTTTAGACCAGATATGGTGGCACTTGGCGCTGTGTTTCCGTGCATCCCATGGCTGCCTCGTAAGTGTGTCTTGGTGCTCCCAGACAGAGAAAACTGCGGGCACCCCTCTCACCAGTGTGAGGGCAAGTGGGCAGACTCCAGACAAGGGACAGTGAGGGAGCAAGGCCCGCTGGAACCCAGTATCATCAAGCTGTCGACGCACTTCAGGGAAGGAGAGGTGGCAGACAATCCCAGGGTCATCTCCAGGGGCGGCTTTTCCTAAGCTGACAGCTGGGCTGGATTGACCAGGTTGGATAAACAGAAGGAAAATGGGAGTGGATGTTGTGGAGTGTCAGCCCCAGGGGCCGTGGGTGCTGAGAATGGCTGGGAGGGATCATTCCACTCCCCCTACTGCTTTTTATCACCACCTTTTCTCTTCAGGGGCAGGCTTGAATATTCACAAGCTTCTAAACCCAGAATAGATTGGATCATGGATTTTGCCCGTATGATACCCCAATACCTTCCATCCGCAAGGCTCCCTCCAACACCCCTGAGCATGGTAATGACCAAGAGCCTTGTTCAGGTCCTCACAGGTACCCAGTTTCACGGTTAGAGTGGAGCAGGAAAGCCCGGGCCCATCCTGCTGGTTCATGGCTCTGTGCCATTAGAAGAGTCCCAGAGGAGTCGGTCTCGATTCTGGAGCTCGTTTCTTCCTGAGGGACCACACGAGCCTTGGGATACCCCAGGTCAGAATCCAGCAACGGCTTCTGGGAAGCCTGGCCGCCCACCATTGCCCAGTCCCCGTTCCCACAGCCCAGCAGGCTCCCTCACGCTGCAAGGCGGCTTTCCGGCACCGAGCCTGCCCCCCTTTCTCAGGCCCTGGCCCACTTGCCCACGGTGACCTTTCCTGGGAGAGGCAGCGGCTGAGAGCCATTCTGCCTTGTGTTCAGTCCCCGACTGACCACTGCTCCCTGTGTGGTCTAACTTGCCTCAGTCTCCCCATATGTAAAATGGACATCATACGAGTCCCTGCCTCACAGAAATGGGGTGAGGTTGAGTCCACAGGCATTCCAGTCCGTGGCACACCCAGTTTCTCTCAAGTGCTTGTTGGCAGTGAGCACTCTCCTCTCTAGGAAGCTGTCCTCCTCCCGCCAGTCTCTCGCCTTGATGACCACTGCTCACATCTTCTCATGCCTTCACTGTCGCCTCTTCATGGTCTCTTCACAGTGGACACAGATGTGAGGCCTCGGGTTCTGGAGTCAGACGGGCCTGGATGTGCATCCAGCTCTGCTGTGTGTGGACTGGCCAGCTGGGGATGTAGCCTCTCTCCGGGCTTCAGGTCCCTTGGCCACAAAAAGGGGCAGTAGTAGAACCTACCTCGTGAGGTGTGTGCTGTGAGGATTCCGTGTGGAGTGCTGGGCGCTGTGGTTGTGTCCAGAGGAAGTGCTCAGTGCATGACAGCCGCTGTTCTGGGGTCAGGGGAAGGCCACGGAACTCAGAATCCACGGCCCGCTTTACGTAAGGGGATCTGCCGTGACAGCCCCACACACTCCCACCGAAGCAACCACCGTGTTCCTCTTTTTCCAGGCAGAGGATCTCCCGTCCTGGTCAGAAAGTGAGCTACACAGGGAACAAGGCACCTGGAATGACAACCCCCCAGCAGTGCCCTGATGTGCTGACACGGAATCACAGTCTCAGGACCCAGAACGTTCCCTCGTGTCCCGAGAGGGCCCGTGGCACCTCCGGTGATCCCCAGAAGGCGCCCGAGAGCGATGTGTTCGCCCTGACGCCGTGTTCGCCCCGCCCGTCAGTGCCCGCGCACAAGGCCGCCTCACGGGCGGGGTGCCCTCCCAGCTCTGCACACCGGGTTCTCTCCCCTGCAGCTGCCTCGGCTTTGGTAGGGAAGTAGGTGGGACGGTCTGGATTTTCTTGGGAGCCCAGATGTCTCCCGATGTGTTTCTCTAACTGCAAGGCTGTTGCTGCAGAAAATAACATCACACCAAGTGGGTACAGAACAGTGCAGGTATCTTTGGGGCTTGGACTTTGCTGGCAGCCAGCAACAGAATCTGGCATTTTACCATCTGGAAAGTGTTGAACTTTTTTTCGTTCATCTAAATGAAGAGCTTTAATTCCTTAATCCTGGGAAATGTCAAGGACCTTTTGTGTGCAGCTCTTCTCAGCCCCGCACAAGGGCTTTGGCAGAATGAGGCTGGTCGGGACTCTGGAGAGTTCCCTTGTGGCCACTCGGGGGTTTCCCTGTTCACCCAGGCCCTCCTCCCCGCCGTGCCCCACGACCTCAGCTTTTCCCACTCCCAAACCCCCTTTCGATCTGCTCCCCTAACGCCCCTGGCCAAAGGTAAATCAGTAGAGTCCTGCCTTCTCTCGCGTTCACTCAGGGCCCCGTCAGGTGCGTGGCACAGTGCAGCGCCACCTTTTTGAGCACTCTCCTCCCGTGGATGCCCGGAGCTGGGCCCCCGGAGGGTACACGAGCCCAGCGTGGCCTCGTCCTCACGGAGGGCACAGCCTGGGGCGAGGCCGGGCTCCCGGTCACGGTCAGGCAAGCGCAGGGCTGGGCTGTCCACAGGTGCTGCTGGGGCTACAGGCCAAGGAGCAGGAGGGCTTCAGGGGAGGAGCATCCCAAGCTTGAGCTCAGAGTAGTCGGGAAGGCAGGTTTGGGAGGAGGAACCCTTGGAGCAGCTGGCGGTGTGGGAGCGTGTCATGGGGCTGGGGGGGAGACAGAGCTGGGACCCAGCTCATTGAGTCCCTCACACCCTTTTCCATGGTGTTTTCAGGTTCCAGGGGGTGGGGTGGCGGGGCGGGTTGTCGTTGTTTTGCCTCTGGAGGCCATCAGCCACCAGCCTGCACTCAGATCCGGGGAGTTCGGGGGCTTCCCTTCAGGGTGTCCGTGGTATCTTGGCTGCAACTTTAAAGAGATTGGAGTGAAACCCCCAGACCAAACCAAAAACTCCTTTATGGCAGCCCTGGCATGTGCCACAGCCTGTGTTCAGTACTTTATAGACAAGATCTCACCCTTCCCAGAGCTTGATCTCAAAACTGTGGCCACTTTTCCAGCAAGATGGAGCAGCAGGGTCCATCTTCATCTGTCCAATTCCCACCCGGACAGCCCTGCCTCTGCTCTCACCCCCGGCAGTGCCCAGGCTCCAGGGGACAGTTAGAAGCCCTTCGAAGCCCATGCCGATGGCCCCTCCGTCGAGCAGAGAGAGAAGTATTGATCTTGTCTAAGTAATCCCCAGTCCCCCCGGACTGCAGTGCTTCTTCCTCAGGCCTCCAGGCCTGGTGAACCCGCAGCATACAAATCCAGGGTGCAGATTAGAGACTTGGGCCGCATAATAAAAATGAAACCACCTGCCTCCGCTCTACTGTACTTTTCTCCCGGTTTTAGAAGCGCGTCCCTGCTCCATTCCCCATCGCCCCCAGCACTTTTCAGGAGTGACTTCATAGCATTCCCATTTTGAAATACTGATGGCTTCTCTTTTCATGGAATGAGTACTCCTGGGACTGTTTTAAATATTCTTCGTAAAGCAAGTGCTTCTCCTCGGAGCCGTGTTGCTGCTGGCAGGGATTACGGTCTCTTTAAACATTTAACACATGAGGTTCACATCTTTGACTCCTGGACCCACACAGAATGTTCTCATTCTGAGACGTTCCCAGTGCCCCTCTCCTTAAGGGTGGCTCTGTCCTTGGCAGAACCCTGAGTAGAGACCCCAAACTCTTGGGCTCATCCCCTTATGGAGCACTCAAGTATATCCAGTGAATGAAAGTTCATTTTTATTCTTTGACTTGCAGCATGTGTACGACCAAGTGGCAAATGTTTGGTTTGTGCTCCAGAGTCTCTTTGAAGCCCAAGATGGGAAGAGGCTTCTAGCACCAAGAGCCGTGCTGCTCTGACAGTCTCCCTGGTTCTGAGCTGGGTTCTCCAAGCTCTTTGTAACTGGCCCAGAAGCTGAGAACTAGGTGGGGCGATAGAAGGTCACATCAGAGCAGCGGGTGGGTTCCTGGAGTGGGGCAGATCGGCTCATCCTTTTTATTAGAACGAGGGGCTTTAATGTCACGGCTGGTTGGCCTGAGGGTGGAGCTCTGCACAGATGTACCCTCAGGGTGTGTAGCCAGGCCCTGCAGCAGCATCCACTGAAAACCTAAACCCAGGGGTGCCAGTGATCCCAGCCTCATGCTCCTTTACCAGGGCCAGCCGGGAGAGTGATGCGGCCAAGGTCACCCAGCTAATTGGTGATGAATCCTGGACTGAACCCTGTCTCCTGACAGCTCCACATCACCCTTCCCCGCACGCTGCCTTTGGTTATGTTAATGTGGGCCAGAGAGAATGTTCTCTTTGGAGTATGTAGAAGCAGGTATTGGCTGGAGGGAAGCCAGAATCTGGGTCTCTACCAGGCTTCTCTTGTAAATAAGCAACTCCTAAACACTTGGGTACTTAACTTTCCCTATTAATCTTGTGGGACACACTTCTAATAGAAGCCTCAGCTCTGCTGGCTTAGTGGGGGCGGCCGCGGGCCTCGCGGGCTGTGTGCTGGCCAACACTTGGCTCCGAGCCATCAGCCCATCGCAGCAGGAAGCGTGGTGTGACCGCCAGAGCCCAGGGCCGGCTCAGCGCCCCCGGCCACAGCCCTCGCCTTGCTGGTGGGAAGCAGGCAGTGGCCCACGGCGGCCCATTCCTCTGTGGCCCCTCATGCTGCTGACGTCACAGTCACCTTGGGGAGCTTTGTGACCACACACATCCCAGCCCCCAGCCCGGACTCCCTTTTAGAAGCTGAGGGACGGTGCCCCCCGCACCACCTTACCTCTGTGCGCCTCGCCTCTGCTGCTCGGCCAGCTCTCCACCCTGGCCTGGAGGCCCACGCATAGGCAGGGTGATGCCTACAGTCTGGGCGAGCCCAGGAATCCCTGAGGACAAGCCCTGGGCCACCAAGTCATGCAGTACAGCCAGTCCCTGACTTACAGTCTGTCAACTTAGGATTTTTCGACCTTCGGATGGTGCGAAAGCAACACACATTCAGTAGAAACAGTACTTGGAAGTTTGAATTTATCTCGAGCTAGCGCTGAGCGAGTGGTATGATGCTCTCTCGTGAGGCTGGGCAGCAGCTGCGGCCCTCGGTCGGCCCCGCCTTCATGAGGGTGCCCAGCCCGTCCGCCGACAACCATTGTGCGTGTCACTTTCGGTACATATTCAGTACATTACATAAGATACTCTGCGTTCTATGTCATCTTGCATAAGATGGTTCTGCCCAGCTGTAGGTGAGTATAAGTGTTCAGAACACGTGTAAGGTAGGCCAGGTTAAATGCATTTTCAACTTAACGGTGGATTTATCAGGATGTAACCCCGTTGTAAGTCGAGGAAGATCTGGACCACAGACTCTGTCTTTTTAGAAGAGTAAACTGCTGGGGAATGATAGCATATCGAGAGTTTTTGCCCCCTCCCTGTGTCTCGCTGACCCTTTCCGTTTGTCACCACTCCGTCCTTTGTTCTTCCCCAGCGGATAAAGAACAAAGTCTTTGTGGTCGCCATGAAACCCGGGCCCTGTGGGGCTGACCGTCAGCACAAAGTAAGTAGCCTTGCCGGCTCTGCCCCCGTTCTCTCTGCCCCGCGGCTGGCCAGAGGCCACCAGTGGGAAAAAGAATTTGGACTTGACATGCCAAAATGTAACGGAGGATTCCCCCTCTCTTTTGCAGCCCCCCTTTATTCTTAAGCAGTGTCCTTCGGGTTTCCCTTAATTAACATATGTGCACCCTGACCGAAGGCTGCCGGCTCTTGTTTGCCCCGTCTCCCCCTTCATTCTCCATGGCAGGGAGACTCCACCCAGAGACCCTCTTTTTTTTTTTTTTTTTTAAGATTTTATTTATTTATTTGAGAGAGAGAATGAGAGACAGAGAACACGAGAGGGAAGAGGGTCAGAGGGAGAAGCAGACCCCCCGCTGAGCAGGGAGCCCGATGTGGGACTCGATCCCGGGACTCCAGGATCATGACCTGAGCCGAAGGCAGTCGCTTAACCAACTGAGCCACCCAGGCACCCCCAGAGACCCTCTTGAGGGCCCACCTGTGTCAGGCCCCGTTGGGTTGGGCACCTGGGATGTGATAGCGAGCAAGAGGCAGAGGGAGAGCTGTGTGAGTGGCAAGAGCTGGGGCATAAGTGAAGAGACCAGCCCCAAGTCCTGCCTCCCTAAGAGTCCCGGGGACCATGCCCTTCTGGGGAGGGGGTGGCCTGGGTGTGCGGCCTCTGTCCAGGCCCAGGCTCCTGCTGTGCTGCTCTGGAGCTGCTTGAGCGGGCCAGTCACTTAACCTCCCGTGACCCCTTCCTCTCTTGGAAACGGGCTCATCACAGCGCCCTCCCGCTGCGGTCGTCAGGATTAGGCGAGAGAAAGATCGGAAGACCCACAGTGGGGTGGGTGCTGCCGTTCAAGTGCTTTCCCTGCACTGGCACATCGAATCCTTGTCCAAGGTCATGCGGCTCGTAAGTAACAGACAGCGCTCAGACCCATGCCGTCTGGCTCACAAGCCCCGACTCCTGCCAAGCCTTGTGGTGTAGACCACCTCATGCGGGGCTTCAGCTCCTACCGCAGGCAGCTCTGCTTTGGCTTTGGCCAACATAACTCGTGATCGCCCAAGCACCCTCTCACTCTCGGATTGAAGACGTCAGAAGCTCCTTGCACACAGTATGGTGGAGGAGCTTTGGGAGACTTGTTTTGACTGGCATCTCCTTCACCAGTGTGTTGACTGGCGGCTGTTTCAAGGGCTCTTGAAAGATTCCTTTCTCCCTCAGAGCTTAGTTCCCCGCCAGTTTGGGTGCATGAAGACCTTCTCTGCTGGTTTGAGCTGGGGACAGAATTTCGGTAAACCCTGGTTGGCAGAGGAGGAAGAGGAAGCTGAAAGTGAGACTGATGAAGTCCCTCAGATCTGTGATGGGCCATGGGAATGTCACCCTCCAGCCATGAGCTGGGAGGGGGTGTGCAGCCCAGACTGAGCCAGAGCGTCCGCAGTGTTCCTTGCCTGGAGGGGAAAAGCCCCTGTGTGGCTGTCTATTCACTGCTTTTGTTTTTTTTGTTTTTAAGTAAGCTCTGCCCCCAGTGTGGGGCTCGAACTCACGACTCCAAGATCGAGAGTTGCACGCTCTACCGACTGAGGCTGCCAGGCGCCTCTGCCCACTGCTTTCTGAGTGGCCTTGTCCCTCTGTGCCTGAACTCTCCCACCCTCGCTGCTTACCTGGTGTCACTTGCCCTCTGCTCTTCTTTGCGGGGTCCCCTGTCTCGCTGGTGTGTTGTTACTTTGTCTGCTTCGTCTGCTCCTCCCTCCCTTGCTCTAGGTCTACTTTGATCTGTTCTTAGGGTCTTTCCTAACTCACTCACTGGAGGGATGAATGGCCTCCCCTCCCAGGAGCATTAGTGCCCTTCCTCAGCCTCCCCCGCCAGGCAGGGTGGCTCTCATCTGCCAGGGGAGTCTTAGGAGCTGTACCTTATGGTGGGGCCATTACATTGGGGCCCGAGCCTCGGCTGGGCTGGCACAGAGTAGATTTAAATTAGTTAATAGCAAAATGTTTTTGTTGCCCCGGGCCTGTTTTTTTTTAACATCTTAGATGCTGAGCAAAAAACAAAACAAAAGAGCAACTTTGTTATTGAAAAGTGTAAAACAAGGAAACAGCAAAGGTAGAATGCTTTGACAGAAGGGAAGATCATTGTAGGTGAATTTTCCCCACACTCTACAGCCATGCCTAGGCCTGGTGCTTTGGAGTTTGGCCACAGGAACCCCGGAACCAGGAGTGGAGGAGTTTGTGAGGAAGGGAGAGAAAATGTAACAAATCTGTCAGCTTTGTTTCCTTCTATTAAGATGTCTGTCATGGGCGCCTGGGTGGCTCAGTCGTTAAGCGTCTGCCTTCGGCTCAGGTCATGATCCCAGGGTCCTGGGATCGAGCCCCGCATCGGGCTCCCTGCTCTGTGGGAAGCCTGCTTCTCCCTCTCCCACTCACCCTGCTTGTGTGCTCTCTCTCTCTCTGTCAAATAAATAAATAAAATCTTAAAAAAAAAAAAAAAAAAAAAGATGTCTGTCATTAGTGATGGAAAAGTGGGGAAATTAAAAGATCATATCAGCACGAGAAAAAACTGCCACCATTTGGCAAGTTAAGGGAGTAGTTTATACTGGACCTTGTGAAAAAGTGGCTAAATTTGGCCAGATTGCCAACCTAATAGTAGAGAAACTAATTAGCTGCCCTGTCCGGGAGCCCGAGGCCAAAACAGCGCTGTGGTGGATCTGGAGGACCTGGAGGACATTTTCTGGTTCATTCAGTTGTTCTGCTCTCGAGCGAACAGCTGTCCAGCAGCCACATTGCACATCTCCTGACCTGGGCTTCTCGTCGGGCCTCTGGTGCACCAAGGACTTCACTGGGCTGGGACGTGTGGCCGACGATACCCGGGCCCCTCGGGCCTGTGCCTTTTTCAGAACCTGTGTTGCCGGCCCGGGGTTCCTGTTGGGAGGGGTGTCCCCGGCTTGGGCCTTGCAGCCTCTGGGCTCAAACACCCACTGCCCCTCCCCAGCTGTGTGACCTAGCCACCTGCCCAACCTCTGGAAGTCTCCATCTCCTCTTCTATAAAATGAAAAGGAGAGAACACCCACCTCGGTTAACTTTCAGTTTACTGCTGGCTTTTACATGTTGGTCACATAAAATGCTTCCTGTTAAAAATTCTACAAAGAAAACACGCAGCCAAACAAAACAGGCCAGCCTGGGCCGTGGCCTCTGGGCGGCCAGTGTGACCGGGGAATCCAGCCCCAGGACAGTGCTCAGGCTGCTGAAGTGGACGGATCTAGGCCCGTCCCAGGGGACTCCTGGGACTAGTGATGAGCTGTCCACATCTGGGGAAAGGAGCACACCCGCAGCTAGGGGACAGCAGGCCACCGGCAAGCAGCTAGCCTGGCTTCCCCACTATGACAGCATTCATGTGTGGGGCAGGGCCTGTTAGAAGCATTGCAAAATAAATAGCAGGGGCTGGAGAAAGAATTCTCCAGAAACTCTTTCTTTTGTAAACTTCCCATGAAATGGCACTTACACTGGTGGTTTTATTTAGCAGGGGGTCTGGGTGGGCAGGAAGCAGCCTCCAAGCTCAGGGGCCATGGGGCCCAGGTTGCTTTGCTGTGTTCTTGTAGCCATAATTTCACCCCACCGATCACCACCCACTGTCTTGCCAAGTTATCATTACTACTGTTTAAAAAAAAAAGCGTTGCTCATTTTAGAAAGCTGTCTGTCAGAAATGCTTAAAATAAAAACAGTCTGCACTTGAAAGGATAAGTACCACTTATCTTGAAAGTCACTTGGGTAACAGTTTCTCAGCAATGTTGGATATGCACCTGGAATGTTGGAAAACACCTGTAGCTGTGTTTTCAAGAAAGCCGGTACAGATGTTCCTGGTATGTGGCCTTCAGTGAGTGGGCATTTTTATTTCTTGATTCAACAAATATGTGTTGAGCACCTGCTAAACGCCGGTTGATGTTCTAGGCCTTAGGGACGTAGCATGAACGAGATGGGCCTGATCCCTGTCCCAACAGAGCTAATCATCTTGTGGGTTCACCAGCCACCAGGCAGGCCACAGAAGTCCAGCAGGGAAAGAGTGCTCGTCCAGAGGCGAGAGGAACAGAAGGGAGAGGAGACAGGCAGGGCTGCAGCCTGGCTGGAAGGAAGGTGCTTCACATGCACAGCCATTTATTTAGGGAAAGTGAGGCTCGGGTTCTGTAAGCTAGGGAGCCTGTGTCCTCACTCTCTGGGGGTGTGGCCTCTCTGACCTTGGGTGTGGGCACAGCTAGACTGACTTCTGGATCCTTTGCAACTTACCATGTGGAGCCTGGAGCAGCCCCTCCAGGTTCCTTCCACCTGACTGCTTCACCTCTCCATTGGCGCACATGGTGTGTGGGGACAGCTAGAAACTGGGGAGGTAGACCCATGTTTACTCCTGCTCAAGTTGATCATTTTACCTGGGGTTTTTTTTGGTTTCATTTTGTTTTTTAACCACATTTATAATGACAGGAATCTCTAGTAAAGACAGCTAAACCATGAGTTTGAACACAGCTGTCAAATTAGGTATCATCTATTAATTTGCTAATTGATGGCAGGCATTAGCAATTTGAGGTGTCAAATTTCAGAACTACAAGGGATCTTAGATTACTCCCTTGTTTTTCAGAAGGGACATTGAGACCTAGAGAGATTAAGTAGTTGGGGGCTTAAGGCCAGTGTGCATTCTGTCTGGTCACCGGTTGCCTCTAGTAGGGCCTAAAGCAGCTGTGCCCTCAGCCCCGCTGATGAAGCCTCTGCTTGGAGTTTGGGGACAGTGGGTGTGGCCCACCAGGATGCTGAAAATAGGCCACAACTTTGGGAGAGAAGACCACACTTTGAGTGGCAAGGCTTCTCTGAAGGGTAATAGGAACTGTGAGACCCAAGGGAAAGATCATCAGAAATGACCAGATCCTGGGTGACAGAATCATAAAATCTCGTACGACTACAAATTGTGAGACAGAATGAGAATTACAGGAAGCAGGAAGATCAGTTCCCCTGCCAGGGACATTGTTCCAATGTGAAGATGAAGTCGAATGTGGACAGGTGGAAAAGCTTCTTTGCATCCATGCAATGTTATCCTGCGGTGACTTGGCTAAAAAACATCTGTGGTCTGCCGGTCTTTCCCTCTCCGCCAGCCTCGGGCCATGCCCCTCCTCTCAGGTGCTGCCCCTGGCCTGGGTTTCCAGTTGCTGGAACTCACCCCTCCTACCTCCAGGCCTGAATACTTGGCGTCCTCTCTGCCTACAACAGTCCTCTTCCCCTGTCCCTGCTCCCCAACTTTGCTAACTAATTTTCGTACTTGAGATTTTATTTTAGATGCCCTTTCCCCCAAGAGGCATTCAGAAGCAGATTGGTTTATCATAGAAAGGGAATGCATTGGTTGAGTTTTCTCTGTGCTGGTTTGGACTGGCCTCTAACTCCAGTCGTTATCCTTGGTTCCAGGTGACGGACCACGCCACCACTGCCCTGCTCCACTATCAGCTGCCCCAGATGCCTGACGTCGTGGTCAGATCCTTCATGGTAAGTGGACTTAAGAGTCAAGTCTCCTTCTGGAACCTTGGCTCCCTCCAAGTGAGCAGGCAGCTCAGCAGGTTGCTGTTCCATCTCTGGACCGCTAGGGCCTCACAGTGGGAGATGGGCCAGTGTAGAACTGATGCTTCCTTTAAACCGGGAAGGGATTTATGAGAAACCGTTTCCCACTTAATTAACTGGTGTTTTCTGTCAGGCTGAACAAATGGTGGTTTCAGGAGTGATCTCCCAACACAGTTTCCCACATTGATTTAGTCAGTAGATATTTATTGAGCTCCTAGTCTATGCCAGGCCCTGTGCTTGGCACTGAGCAGGTAGCAATGACTAAGACAGATCTTGCAGTGCCCCCCCAAGACGTACATTGTCAGAGCTGGAGCTCGGGATGGGGAGTGACCCCAAAACAGCCAGACAGCCAGTGCCTTGGTGTGTGGGAGTCCGCTCCTGCCAACTCTTGTTACATGTTGAGAATTTTGCGACCTGGTTGTTCAACCATTGGTAGCTTGAAATTGAACCAGAATATTTGCACCACGGAAATCAGCAAACGCTGCAAGTCAGGACTTGCCGCCCGCCCCTAGGGCTGATTCCTCTGCACGCCTCTGCCCAAGTCTGTCACGTGACCAGCGTTTGGCCTAAGCAGGGCCATCGGCCAGCTCTGCTAGATGCTGCCGGGCAGAACTGGCAGCTGTGTGTTCAACGTCATGCGGACATGGCTTCATGCTCTCCCCTCGGTAGGCGCCATCTTTCACGGCGGCTAAAACTCCCTTTTCAGTGCATGCTAGGAAGGCTGCCAGTTAGAGACCTACTCAGAAGACCTACCTGTTAGCAAGTCCAAATCAGTGTTGACAGCCAGGCGGAGTAGTGCTTATCCGCTTCGTCCCGTCACGGTTTGCCTCAGCAGGTGAGCTTCTTAGAAAACCTGCAGTTCATTTCTTGGAAGACGCAAACCCGACTTATTGATCCACTTCACCACGCTGGGGAGGGCGAGCTAGCAAACCCGGGCACTCGGCAGAGCCGCGCGTGAGGGTCTGTCTCCTGTGTCGAGAGGACGAGTCAGCTGACAGTCTTCGGCAAGCTCTTCCTTTTTGGACAGATACAGAGTCTTGCTTTTTAACCTAACATGTTGTCATGCCCAGTTTCCCTTTGGTAACTGACTCTGGGATTTGGGGAGGATCTGAATTTGATCAGCACTGGAGGATAAATAGTTTAGCTGAATGATCCATCGACCTCCTCGAGTTTATTGCCAAAGCCTCAAACACCTGGCCTTTGGAAGGGGGACAGTATCGATGGGCCACAATCTGCCACCACGAAGGCAGCTGTGATGTGATAGAAGGATTTGTATCAATAAACTCGACCTACTCTTCAAGGAACAATTTTCTCTTATCGACGTAATGCAGGAGGACATTAAATGATGAGATTCAGTGCCCCTGTCACAGTGAGAACTTGCTTAACTTGCTTGCCTATTGTTGTGGGGTTTGAGTTGGGTTTTTGTTGGGTTTTTTTTTTTTTTTTTGGTAGCGAATCTCCTTGAGTTTGAGAATTGAGTTATGGGAGTCTCATCCTTATGTATGATGCCCGAGAGAACTCTGCACTCTGAACCACTCAAGTGTGTATTTGCTGCTTATTATGTTATTTGGTGGCACCAGGTTGTCCCCGCCCTCCCCCAGGTGCGCGTTGGGCCACATTTTGACAGTGAATGATGACCTCTGAAATCAAATTAGAAGGAAGGCATTTTGACCTCAGTGGAGAGTTTGAACATTGTCATCGATGCAAAGTCTTCCTCCACACGTGTCCGTGCCCGCTCCTCGGTAGCGAACAAGGCGAGAATCACTGTGCATCTTCAGGAGACACGGGACACAGGAGTGAAACTTGGTTCTGTGGCCCTGAGCCCCAGGCTGTGCACTGTGCATGGCCACTCCTTCGGGAGCACTTCCTGCCCCTGAGAACCAGAATTCTATCTAAAACTCCCTCAGTTTGGGGGGGCGGGGGTGGCGGTGCTGGGGGAGCACCAGAAGTAAAAATCAGCAGCGTTGTGACCTTGTGGATTCTGCATGCAGCACTCTGGTGAAATCACAGGCCATCTTTTGGGTCACAGCCAACTTGAGTTCTCTGGCCTCGAGATCATTAGGCTTGACAGGAAGGATGACATTGGAAGCACCCGGATCCCATTTCTTTTATTTCTCTCCTCACTTCTCTTTTTAGACCTGGTTAAGAAGTTACATAAAGCTGTTCCAGGCCCCGTGCCAGCGCTGTGGGAAGTTTCTACAAGATGGCCTTCCCCCGACGTGGAGGGATTTCCGAACCCTCGAAGCCTTCCACGACACCTGCCGTCAGTGACCCAGCCCCAGCCCCAGCCCGGCCTGTGGGCCCCGTCCAGCACCTTCCCAGACAAGCCCTCAGTCGGATGGCTCAGACCTATCCTCCCCCCTCAGACACAATACCGCCACTCGGCCCGTTCCTAAAGCATATCGTATGTTAAGGCTGAGCCTCTTGCAGAGCAGATTCCATCTTGTGTTGATGGGACTAATTCTACACTGTAACTGGTTTATGGAAGGCAGAGAAGACCTTTTTAGAACTCAGAAAGTTAAGCAGCATGTTCTTCTTTGTATGTTAGCAACACTGGTGAATTGATCCTCCTGGGTCTGTGTTCTAAGTCATTTTCACAAGCCATTATCGTTTGAATGAGCCCATGTTCATATATATTGTCACGCTGGGTGTTTTGTTTCGTTTTGTAACTTATATATATTTTTTTTTAATAAGCAGTAAACCTTTTGTACCCCGGACAAGGCTTTGTCTCCTGTTTTTTAAAGCACCTTCTACATTCAGTTGAGTGAACATGTGAGCAGGTCTGGGCCTTTTGAAGAAAAAAACCACTTAGTAATGTCTGCGTTTAAAACATTGTTCTTTCTGGGGACACATTTCCTTGCTTCTTGCTTTTAGGAGAGAGGACAGTGTTGGCAAATACTCCATTTCAAAGACGTTTTTGCAGTTTGAAAAATGGATTGTTCTTTTTGAGGAAAAAAGCACACAGATGTTGCTTTCTGCTAAAGCAGTAACACACATATGTACCAAAGGGAAAGGAATCTGCCTGTGTTACCAGCTAGAACACATGTAAGCAGGCATGAGAGGGACACCTGGCTTGTTTGTCCCATGTTTTGTCCTAAATATCACTGTGAACAGATGCTAGCCCAGTCTGCTGAGTTCATGCAGAGCCTTGACCCCAACACTGAAAGCCATAACCTGTTTATGTGAAGAAGCATTGACCTGGTGAAGGTCTTGAAGGAAGGGGGAGTTTCCTAGAGCTTTCCCAGCCCAGCCTACACTTCAGATACTCTCTTTGCAATGAAGATGCCAGAGAGACTCTGCCTTCTTGAGATGTCCAAAAGAATGGGTGGTTCCTACCTGGGTTCTGGTATGGCTTGGGCCCTCCCCACCTACCTCCACCAGGCTTAAAAGGATAGGACCGTGCCTCTTGAGGTGTGGACCAGCAGCAGGAGCATCATGGGGGCTGATTAAAAACCAACCAACAAAGATGCCCTCGAAGTGGGGTCCAGCCCCCCGGGGACTCTGCTGTGGGCCCCAGTGTGAGAACCCCTGTTCCAGGAGATGGGCATGCTTCCGGTGCCCGGTCTGGGGAGGTGTGATGAGAAGCAGCGAGAATGTTTCCGTACAGCCAGTGATTCCAGACTAAATACCACGGTTGTCACATTCAAGCTATTATCACTCATGAGAGGCACCATTATTTCATGAACCACTAAGAAAGAAAAACATGCTGCCCATTAAACCACGGCACAGACCTTCATGAGAATCCTGTGTAACACGGGAGTCGGTCACACCAGCCTTTCATTGCTCTGAAACGTCTTTCATCTATTCCAAGGAGGCTGGCAACTTCTCCTGCCGGAGTCTCCTTGTCAAGCAGGGGACAGACAGTCCCTGGGAACAGACCGGAACACGGCTTCACTGGCTTGCGTGTCTCTTCCCTTCTTTGGTCTCGTGAGACACTTGTTTGTTGCTTTGTGAGAACATCCAGAATTGAGGATGTAGGGTCTGTAGCAACATCCTGTCCCCTTGCTGCCCATCTTTTCTAAGACATTTAAATGGTACATAGACTGACCCCCGCGGGACTCCAGGGTGCATTGTCGTGTGCAGTGAGGACAGTATGACCAGCTATGACCAGGTTGGAGCATGTGGAAATGACAAGTATGTCGTGACTGCCAGCTGGCTGACAGCACCTGTCAGAGGTGTTGAAATGGGGGGTGGGGGGTGGGCCACTAATGAAATTATGGTAACGGTAGATCACCTTGGGAGAAGGCTATGTGGATTTTTAATTGTTTGAATCCTCCTGATTGCACCAGATCTGAGAAGGTCCCCACTGGTACTGGGGGTCTGACTCCTGCCAACCTCCCAACCTCCGTGTTCAGGAGAGAGCGAGCCGGCCTTGAGTTCAGAGCCTTGGGCAGGCGGGAGTCTCTACTTAATGACATTGTTTTCTCTGTGTCATGTTTAGTGATACTTTCCATTCGTGACAAATGATGATTGTTTCCCATTTACAGGAAGCTATAAAGTTTCCATTCTAAACAAATGTATTTAGGCAGAAAAGTGGGACCATTAGAGAAAAATATTAAATTAATACTACCACAGGTGGAGCATGGCTATAGCAGTGGCTGGGGGGTGGGCCCGTGGCTGGGGACACACACGGCCAGGGTCTGAATTCTGGGCCCCTGCTCCCAGTGGTGGGGGCCCAGACACGTCACCGTTCCTTGGTATCACCCTGTTTGAGCTTCTGTAAGATGAAGGCTGACAGTGACCGTGAGAGACGCAAGCTGGGAGGGTGAGGTTTTATAGATGAAACAAGATTGGCCATGAGTTGATCATTCACTGCGGCTGGGCATTGTGTATGTAGGTGATGCTTGTTGTTTTGTTCTCTATGTTTTATATACTTTTTTCCTTTCTTCTCTTTTTAAGATTTTATTTATTTATTTGACAGAGACACAGCGAGAGAAGGAACACAAGCAGGGGGAGTGGGAGAGGGAGAAGCAGGCTCCCCGCTGAGCAGGGAGCCCGATGCGGGGCTTGACCCCAGGACCCTGGGACCATGACCTGAGCTGAAGGCAGACACTTAACTGACTGAGCCACTCAGATGCCCCTGTATACTTTTTTCTATATTTTATATACTTTTAAAAAATCTTTCCCTAATTAAAAGCAGGAGGAAAAATACAAGGGTTGGGCCAGTCAACCATTAAGGCCTTCCCGACTCTAACACTTGTGTTCTTCAGTCTTGAGAGGGAAAAGCTGAAAGGAAATGTACTGAGGTCTGGAAAGGTGAGCGTGGCTGGAAGGATGAATGCTTGGTGCTTCAAGAGACGGACATGAGGGACGCCTGGGTGGCTCAGTCAGTTAAGCGTCTGCCTTTGGCTCAGGTCATGATCCCAGGGTCCTGGGATCGAGTCCCGCATCGGGCTCCTTGCTCAGCGGGGAGCCTGCTTCTCCCTCTGCCTGCCTCTCCCCCTGCTTGTGCTCTCTCTCTCTCTCTCTCTCTGACAAATAAATAAATAAAATCTTTAAGAAAGAGAGAGAGAGAGACAAGAGGGAGACTGGCTTTTTGTCAACCATTAAAATCCAGAGAACGTGTTGACCCAAAGTCAGCAAAAGTAGAGGCCAGTGGGTCAGGACCAGTGCCAGGGTGGCAAATCGTGAGGGGAGCTGGAAGGCCTGCCGCCACCACTGGGAGCGAGGCGTCAGGTCCCCGAACTGTCCTTTGGTGCCTCTCACGGAAAGGAGCGTGGCCATCACTGGGTATGCCACCCAGATACGACTTAGGCTGTCCACCATGACCCGTAGACCAGACCTACGAGGTATAGTACATGACTTAATCGTTGCCCGACAGCTCAGCGCCTGCTCTGTGCCAGGTGCTCTGTCCCAAGTGGGTACGGGGCGTTTCCCCTTGTCGTATAGACCAGGAGAGGGTCTCACACAGCAGTATGCCCGAGGGCTGGATATGTGACTGACCACGTCATCGGGCCCTGTGGCTGCTGAGCGGCAGAGCCTCCTCCACAGAGGCAAAGGGACCAGTCCCCGCTCTGCTGGGGTGTGTCAGCTGATAAGTGCTCTTGGCCCAGGCTCGGACACCTCTGTCCGGCAGGTGCTTACCTGCCGTGATCAGCAGTGACGCATTTACCTGTACTTTCCGCCGGCTCGGCTACCAGTGATGAGCGGGCCAGCCGTGAGGAACAGACAGAGTGGAATGAGGACATCTATGCAGAGTTGTCCAGATTTTTTTCCTGGACTAAATTGGGAATTGGCCTTTTGGTATCGAGTGATATTTTTCTACTTCACACCACTGACGGGGAGCCGCAGGCACGAAACGATGAACTTTCAGTGTTAATGTGCAAACTTTCCATTGCATTCAGACTGTCAGAGAGAGGGCCTGATGCTAAATCAAGAGCCTCGGAAGGTCACCCTAGTTGGGAGGGGAAGGGACATCAGCCTCACCACCAGGATTCTCACGAGATCCGAAACCGCGGCCAACTTGACGGGAGGCGTCGTCAGGCCATCAGGTCTGTGGACGAGAGGACAGAGCAGGACGACTCACCTTGCTTGTCAGCGCCTCCCAGCTTCTGCATCTCTGCTGGCATGATCTCTATTGAGGATGATCTCGGTGAACTTTAATTGTCCTGCATTTGACAGGAAAGGGTGGGCCAATTCCATTGCACCTGCTCAGAGCTTGTTCAAGCCTGCACGATAATGCGCCTGGAAGATGAGCCAGAGCAGAGTGCTGTGGACCAGCCTGCCTGCCGTCAGTCCTTCCAGTCCGTCTGCGTCTGCTCGGGGAATAATTAGGCTTCACTTTCTAGGACAGGCGGGTTTCTTTCCCCATCTCTGCCATCCTTCCCCCACTCTCATCCCCACCCCAGCTCCTTCAGCTAGTGGAAAGGAACCTCAGAAATCACTTTCAAGTTGAATTTTAAATTGCAGGTTGGCTGCTCCCTGTCATTAGTGCTTGAAGAGATAAACCTTAAAGTTCACGAGCACATCCAGGTAAAGCACTGTCTCGGCAGCTTTATGATGATGACTCAAGAACAGCTCCAGCCTGTCTCTGTGCTAATTGAGTTTGAAATTTCCACTGGGGATTGGCTTTCCTCTGGGACCATATGATCTCTGGTTTGATGCTAGCTGAACAGGCAGGTCCTGCCGGCAGGGGGCTTCATCGGCATCATGCTTGCCTAAGCCTGACAGAGGCAAAACAGTCACGTGTCCCTGGGAAGCAGGGGGGCGGGAGGTCGGGGGAAGAAAGAGGGAAGAAACAATGAGAGAGGCCAGGAGGACAGTGGCCATGAGCTTGGGAGCCGGCCTGGGACGCCAGCGAGCCTTGTCAGCCCCTGCGCCGTGGGGCGGCTTGTTACTTAACCGTGCTGCTCCATTTCTCCAATTCCTAGCTGTCTTCTCTCTCATCAGCTTGCTTTCTTAATTACTAGAGGAGTACATGTGTTCCGTTTATAGAAAATTAGATAATGTGGATGAGCAAAGGAGAAAATAACCATAATTCCCACTAGCAAGAGATAATTGCCAGAGCAGTGCACTTCACCGTCTATCTTCCCAGACCCTCCTATGGATAGGTTTGTGCGTGTCCATTTTTTGCCAAAAATATGAGCGTACTGTGTACTGTTTTGAAACCTGCTTTTTCCCATTTAGCAAAGGCTAAGTTGCTGTAGCACAGAGGCCCCAAAATACAGTGGCTTAAAGAACGCAGACACTTAACTTCTGTATCAGCGCGGAGCTCCAGAGGGCCTGGTTCAGACCCCAGGGCTGCTCTGCTCCACGCAGAGATCTCGAGGCTCCTGTTCCTGCTACACTCACTCCACCCCCCGACCGAGGACATGGTCTGCGTGGGGGAAGCTGGGCCACAGGCCCCTTCCAAGTTTACTAAAAGGAAAGCACAGACAGGAACGCGTGCCCAGTGTTTTAAGAGCCAGACCCAGCACCGGCACGCGTCCGTTCCACTTGAACTTCATTAGCAAGAACTTAGTCACATGGCCGACCTTGCTGCCGGGACGGCTAGGACATGCGTACTTTTAAGTGTGGGGCGGCTGAGGGTCCAGCAGAAACTCTCTGACACAGAAGAGAGCCTGTTCTGATGGACGGCCTGCAGCCTCTGCAAGCTGTCCCGAACGTCCCCCCGCCTTGGGAGTGGGGCAGCGGTGACCCTGTCCTCTCGGCTTTGTTTCTGTGCTTTGTCCTTTGTGTTATGATCTCCTTCCACTGGCGACCATAGTGTAGACAATGAATCTCCTATTGGGCTTCTTAAGCTTTTTGTTTTTATGTTGCAATAATTGTACATTCCCAGGAGGTTGCAAAGACCTGTACAGGGAGGTCCTGCCCTTCGCCAGCCGCCTCCCCGCCACAGTCAAGATTGCTAACTGTACCCTCCCCACAAGACCCCCTCGTTCTACACCCTTCCACCCACATACACCTCCTCCCCCCATCCCCATCCTCTGGCAGCCTCCGATCTGTTCTCCATCTCTGCAGCTTTTCCACTAGCATTATATACCTGGAATCATGTGCTGTGTATGCTCTTGAGGTTGGCTTTTCTCACTTGGCACAGTTTCCTTGAGGTTCATCCAAGTCGTTGTGTGTGTCAGCAAACCATTCCTCTTAGTTGCTGAATAGTATTCTGTGCTGTGCATCGCCACCCTTGAGCCGTTTATCCACGGGAGGACGTTTGGTAGTTTCCAGCTCGTAGCTCTTAGGAATGAAGCTGCCGTGAGAACCTACATGCACGATCCTGCGTGAAAGACGGTTTCTGTTGCTGTGGGTGCCCAGGAGGACAGTTGCTGGGCTGTGTAGGAAGTCCGTTTTTAGTTTTAAAGGAACTGCCGAGCTGTTTTCCGGAGTGGCTGTGCCCCTTTCTTTTCACCCAGTTTCTCCACATCTTCACCAGCATTTGGTGTTGCCACTGCTGCTTATTTGAGCCATTTGAAAGGTGTGAGGCGCTGTCTCAGGTGGCTCGTATCTGCGTTTCCCCAACAGCTAATGCTGTTGAAGATCTTCCTGTGTGCTCAGGTAAAAGGTTTGCGCGGGTCTTTGCCCACTGTCCATTTGGATGTTCTTTTCACGTTGAGTGTTGAGAGTTCCTCACACACTCTTTGTCCGTCACGTGATGTGCCCGTGTGGTCTCCCGGTCTGTAGCTTGCCTTTTCATCCTCTTAATGGGGTCTTTCACAGAATATATTCAGTTCTTATGAGGTCCCGTTTATCAGTTCTTTCATTCATGGATCATGCCTTCTGTGTCGAGTCTAACCTGGTGGGTTTCAGGTGACCAGGGAATGTTAGGAATGTTGCCACCGCCTCCCCCTCCTCCCCCCCTCCTCTCCTTCCTCCCGCCTCCTCCTCCTTCTCTCTCTCTCTTGCCCCATCTTAATTTGTAGCTCAGTCTATATCTCCATCTCCATCTCTTGGCAGGGGTCTTAGCTGCCTTCTGCCTATGCACTGGATGGATAGTCAGATGGTCCAAGGCCTGGAGACCCGCCCTCGCTCACCCGGCAGGTGAACGACAGTGTGAGGACCAGAGCCAGACTCCCCTCTGTCTATATGTTTTCCCCTCCCCCAAAACTTCGTGGGGTAGCATTTGACCTACAGCGTCAAGATGAAATAGATCCTGCTAGGGATCACTGGGGGACATCTGCCTGTGGTCGGATAGGCAGCTGCCTGCCAAGTCCTGATACTTAAGCAAGCACGTGTGATGTCGCTGGAGGGAAGACAAGGAGGGCTTCCTGGGGAAGATCCCCCCCACCCCCGCCACACACACACACACAGTTCCTGGCCTCATGGACTGTCAGGCCACCTGGAAACCCCACGCTGACGGCTGTGCCTTGGGAAGGGGAAAGGGGAGCGTGGGAGTATGTTGGATGTGGGAGCTGTTTGCACCGGCAGACCACCCCCCACCCCTCTGCCCTCGGCACGTGGCCCTCCAGGCAGCGCTCAGCCTGCGCAAGGACTCCAGGGAAGGGTGGAGTGCCAGCCCACAGGCTGCTGGGAGCCCACACTCAAGACGGGCCATCCTCACCTGTCACCCGAGCCTCAAGCTTACTGTCACCTTCCTTTGTGCGGACAGCATCCTAAAACATGGAAGGGGCAGGGGGCCTTGGGCCGGGAGTGGAAGGACCCTCCAGTATAGAATCCTTTCACTTCAGAGAGCAGCAGCATGTCGTGTCCCCACCCCCACCCCCAGCCACTGGCTTGTTCTCAGCCCCTTCTTCCTCCAGAAAGCCACATGGTGCTTGCACATGCGTGTGCCCATCCAAACCATCTCCTGCTCCGAAGCACCCAACAAAACTGCATTTCCCAGGTCCCTTGCATCTAGTGGGGCTCTGGAATGTGAGCAGCAGTTTTGTGTCACTTTCGGAGCCGAAAGAAGGCCCGCGTTTCCTATGCTCTCTCTTCCTTTTCTGAGGCGGTATTGGAAGCTGCACACAGCAGTGGGACATGATGGAAAGATCCTGAATCCCCGTGTCCCTACCTGGAGAAGAGCTGCTCAGGTGAGCCTCCCCGCCAGGAGCTTCTGCGGTGGATTTAGTGTGAGAGAAGTTAACTTTCAAACCTTTCATTGTGTTTAAGTCACTGAGATTTAAGGTGGTGGTTGTTTTTTTTTAGTAACTGCTAGTTTTATTTACCCCAAACACCATCTAAATACGCTGGAAACAGGCTGTAGATAGTAAGTATTGGATCAATGGCAGAGGTTACTGTTTCTACTGCTACTGTATTTATTAGCTTGAGTCCAAATCCTCTCCACTTGGCAAAGAAGAGGACCACCTAAAATGTCACCTCAGCCTTGCGGTCTCGCTCCGCTGGGAAGAGCCACCCTATCAGACAGGCCCTGACTGTTCGCTGTGGAAGTGTGCGCGTCCCCATCCCTTCCTGTCCCCTCCCTCAGTTCGTCAGAGCACCCCTGGCCTTGGACGTGAGCTGTGTATCTTGTCATTCGCACCTCCCCACGAGAGTGTCAGGAGGGCGAGGACTGGGTCTGTCTCGGGCACTGCTCTGTCCCCTGGCATAGCGTGGGCGCTCGGTAATCTCTGCCAGACACTGACGAGAGGACGAAAGCCAGGCCCAGGAGTCTGCTCTGCTCCTAAACAAGTGACCCTGGGCCAGTCACTTGATCCCTCCGAGTCTGGATTCTTCCTCTGGGAATTGGGCCAGTGAGTTTGGCCTTGCAGGTACAGAAGTCTTGCGAGTGACCGCACCAGATGGGTATTGTGCGCCTACTGGGTGTACCTGCTGGGTACAAGGGATAGTTTACATGTCAATTGGGAGAGGGCCAGACGGTGCAGGCGGCCTTGTCAGTGAATCCCTTGCAGGCATGAGCGCGGATGCTGTGGTGAAGTCGTCCATGCGGGGCCTGTTCCGTCTCCTGCCATGCCTTTGTGACTCCCGCCCGTCTCTCCTTACCATTAAAGAAAAGCCTCAGAGAAGAATCCAGAAGTAGGACGGCAGTGCCAGGGGATAGCCTGCCCCCTGCAGACACGGCAGAGCAGCCTCAGCTGGGCATGGAGACCATCTCTTAAGCACAAGAGATTTAAGACACATTTAGAAAGTGCAAGTGTTCAGAAGAGAATATCTGAATCCCAGGCCACCGCCCCGCTTCCCAATCCTATCTGCATTTCTGTGACTGTGCCATCCCTCCCTGCCTTGATTAGAACACGGTCCCTTTTTTTGCCATGGCCTTTTGATATTTGACGTTGCACTCAATGCCCCTAAAGCTAATAGGTGCTGGCCTTTCATTTCCAAAGGGTAGTTGGTCAAATTAATGATCGCCAAAAGGCCATAGTTAATTTGCTGTCCTTCCTGTTTCTTTCCATTAGTTTGCAAACCACCAAAGTTTAAGAAAACTCCTGAGCATAAAAGAGCAGGGATCTAATTAGGAAGCAGGCAGGTAATTCTAAACTTTTCCAAAAACTTAGGGGCTATAGCCAAGGGAGGGCTGGGAAACCGTACCAGCAAGAGAAAACCAGTTCACTGCGTGGCCAAGTCCTAGCCATGGGTCTGACGCACAGAGGCCTGGACGACCTTCAAGTGGGTGAGCGTGCGACGCCGTGTAACTTGTCCTTGGCGAGGGATCACAGCCTGGACCATCTGCCCAGGCTCCAGGGTGCCTTGCTCAGTCCACAGGGGAAAAGGGCTGAAGGCCCTGGGGAACAAGAGCAGTCCTCCAGGCTGCCTCCTTCCTCAGAATATTAATACCGATGACCTGAAGCAAGTGGGGTGAGGTTAAAGGAGTTTGCACTTGTCCGAAGTGAACCGCACCTCACTGCATAAAGGCTATGGGTCCTCACGAGCCTCAGCCTGATGACAACTCTGTGCCCCGAGGCCGCCAGGCGCACGTCAGCAATGCCGTCCTACCACGAGCCATGGTTGTGACTGGCACCTGCCCCCTGGGAGCACATGATTTACAAGAATCCAGACCCCATGGTGGTGTTACCCCGTCTTGGGATTAAATAAAACCTCGCCTTGCCTTTGGGAAACTCCCCCCGCCCCCTCATCAATCCACGTGCTTCCATTAGATTGGCTCCATCACTCACCCCTTTCCACCCCTCACTCCAGAGGAAGGAAATCCCAGTCTCAGTCCCAGACCCCCCTCCACACACATGCACATGCGCGCAAAAACACACACACTTGCCGTGATTGGTTCAGGGATAGCATGCTATCTACCCAAGCCACAGACACACTATTATGTCTTCCTGGGGAGCTAAGAGGAAAGTGGCCACTAGTTTCCACTGAGCTTGAGCGGAGGGAATTGAGATAAGAGTTGGAGCAGCCTCCCTCTGCGGGAACCTAACTCACCCCTGCATGGCTCCAGCCAGGGTGGAGAAGGGGAACATGCCTTTTCTTGCAACGTCTGTTGTCAGTGCTTAACATCACACCAGTGAGCAGAGAAAAAAAAACATTTAAAGGGCCCCAATCCATCTTCTGGATCAGGCAGCGACGGATGAATTTGGAACCGAAAGGCCATCAGTTGGCAGCTGGAGGAAGGAGGCACTGTGTTGGATACCTCTGAGGTATTACCAAGGATCGTCCATTCCTATCCTGGATTCGATGGCTGGGGATGAGAAACAGTTTGATTTTCAAACCCGGCAAGTTATGGCTCTTTTACATTTCCTTTCAATTTACTTAACAACTGAAAAGCTTCCTTTTTAACCCGTCCTTCCCTCGTGCATTTTACTGTCAGCAGCCAGAAGAAACGAAGCGGCTTCTTCAGCCCTGTGCCTGTGAGTCTCCTTCAGAGGATATTTGAGTCCCCTGGGCAGATTTCCAGGTTTGTGCGTTATCCCAGGCCCAGCACTTGAGCTTCCCAGCACCACATACACAGCAGGGCTCCCCTTTCTCCTCCTGCCAGTGGCCTTCCCCTCGCTCCTGAGTCCCTCCGGGGGCCCCCTCGAGCCCCCTCTGGCTTCTGCCACATGGCCCCCAGCCCGCTGTCTCCCAGAGCAGGCCACTTTGGGGCACCACGATCTCAATTGTCACTTACTGCCACTCAACAACCCCCCCAATTTAGTGGTACATCCCCCCATTTTGAGTGTGGGCTGAACTTAGTGACCTGCTGCTAATGAAGACATGGAAAGGTGGAGAAACCCAGCAGGTGCCACCCTAACCATCAGCAAGGTCACCAGAACCAGCTGTGGTGTAGCTGGGCTCTGACGGGATGGAAATGGCACTCCACCTCTGTGGGGTTCTTCCCCAAAATCTATACCCCCATCTGATCCTGGGGAAACACTCAACAGACCCAAATTGAAGGGCATTCTACAAAATACTTGACCTCTACTCTTCAGAAAGTGTCAAGGTCGTGAAAAACAAGGGAGGACAGAGAAGCTGTCCCAGATGGAAGGAGACCAAGGACACAAGGCCGTATCCTGGATGGGGTCCTGGAACAGAAAACCAACGTTGGCAGGAAAAGAGGAGAAATCCTAATAACATCTGAGGGTTAACAGCAGTACATCAACGTTAATTTCGTACTTTTGATAAACGTGGTCATTGCAAGACATTAATATCGGGGAGCTGGGTGGAGGGTACATGGGAACTCCGTCTACTGTCTTTGCAACTCTTCTGTAAATCTAAAACTATTTCTAAATAAGGTGTGGGGGCGCCTGGGTGGCTCAGTCAGTTAGGCATCCGGCTCTTGGTTTCGGCTCAGGTCATGATTTCATGGTGGTAGCTCCACACTCAGCACAGAGTCGGCAAGTCCTTTTAAAAATAAATCAATAAACAGGTGTGTGTGTGTGAATTTAGTGGCTCAAAATCACAACCACCACATCACTCACTGATTTCCAGTGGGGGCAGGCTCAGCTGGGAAGACTCCACCACATGGAGCTGGGTCCCGAGTATTAGCATCCCAAGAAAACCAGGTAGACACCGTATCATCTTCTACACCCTAGCCTCAGAAATTATGTAGCATCACTGTTAGTCATCCAGTCACTAACAGCCCAGAGTCAAGGGAGGGGACCCTGACCCCCACTCTGATTAAGAGGGGTGTCAAGAATGTGTGACCTTGTTTGAAAACCGGGACGGGCCCACCCTTCTCTTTTCATCCTCATGCTGTGGGATATGGAACTCCCATCTTGGAACATGAAGTGGTCTTGGGAATAGAGGCCACACATGCAGAACGAGATAGAACAGACTCGGTGTCTGATGGCCCCACAGAGCTCCATGCCGGCCCTGTCTGCCCACCTCCAGGCTCAGATGAACGAGAGGAGGAAAGTCTGTTGTGTAAGTCGCTGCTCCCTTGTCTCTGTCCCTCCTGGCCCAACCCCCTCCTGACTAACACACCCTTCTTCCTGGCATTCTTGGCCCTTACCACACTGGACATGTATTTATTCCTGTGAGTATTTGATCAGAGTCTAACTCTGTTACCTACCCCAGGAGGTTCTAAGCACATAGTAGGTGTATGTTACGAACCTAAGCTTTTTTTTTATGGCTTGTTTCATGGTTAACTGGGGGTTAAGAGGAGTAATAGAAAATCCTTCCCACGCTGTGGAGCCCAGGGTCCAGACTGAGGACCTCGCAGAGTCTTAGGTGCAGTGAGACTGAAATACTAGGGTGCTGAGGGCGCACTGGACTGCAGATTACTTGGATCAGTCAGGGTAGGTTTTGGTTTTCTGTCTAGATAAAGGTTAGCATTTTTACACTGTGTAGCGTGAATAGCACCATGACTGAAATGTCACAATTTACATGACTCGTTCCATGTCCTTTTAACACTCTGTCATGTTACATTTTGCCCCTTCCAGGGTGGTTCACACTCCCTGATTGTCAGTCTCCCCAGCGCTGCACTCAGGGTAGTGTGTTCTGACCTGAGCCCTCGCTTTGATTCGAGCTGACTGTATTCTGACTTCAGGACATGCCAGAGTCCCCTATCTGCCTTCCCCATAGCCACACTTCCATTCTTCCTTCTAACGGAGCTCCCCATTTGAACCTGAGACAAAGACTTCCTGTCCCAGCTCCTTTACAATTAGGAGTGGCCATTGAGATGTGACTCTAGTTATGTACAACCGCTGGGAAGTATTCCTGAGGAGGTGGTGAGAGAAGGGAGCTCATTTCTGCCCCTTCCTTCCTTCCTTCCTTCCTTCCAGGTGCAGCCCCGAGCCAATGCTGCCCTCCAGGATTGAAGTGTGGGCATGATGGCTGGCATGCACGCAGCCATCATGGACCATGAGGTAGAAGCCACATGCTGAGGATGGCAGAGCAGCAAGATGGCTGTCTGGCAACTCTGACGTCCATCCCTGGTCGTCTTTTGGGTGAGAGACAAGTAGGCTACCTTGATGAAGCCACCATTGTTCTGGCTCTTGTGTCATAGCTGAATTTGATCCCAATTGATATAAGGATATCTGATGGAAGTTGGCTTTTTTAAACAGTCCTCTGTATGAGCTTGTTTTCCTGTGTCTCTTTCTTACCTTCCCGAGGAGCTAATTGAGAGTTCCAGTTAATTGCCATTGTTTTGTTCTTGTATGTGGTGTTTGTTGTATGCCCGTGTTGAGAGCTCTCCTCCTCTGGTGTGTTGTTGGCTGCCGTCCCCAAGATCATTAACGCCCTGATTCCATCAGCCTCTTTTGAGACCTGCACAATTCCGGTGTCTGCTGGTGTTTAACTCTACTAAAGGTTATTGAATCCATCTTTAGTCAAAAAAGCGATTTGATGAGCATGTTTCTGCCTCATGAAGAGAAAGTGGCTGCACGCGTGTGCTCTGAGCTGCAGTGAGCCCCGTAGCTGCCCATCTCTTCCTCGCCGATTTAATTTCTCGGCTAGCGTTGGGCAAATAGAGCAAGCTGGCTTTTTCATGTGCTCCTCCCAGGCCCCCCCGCCCCCCGGCCCCTCATGCATTTTTCATCTCGGCTCCCCACTCCCTCTGCCCTGCGAACAGGATTGATCGGCTGATTAAGCCATCAAGGCACAGCAAACACCAGGGCCCCACTCCTTCCTCCCCTGCCCTGTGTACCTCTCTCACACGTTACAACAGGCAGATGCTTCTGCAGCCCACCCACCCATGACATCTGCATCCCCCGCCCTTATTTTGTGGTGTTGGGATAATCAGCAGATGAACTTACCAGAAACCAGGTCCTCGGCACCTGTCACGTAAATAGAATATTTTGAGGCTTTATTTTTAAACCAAGCCTCTGAAGATCCCCTTGTGGGGTCCTCTTTAAAACAAAATTCAGTATTATCTATTGCTGTGTAACAAATTGCCCCAAAATTTAGTGGCTGAAGAAACAAACCTGGAATATATCGGAATATGTCACATTTTCTGTGGGTCAGGGATTCAGGAGCATCTTTGCTAAGTGGTTCTGCCTCCGAGTCCCTGGAAGTTTCCATCAAAATGGCAGATGCAGTCACTGGAAGGCTTGACTGGGGCTGGGAGATACGTCTCCACCCTCACCCACGCGGCTGTCAGTTCCTCCCCAGTGGGCACCTCCACTGAGCATGGCAGCGGGCCTCCCCGGGGGCGAGGGATCCGAGAGAACAAGCAGGACCCCACGGTGACCTGGTGTCACCTAGTGTGCCTGACACCTGCCAGTCACCTCCACCTTCAAACACACAGCTCTGGGCGTCTGCCTGACCCTCCTGGGCTCCCCCTCTCCCGGCCTGGTTGCTCCTTCCCCGCCTTGAGCCGCGGGTGCATCCTGCCCTCTGCCTTCCCCAGCCCGCAGCAGTGCCTGGTAACACAGTCCGGTGCTTCCCAGATACTGAAAGGCAGGGACCGTCATCTGTGCGTCCCCCACACCTCCTCTGGGGCTGGCCTCTGGTGGGTCCACACTGACTGAAGGAGGCCTTCCTCTGGCCTCCGTGGGCACCCTGTAAAATCTGCATGTGTACTCATCTGCTCCTAGTAGAGCAGGAGACGGAAACTGGTGCTGGTGTGGAGGGATCTGGACACCAGGACGAGGAGCTTATTCCTGAGTGTGCTCCCCAACTCCCTGGAGGGGCCCGAAGGGGGGCCCAGTGTCTGCCTGGATTCAGGATGGAATAGGGAGGCAAGAGGTGCCGGCAGGGTTGGTCTTGGTGGGTTTCTGTGGCTCCACACCCTGGGGACGGCCCAGCACAGCTCCCCGCTTCCCTCTCTGAGACTCTTCTGCAAGTCCATGCTAAGGCAGGCAGCTCCTTTTCTGGACATAGAGGCGCAGAGAGGGCTGGGACTGCACTTAGGCACACTCGCTGCGCTTTGCCGGGCAGCCCAGCATATTCTGGATCGCCCACATTTTCCTAAAGGGAAACACAGAAGCAGAAGAGCCTCACCATCGATTTGCCCATAATTAGTAGCTGTTTCCCAGGTTCTCACGGGAGCCACCCCCTCCTCCCCCGAGGCGGTTCCCCACAAACCCCCTGATGGCTCCCCATCACTGCATTTCTGTATGGAGCTCACTCTCCCCCAAGTGCAGCCCCGAGCCAATCCTGCCCTCCAGCTCCCTGAGGAACCTGCGCAAGCAAGATCTTTTATGGCCAATTTCAAGGGGTTAATGGAGGACGGAGTGGAATTTACTTACAGCACCGACTCCACTAAATGCTTTCACCAGGCATTTTGCGGCAAAGTTCTTTGATTTCCCGCCCCCCCCCCCCGCCCCGTGTCCTTTCCCACCATTACTAAATACCAAGAGATATTCTGGTCCGAGTTCCCACTCCCCCAAGCCCTGATTCACGCAGTTGTATGTGCTGGGGAGTATGAGACTTGTCACCCTGCCACCGTGAACTCAGATGGGCGGGTGACACCGCAGGAGTACCAGGAAAGAAGCTGGCATTTGAGCTCAGAACAACTTGGCTCTGCAGACATCACCAGTGCCCCTAACTTCAAACCCTCGGAAGCCACCCATGTGACCAATGACGTCACCTCCCATTTAAACCGCTTCTTTCTCTGATCTTTTTCTTACCTCAATGTATGTGCGTTTCTAACTGCCTGGCAGGCTCCCAGGCTGAGTCTCCACCTTTTTTAAGGGCAGATGCCCCTAAGCACCCCCGGCCCAGACAGGACTTTTTACCTGGTCTTTGGACATCTCACCTTGTTTGGGGCTCTGGTTTTTCATTTCCACCCAATTTCAAATTCACCTCCTTGTCTTCCAACCTGACATTTGAGTTGGGATAGGCTTCGTAATAGTAATGATAACATAGTCATAGTAGTAATAACGCAGTAACAGGATACTCCCAGGGGGCCTGCCGCGTGCCTGGCACCGTGAGAAGCCCCCACTGCAGTTGGGTTCTCTGGAAGCAGGTGCTGACACGGGATGCAAGATGTTTATTAGCCAGCAACACCCGTGAACAGGGGAGGGCGGAAGCAGGATTGGGCAGAGGGGTGGGGGACCCGTGATGCAGGCCAGCCCCGCGCGGGAGCTCAGGATGAGCACCCTCTGTCCAAGTGTCCCACATTGGTCCATGCCCCACATCTCAGTCTCTGGATGCCAACTCTCCTTGAAGGACATGGACTGGCTGAGGTGGGTCTCCACAGCCCAGGCCCACCCTGGAGGAGCTGAGAGCTGGAGCCCTTCTGCTGACCGCCCTCCTGCAGCCGGGTAGCAGGTCCTTCCTGAAGGGGATGGGGACAGAGCCTCTCCATGTCCATGGCAAGCCTTTCATCTCCACAGTCCAGCTTGCACCTCACAGCAGTGCCCTGAGGTGCTTTTGCAAATAAAAGAGCAGGCTTAGAGAATTTAAGTCACTCGCCCGAGGTCACATGGCTCAAGTGCTGTTGCACATCTTCCTGGCTGCAAGGTTCAAGTTCACAGCTACCACCACGCTGCCTCTCAGGCCGAATAGTGGGATTTTAAAGATGAAATGGAGATGAGTGGCCCTCCCTTATCCTAAGGAGCAGACACTATGCTCTGCTAACTTCCTGGCTCCCTTCTGGGAGAGTTTTATAGTTCTGAGTTTCCGTTTCCGCAAAGCAGGTCACGCCAGCCGGTGATACCACCTTCCTTCCCATGTCACGTCTTCATTCTACAGTGAAGCCTGAGATGCTTGGCTCCTCTGCTGCTCCCGTCGATTCTGGGAGCTTCGGGTGTCCCTCCAGTTCCCCCTTTTCCTGTAGAAGATGCTGGAGTCTGTTTAGGCTGTTGCCACTAGGAGCGCTAGCTATCTGAAAGCTAGAGAGGTGTGACCATGGCCAGCACCCCTGGGAAGACACTGGACACCTATACCTGCAAAGTTTTATACAGATCAGCTGCTCGAGGTAGTAAGTTCCCTGTCTGGAGAGGCAAACAAGCACAGGCTAGAAAGAGCGATACCTAGATTTTGAGCAGAGTCAATAAACACATTAGATAAAAGTTAGCTGATTGCCAGCTGTTCTTGTTTTGTTATCCCTACCGCCAGCCGGCCGTAGCTTGTGACAATACTTTGGTGTTCGTTTACAGCAAAGCGCTCGCCTTGTTAGCCCAGCCCCATGTTTGGTTTCCAGGCTGAAATGGAATGTCCTTCAGAGGGAAGGAAAGGGGTGTGTTTGTCCTTGGCAAAATCAGCATCATTTTACCCAGGGATGTGGGATGATGCTCACAGGGCTGGCTCCATCCCGAACCACCTCCAGAGGAGCCCGGCTTTCAAAACATGTGGATGTTTTGGTTTTTTCACGAAGAGAAAGTGGGGGAAAATAGGAAGTGAAATACCAGATCTCTGTTTTGTCCACCGGATAATCAGTTGTCATAAGAGCCAGAATTTTTCATGAAGCTATTGTGAATGTTTTTCCCCTTTCAAGGCCGGTGTTCTTAACAAAACTGCCTTCTGTTTCTCAGCTGCGCAGGGTTGGGGGGTCTCCCTGAGGCCGTGGAGGAGGAAAAGATACAGAGACACGGGGCCTGACCACTCCCAGGGAGGTTTCATCACTGGGAAGCACCATTCATGGGGAACTATAAGCAGGCAGCAGGCGCCCCAAAGCTGTGCCAGGCCTTCCTCCCCAAGCTCGGCTCTGGCCTGGGTCGGCGCAGGACACAGGGCTCGGCCGACACCAGCTTAAGGCCTGCCTGCCCCCTGGGGCCTGCAAGCTACTGAACAGGCCAGAACCTTGGACTCCTTCCTCCCTCCCACCCAGTCCTGGTATGTCCTCCACCCCCACCCTGGTACCCACAGCCCTCCCTGAATCCAGGTCCTTATGGCCTGCAGCGCAGCAGGGTCGGCCGGCTTTCCCTCTGCATCTCTAGGGGAACCTTCCCCTTGCCCACAGTCTCACGGCCCACAGACAGATACAAGACCAGTGCTCTAACCACTGAGCTATGGAGCCTACCCTCCCACAGACAGATAAAGAACTTGCCTCAGGTCACAAGCTACAAAGTAGAGAAGGTGGGGTTCCACCACAGGGCCATGTGCCCCCAAAGCTATGCTGCTTCTGGCGTGGGGCCTTCTTCAGGATGCATCTGGTCCAGTGGGGTCACAAGGCCCCCAGAGAGGAACAGACAGCAGCCCTCAAGGAGGGCTTCCTGGAGGTGATGGCATTTGAAATGAGCCTGGAAGGACAGATGGGGTTTGAGCAAGAGAGCTGGGGGATATGAGCATCCGTGGGAAACCCGCAGGCTGGTCCAGGAAGCTGTGAAGAGAGCGGCCAGGGCTGAGTGCCCTGCCCTTCCTGCTTGGCACACCCCCCACCTCCCAGCAGAGGCCAGGGTGTCTAGGATGGAGAGGAGGCAGGGTAGCAAAGAAGCCCTGTGTCTGGCGCCCCTCAGAGTAGGGAGGCCATCCGAACTGGGGCCCTGGGCCGCAAGGGTCTCCTCCAGCTCCGGGGCTCTGTGGCAGGCAACCTGGCATCATTGACAAATCTGTGAGATGTGGGGGAGGGTCTGCAGCCTGCATCGAAGGGATCCACGGCCCAGAAGTTTCCACAGCCCCGGGGTGAGAGAAGGGTCCAGACACTGGATGGGCTGTGACTAAGGGGAGAAGGGTTCTATACTTCGAGCCGCTGAAGGTCGGGAATCTCACCACCGCACATTCTCGCTTCTTCAGAAGCTCTGGGAGGGGAGCCGCCCCCAGCCAGACAGTGGCTTTTCCAGCCTTTCTGGGGTTCCTTCCCCTCTTTCCGGAGGGCCCTCAGCCGTGATCGATGATGGGCCTCTCAGGCCTGACACAGCCTCTCTTCTGATAAAGTTTGCAGCTAAAAATAGCTTCGGTTTTCCTGCCTCTCCCCCCAGAGCCGGAGTTGCTCTCCAGAGCTTCCTCCGAGAGGCCCGTGGCTGTGCCGACCTTCCTGTCAACGGTGACACCTTCTGTCTGCCCCCCAGGACCCCTGCACATCTTTAAATTTTTTTTTTTTTAAGATTTTATTTATTTGCGAGAGAGAGAATGAGAGACAGAGAGCATGAGAGGGAGGAGGGTCAGAGGGAGCAACTGACTCCCTGCTGAGCAGGGAGCTCAATGCGGGGCTCGATCCCGGGACTCCAGGATCATGACCCGAGCCGAAGGCAGTCGCCTAACCAACTGAGCCACCCAGGCGCCCCCCTGCACATCTTTAGGTGGCCAAAGGCTGCTCATGCCTGTGAGGGGGACAGTGAGGTGGTGGCCAGCAGGAGCCCAGGGGGAGAGGTGAGCTGCCAGGCCCAGGGGTCTGGGGAGCTGGGAGCTGCACCCAGGGCCCAGGCAGAGGACCCACAGCTCACCTCCCCAGTGGGACGAGAACTCACAATGTAGAAGAATGGACAACAAACAAAATACCCAAGATGGGAGATCCTTGTCACACAAGGACTAGAGTGTTAAGAGCAGGTCCTGAGGCATCTGGGTGGCTTAGTCGGTTAAGCGTCCAACTCTTGGTTTCGGCTCAGGTCATGATCTCATCAGTCATGGGATTGAGCCCTGCATCGGGCTCCACGCTCAGCGGGAATTCTGCTTGAAAGATTCTCTCCCTCTACCCCTCCCCCCACTCTCTCTCTCTCCAATAAATTAATAAATCTTTAAAAAAAAAAAAAAGCAGGTCCTGATTCCTCCCCTCCCCATGACGGTGCTGTGTGTCCTCACCCTCGCCTGCCTCACAGTGGGCACAGTCCACTTCTCCACCTTTTGTTTTTTGTTTTTGTTTTTTTTAAGATTTTATTTTTTTATTTATTCATTTGAGAGAGCGAGAATGAGAGAGAGAGAGAGAGCACATGAGAGGGGGGAGGGTCAGAGGGAGAAGCAGACTCCCTGCTGAGCAGGGAGCCCAATGCGGGACTCGATCCAGGGACTCCGGGATCATGACCTGAGCCGAAGGCAGTCACTTAACCAACTGAGCCACCCAGGCGCCCAACTTCTCTGCCCTTTGATTCGGGCGTGGCCGCGGGACTGGCTTGGGCTGGGGGATGTTAGAGGACCCTGAGCACCGGCTTGAAGTGTGTTTGCACAGCGGGGCTTGCCTTTTGCACTCAGGTGATCCACCTTGAAAGGAGCTGCCCCAGAACACAGATCAGACCTGGATCTACCCAGCAGTCAGGCCCAGCCAGATGAACCAGGAGCACTCGGCCGCTGAGCCAGCCCCATCAGACCTCCTGGAATAGATTCCTCACTGTGCCACTTACCACCTATCTGTCAGCTTGGGGGAGCTACTTGGACATCCTGTACCTCACCTGTAATACGGGCCTAATCAGCATCTCCCAAATTACCCAAGGTAACCAAACTCCAAAATATTCATGCCATAATACAGTAGAAATGTATTTCTCATTCACGTTCTGGTTATCTACTGATTTTTTTTTTTTTTAAGCTACTTTGAAAACCAACTTAAAACAACAACCGTTCTGTTAAATCTCACAATTTTGTAGATGAGGGATTCAGGCAGAGCTTGGCTGGATGATCTTGTGTTCCATGTGGCTTTGGCTGAGACCATTCAGGGTATTCAGCTGGTGGCTGAACTTGTCTGGAGGATTCAAGACGGCTTTACTCGCCAGCCTGGTGCCTTGGCATAGCTGCCCGGAGGGCCGGCCTCTGCTCGCCCTCTCCCTCTCGGAGGTCTCTGGGCCTCTCTATGTGCTCACAGGGTCTCTCCTTGTAGTTGTATGGCCTGTCTCTGTGGTCTCTCCAGCAGGGTGGACACTCTGCACAGGACAGCTCAGTCCCAAGAGATGGGAAGTTTACTGGGCCCAGAAATGGACAGTGTCATTTCCACCATATTCTATTGGTCGAAGCAGTAACAAGGCCATTGGAGGGGAGGGAATTTAGACCCCTCCTTTCAGAGGGAGAAGTCACAGATTTTGTGACCCATCTTTAATCTACCACACACATGAAAAGTACAGTCAGCACCCCAGAGAGGCTCTGCTCCACACGGTGACTCAGAGACCCAGGCGAACAGGCACTCTGACGTTTTCTGCATGTCGCTTCCAAGCTTGTCCTGGTGTCGGCATCCAGCTGGCAGATACTGGGAAAGAGAAAGCAAGCATTCCCACAGGGCGGTCTGTGAGCCAGCCCTGGAAGTGGCATTTATCACTTGCACACACATTCTGTGGCCAGGACTCAGCGCATGGTCTCACCAGACTGCACGGCAGGCTGGGAAATGTGTCTGGCCACGAGCCGGGAGGAAAGGGAGACAGGCTCAGCCAGTCCACCCGTTTCCCCTCTTGAGGTATGTGAGGAGTAAATGGCTCAGTACGTGGAAAGGATGGCTGGCACACCATCAGCAGCCCTGTGTAGCCCTCCTCCCCTCTTCCGAGTGCATCTGGATGTGTTCAGGCATGCATCACACATCTGCATCACTTCACGGTTTGCTTGAATGTGTTGGTACCTGCCAACACCCCAGCATCTTCAAAGGGAAGCATGTCCCTGTGGGTGGACAGCCGTGGGTGTCCATACCGAGTAGCTCATGGCTCCCGCCTTGGCCACAGCTGAGGGGACCAAGAGTGGCCAGGCCCTCGCTGGTCACTGGCCCACAGAGGGCCTTGGTGTAAGAAGCTTTGCCTAGATAGGCTGGACCAACCCGACAGACATGAGCTGAAAAGAAGCAGAGAGAAGGTCATGAGGTGGGGTGTGGGGTGCGAAGGGCCAGGAGTGGCTAGAGTGATGCGGAACCAGAAACTGTGAGGAAGCAGAGACTGAGAGCTACAGAGGAAAGCTCTAGAGAAGAAGGTAAAGAGGTGGGTTGGTAGCAGGAGTTTTGACAAGATGCAGAATGAGAAGCGGAGACCGAAAGACAGCTGAGGCATGCTCATGGCAGCTCCAAAAACATGAAGACCTGGCTCTGTCTTTGAGAAGCCGTCTTACATCCTGCCCTGGGCACAAGCCCCACAAGATGTCTTGGTCAGGGGTCAGCAAACTTCCTGTAAAGAGCTGGGTTGTCGGTATTTACAGCTCTGCACATTTCTGTCGAAATTGCTCAACTCTGCCATCGTCGTGCAAAAGCAACGATATGTAAACAAATGAACATGGCTGTGTACCAATAAAACTATATGGACACAAATTTTCATTTCATAAAATTTTCACATATCCAGAAATAGTTTTAATCTTTTGGTTGTTTTTTTTTTTTTTTTACTACTGTATTTAAAAATGTAAAAGCATTCTTAGCTCATGGGCGGTACAAAAACAGGCATTTGGTGAAATTTAGCCCATGGGCCATAGTTTTCTGACTCCTGCTCTTAGTTCATAAGAGCTGAAGGGTGCCATTTTGTTCGGTCACCAGCACCCAAACCCCCTTTCTGGGTCAGCAGACAGCTTCCCCTAATGAGGCAGAGCCCACCTTCTACTGTCAGAGCTGAACACACAGAGGTGTCCCAGACCCAACCCTACCCATCTGCCCCGACCTCCATCAGAGGCGAGTGGTGAGAAGGAGAGACCTTGCAGGATGGGTCCTGGGGACGGGCAGTGACCTTCCAAAGATGGGTCCCGGTGACGGGCAGTGACCTTCCAAAGATGGGTCCCGGTGACGGGCAGTGACCTTCCAAAGATGGGTCCCGGTGATGGGCAGTGACCTTCCAAAGATGGGTCCCGGTGATGGGCAGTGACCTTCCAAAGATGGGTCCCGGTGACGGGCAGTGACCTTCCAAAGCAGGCGTGGCAGTGCCTGTGGTGGTGGCAGCAAGGGTCACCCACAGCATCTCACCCCAGTGGCACTGGTGACCTTGTCAATGAACTGGTCCTGCTGGCTTCAGTTCTCCGGGCTCCAAGCCAGGTCCTCAGGCCCCATCCGGCGAGGCTGTGAGCCCCAGCGCCCTTGTGATGAATCCAGTAGATGAATCTACTTAAATCAGCTAGCAGCTACTCCCTTTGCTGACGAATAAGAACCCCAGTGGTTGTGGGAATTTCTCATCATGGTTTTCTCTGGTGAGGTCCCAGGATGGTAAAATGTGCTGTAAAGATCTTTTCTAACAAGTTATTTTTTAGAAGTTATCACATAAACATTACATGTTCATTTTTTTTTTAGTATTTTATTTATTTATTTATTTGACAGAGAGAGACCTAGCGAGAGCAGGAACACGAGCAGGGGGAGTGGGAGAGGGAGAAGCAGGCTTCCCGCCGAGCAGGGACCCCGACTTGGGGCTCGATCCCAGGACCCTGGGATCATGACCTGAGCCGAAGGCAGGCGCTTAACGACTGAGCTACCCAGGCGCCCCTACATGTTCATTATTTTAGAAGGGAAGAAATAAAAAATGCCACAGAGGAGAAATAAAAATTCCTCATGATCACAACACATGGAAAGAAGCGCAATTAGTCTTTGATGCAAACCCTTGCAGATAGAGATCCAGATTTTCCTCTTCACTCGCCGGCATCTTGGAAGAGTCGTGAATTGCTAGTAAGTATCGTGAATTGCTAGTAAGCATCGAGAATTGCTAGTAAGCATGCGTTTCCATCTCTTTATAAATAACTGCCTGATGCGCCATCAGATCCATGTATCTGATGTGTCCACCAGTCCCCCACTAGTGGGCATGTGGGCTGTTTCTAGGTTTCATTGCTAGAGATAATGCTTGGATAGGAGAATGCCATGGACTGCCGTGCGCCCCTCCCTCCCAATTCAGATGGTGACATCCTAACCCCCAGGACCTCAGAATGTGCCAATTTGGAGATGGGCCTCTAAAGAGGTAATTAAGGTAAAATGAAGCCATATGGATGGGCCCTCATCCAATATGACAGGTGTCCTTATAAGGAGGAGATGGGGACACACGTGACACAGACTGATGGGGGACCGTGGGAGGCCACGGCAAGAAAGTGGCCATCTGCAAGCCAAGGAAAGAGGCCTCAGAAGATACCAACCCTGCCTCCACCTTGATCTCAGAGACTGTGAGAAAATAAATTTCTGTTGTTAAAGCCACATAGACTGTGTGCTTTGTGATGGAACCCTAGGAAACAGATACACTGTCCTTTTAACTCAGCCTTTGAGTACCTTTCCTGAGGCTAGAATCACAAAACAGCAATTACGAAATCAAAGGGTATACATGTTTTAAAGACTTTGTATTTTGAAATCATGATAGACTCACGGGAAGTAGCACAAAGGATACAGAGCCTGTGGGGACATCTTACGGAACTAGAGTACAGGATCCAAACCAGGAAATTGGCGTTGATGTGAAGCTGTTGCATGGTCCACAAGCTCCATTCGGTCTAGTGGTCCCGTATACTCTTCCATAGATTGATGCCCCAGCCTTTCATTTTTGTATGCCATTGCAAATGTTATTTTCTGTTTCATTTCCTTTTCCTGTGTTCCTGTAAGAAGGAAACTGAATGATTGGTCTTGCTTCTGCCATCTTGCTAAATTCGCTTATTAATCCTGGTAGTTCGCTGTAGATTCTACTGGAATCTTAACGTATGTGATGATACTGTCTATAACTAATGGCAGTTGCTCTCCCTTCGATCCTTATACTTCTTTCCTTGCTTATCGCATTGGTGAGGAATCCAGGATGACATGGTATGAAAACGATGATGGTGGGAAATCCCATTCGCTTCTGGTCTTGGCTGGGGGAGGGGAGGCTCTATAACCGGCTCTCAAGTGTGATGTCTGCTGTAGATTTCCAGTATCTATATTTTGTCAAGTGATGGATGCTCCCCCCTGCTCTAGTTTCTCAGAGCTTCCTTTTTCATGGATGGTACTGAGATTCATCAAATAATTTTTCTGCATTGATGGAGATGACCGTATCATTTTTCTTCTGGTTTTTATTATGATTGGTTTTTGAATGTTAAGCCAACCTTGCATTCCTGAAACAAATCCCACTTGGTTGTAACATTGTTTTATTTGACTTGCTAACATTTTGTCAAGTATTTTTATGTCTGTTTTCAGGAGGACAGTTGATTCATAGTGTTCCTTTGTTGTGATGTCCTTATCGGGATTTACCACGAAGGTTATGATAGCCTAATAAAAATGACTTGGGAAGTAACTCTTCTTTCTGTATTCTCCGGGAGATCTTGTGTAAGATTGGGGGGTTATTTCTTTTTTAAATGTTTAGTAGAATTCACCGGTAAAGCCATCTGAAAATTTCTTTGGCAGATAGTTTTAATTTTGGATTCAATTTCTTTAATAGATAAGGTTTTTTTTCTTACAGCAGTTTTGATAAGATTTGTTTTTAAAGTATTTTTTTCTACTACATTTAATTTTCAAATTTATCAGCATAAAGCTGTTCCTGATATCTTCTCCAAGGCAGCATAAACGTTAAACCTCCATATTATTATGGTACACTTCTGTGTGATTACCAATATTACTCCATAACACCTCCATCATAGCACTCGATGACTTACATCGGCATGTTGTGTGCATGTGTCTGTTTTGGTCACACACACACACACACACACGCCCTTCCCGCATCCCTGAGCGGTCACCAGATGGAGCTCATTGTCCAGAGAGACACATCACAGACAGTGCTGAGCCGGGGCCACAGTGGGCAGCTGCCCCCCGAGATCCCAAAGCGACCAAAATGACTGACTGCTACTGAGTGTCTCAGATCTCTTTGAAATGAAGCTTCCAGATGCAGTATGCACTGAAATGTCTATGGGTTCCCCAAGTCCACCCAGCCAGAGAAAGGCATTGATAGATTAGTTTGAATGAAGATTAATCAATAATTTATGCTGATGTTTCTCCTCATGCAGCAGGGAGACCCATTTTGACGGGATTTGACAGGGTCAGGCACACCTCGGTTTAATTAAACCTGATACAGAAAATTAAAAGGGAAAAAAAAGTGCCCACCAACCCTCTGGCGATTGGTTACACAAGATGGACTCAATCTACAATCGATGAAGAGGGATTGAGGAGCAGATGGGGATGTGGCAGGAAAGTCCAGATTCAGCAAATGCTTCTGCGTGGCCGCCCTGATGGAGCACAGCAAATGTAAATACACTTATTGGCATTTCCTCATAATGTGGCCTTTAGGAGGCAGTCCCTTTGCAAGAGATGATGGATGGTTCTGCTGGCCGGAGTGTACGCCATATCTGGAAATCAGCACTGCTTAGGCCTCTCTTAGAGGAGTCGGAATGCCAAAACTCACATCCCCAGAGTGGCCATCGAAAGGAGCAAGTAGAAATTAATGAGCATCGGTCTTCCCGACAAACAGGAGATAGTCTCGGGACCTGGTGGAGAATCAGCATCAGGGTGAGCCTCTTGGTGGGACCCTCCATGTTTTCTGCCCACCCCCCCAAGGTTCTCAGCAGGATCTCCCTCCTTTTTGTTGTATTCTGTTAGAGAGATCCCAGCCAAATCTCATCTGAACACTTGGGATCTTTCTGAGCTAATGGAACTGCTCTGACAGTTTTCATTCATAGCCTCCCTGTCCTCTGGATGTGGGTGTAAATCTTTGAGGAGTTAGGCCTAGGGTAAACTCAAGTAACTGTCCAATTCAGAATGGTATCTTTGCCCCAGGCCACTGAGACTTGCTGAGTCAGGCTAGTCACCTAATGTCCCCTCCCAGAGGACTTCTCACCCAGGGGATCCTCAATCCCACCCAACAAGTTTGCTGGAGGTGGCCAGATATGTCTGAGCCAGACATGGATAAGCCCCAGGTGACAAGTGAGTAGCACACAGACCTCTCTCCTCACTGCTGTATCCATGGCAGACATTGCTAATCGATCCCTGCATGTTCTCCTGGTGCTAGGAAGTAGGAAGCCCAAAGCTCAGCCTTCCCTGCCCATGCAAAGTAGCCGAAGTTCTCGTTCCAAACTGGACAGGGAGGGGCAAAAGGTGGAAAGAGACAGAGGAGAGGTAGGAGGTGAGCATGTATATCCCCATGCCTCCTCTCCAGACTTTGGCCCGGAGGGATGCTGCTTTGGTTAGGTCAAAAGGAAAGTTGGGAGCAGGAAGCTTTCTGTTCAGATTCACATTTGGAACTCTGGAAGGAGATCACCTCCCAGGCAGCACCCCGCCAATCCAGAAACCCAGTCAGGGGAAACTCAACAGCATGGTGAAGGGTCCAGTGAGCTTTCTCAGACACCTACAGCTCCCCCAAGGCCTGAATGGGCTGCAGAGGCCCCCACATGCCTGGAGGCAGTGGAGGGTCTGCGGGGCACGCTGACAAAGGGGATGAGGACCCTGCCGTGGAGGCTGTGCTGGTTGGTAGAGACCAGGGGTCACATGGAGGACATGGGGGAGACACAGAGGGGAAGGAGGGCTGAGCCAGCCAAAGAGCATCCCGGGGCCCAGGCAAGGAGGACCCACTGGGACGTTACCTGCAGCCACACCAACAGTAGGGTCTCAGTCCTGGAGGCTCCTGGGCAGCCACGGCCAGCAGACAGCGGCCAGGATGAGGCCACCGTGTGCCTGCAGACACCCTTCCCCTCAGCCACCACGCATCACCTGCACTGCAAGCTGCCATGTTGGGGAGGAGCAGGGGGGAAGGGAATGGCCTGGGAGTGGGAAAGATCCTTTGCCCAAAGCAGCTATTTAATAGTTGGATCAGATTGGGTCTAGGAGATTGGAATTCCATCTCATCCATGCCATGCCAGCCAGACATTATTCCCTGGCATGTCGACCCCTGAGCTGAGTGACCCAAGGGCTGAACAGCTGGAGCAGCTTCTCCCCCACTCAGGCCCGCCAGGCCCCCACAGCCGCCTGCAACCTGTCTCATCCACCACTGGCTTCTTCACCTTGGCTTTTTTTTTTTTTTTTAATGTGGCAACGTAGACATAAGATTCACCATTTTAACGATTTTTAAGTATGCACTTCAGTGGTACTACGTACCTTCACACTGTTGTGCAAGCTCACCCCCATCTGTCCCCAGAACTCTTCATCCCCCAAACTGGAGCTCAGCCCCCAGTGTGCACTGACTCCCCAGCCCCTGGCGCCCACCGCCCTCCTTTCTGTCTCTGGGAACATGATGCTCTGGGTGCTTCACATCAGAGGAATCATACAGCATTTGCCCTTTGGTGTCTGGCTCAGCTTACTTACCTAATGTCCTCCAGGCTCATCCCTGTTGCAGCCCACATCAGGATCTCAGAATCGCCTTCCTTGTTAAGGCTGAATTTTTAAGACTGAATCCATTGTACGGGTACACCACATTTTGTTTATCCACTCACCGATGGACGCTCGGGTCGTTTCCACCTCTTGGCTGCCGTGAATAGTGCCGCTGTGAACATGGGTGCACAGATACCTAGCTGTCCAAATCCTTGCTTTCGACACTTTGCGGTAAATACCCAAAAGTAAGGTTGCTGGGTCCAATGGCAAGTCTGTGTCTCCTTTTCGAGGAGCCGTCGTGCTGTGTTCCTCAGCGGCTGCACCATCCTCCGTGCTCACCAGCAAAGCACAAGGGCTCCAACGTCTCCACGTCCTCACCGACACTGGTTACTTTCTGGTTTTTTGATGATAACCCTCCTAGTGGGTGTGAGGTGCCTACTGTCACTTTTAAATCTGTGAGCCCCGTTTCCTTTCGCAAACCCTTCCGTGTTCTTCCTGCTATGAGCCAGAGTTGCATTCTGGAACCTGACCGATCCAGGAGGGGAGACTGCACGTGCGTCAGAGCCACAGGGCCGTGGGGAGTCCGCAGCAGTGGGCGCTGTCCTGGCACGTGTAGCCCCGGCTGTGTGCAGGGCCCCCGGGGGGGGGGGCAAGGGGAGGAGCCATGCGCTTGCGCAGAGGATGCCCCCGCTGCAAAGGAACACAAGACTGTTTGGAGGATCAGCTGTGTGCCAGGAAAGTAACTCAGCCCGTATTTGGTGAACACTGGGTTCTTGCCAGGCACTGGGTTATAAGGGTGCTAATTTAGAACTGGTCTGTGGTATAGGAGGTGACCCACCCACGAGACACTGTCCTGCCTGTACTTCCTTCTTGTTGTTGTTGTTTTTAAAGATATTATTAATTTGAGAGAAAGAGAGAGCACGAGCAGGGGGAGGGGGAGAGGGAGAGGGAGAAGAAGACTCCCTGCTGAACAGGGAGCCCGACTCGGTGCTCGATCCCAGGACCCCAGGATCATGACCTGAGCTGAAGGCAGATGCCTAACAGACTGAGCCATCCAAGCACCCATGCACTTCCTTGTTATTAGAGCCTACATCCCGAACTAGAGGCTAAAAATGCCCAAATATCTGCCTCCCAAAACTTCCTTACATGTAGGCATGGGCAGGTGGCCCAGTTCTGTCATTTGGGACCTGGGGTCTGTTGGGGGCCTCTGGGAAAGTTTTGAATCCCTAACAGGAATAGTAGGGAGCATTTTTTTCTCCTTCCCTACAGACCTTATTGTGGAAAGATGTGATGTTTGGAGCTGCAGCAGCTATCTTGTCACCATGAGGTAAAGTCCTGTCCTCATGCTGGGAAAGTGGGAAAATAGGAAGATGCTAGGTCCTTGCTGCTATCACTGAGCTCCTGAACCAACGTCAATTCTCTAATTATGTGAGAGCAATAAGCCCCTATTGTTAAAGCCACTTCTCACTGAATATTCTATTACTTGTGGCCCAGGGCATTCTATCTGATACAAAGAGGCTGACTAAAACAAAGAGTCATATATACAAATGAAAAATTCTAGCTGAGCTGCATCCACTGAAGGAGCCGTACATGGTGCATTTAATAGGAAGTGAAGACCCCGTCAGAGAGGTCAGGATAGCCTCCCCAAGGAAGTGACCACTGAACAGAGGTCCAGATGAAAACCAGTAGATTTTAGGCAAAAGGAGCAGCCTATGCAGAGGAATCATGGGAAGTCCCTAGGCATGCATTGGGGTCACTTAGGGAGCTTTTAACAGTTACAACATCCCCCCCCATTCAAATTAACTGAATTTCCAGGGTTGGGAATCCAAATGCACAGCAGGCTTGAGAACCGTAGACTAAGGGGTGGGGATGGCTGGCCTGCAGGGTGTGCACGAGGGAGCGACGGAGGAGGCTGGGGGTGGGGACAGCTAAAAGCATCACAGACCGTGCTCCACCACATGACGGATTCCTGAGGGGCCAGAGCACAGCCAGGGAGCCTGGCACAAGAGAAGGTGATCTCAGAGTCACAACGACACTCGCTGATCTTCACCCAGCCGGCCACTCCCTGGCATGGGACCCACTGAATTTCACATTCCCGATCTGCTCACTGGGAACCACAACATCCCGTCCAACCCAGAGCAACTGGAACCTGGGGACGGTGGCCTGCATCAGGGAGCCAAGCAGGTAGTGGTTCCTGGAGGTTCCCTTTCGGGGTCTTGGGACTCTGTCCCCAGTGGGGCTTTGGACCTAGCTGTGCCCTGGAAGGAGGAGGTCACAGCAGCCATGAGGCTGGGCAGCCCTCTCCCTATTGTCCCTTGTGCTGCTGTGTTTCGCGCTGAAGTGAGTTGAACGGTGGCCCCCAAAAGATGTGGCCACCCAGAACCTCAGAACCAACCTTATTTGGAACAAGGGTCTTTGCAGATGTAATTAAGATAAGGCTCTCGAGATCACCTTGAATTAGGGTGGGCCCTAAATCCGAGGACATGTGTCCTTATAAAAAGAGAGGAGCCACAGATACAGAAACATAAGGACAGAACACCAAGCGAGGACAGAGGAAGAGACCAGAGCAATGCGTCTACAAACCGAGGGATGCCTCGGATTGCCTAGCCTCCAGAAGCTAGGAGAGAGGCACAGATCGGATTCTCCCTCAGAGCCTCCAGAAGGAACCCCTCCGCCGACACTGGGGACCCTGGCCTCCTGAACTGTGAGAGAAGACGTTTCTGTTGTCCTCAGCCATGCAGCTTGTGGTCATTTGTCAGGACAGCCCTGGACCCTCCTCCACCAACCTCCCGGGGCCCTCTCCCCTCCTCTGCCCCTGCCATCCCCCCCACCCATCAGTGTTGGGGCCTGGACAGAGCGAAGCAGAGCATCCTGGTTGAGCCAGACCGCCAGCTTGCCTGGCACCGGGATGGTGGCCCGGGCAAGGAGGGGCCGGCTCGTCAGCTCCACGGGAAGCTTGTGATGCTGTGGCTGAGACCGCCCCCACCCAAGGTGACCTTCTCACGACAAACCCGGCGCTGGTATCAATTATTCAGTGGAGCATCTTAGAAGGTGCTCCAAACATACGGGCCTGGGCTTTTTGTTGTTACCCACCCCCCCCCGCCTTTAAAGACATTTGTCAAATCCGCGCCTGGCAGAGAAACAGAGAGCCGGGGCATCAGGGAGGGGCAGGGAGCTCGGCGCCCATGGGGCCCTGCCAGCTCGCCAGCAAAGGGCTCTCAGCGGCGGCCCCACGGCGGGCCTTGGAAGCTCGTGTCTCCTCGCGGACAGAGCTGTCCGCCGGCCGCCGGGGCCTTTGATTCCGCCCTGACAGGGCGCTGACAGATTGATCTGGCACCCGTACATAATTCATGAGCCCCCGAGCAGCTGTGAATTCTGAGCAGGCCTTTTCTGCGGTGCAGACAGAGCCGGCCGGAGAGCAGGCTGGGGAGTGGGGCGCGGGGGGTGGGGTCGCCATAGGAGGAGCTTCATCAGGAGGTGAAGAGCTAAAGGGATGCTCTGGGGCTGGGGGAAAGCAGTCCCCTCGGACGTGACAGCCACCTGTCCATGGTCTGCCGTCTCAGGAGCAAGGGCTTCGGGGCGCATGCCCCATGCTCCCCTCCGTGGTGGCCTGAGCACACCCATCCGGGTGGCCTACAGGGTAGGAGCTGCAGCGCCTGAGGGGCCCTCAGGCCACCGTCCTGCAGACACAACTAGCTGGGTGACCTTGGGCGGGTCACTCAGCCTGCCCGGGCCAAGCCCCGTCCCCGTGGAGGCACGGTGATAACATGCTGTAGGCAAAAGGCGCTGTCCCCCCTCATCAGAGCGTGTGGGGTGGTCACTGTTAGAGGTGAATCTTCTAGCACATCGTGCCGGTCTTCCACTGGCCTCCCTGGGGGTGATGGCCCCACTTCCCGGAGTGTGGCTACAGGCGGGCCCTCGGAACCTGGTTCACACTTGGACTGGATATACAGACCAGGATCCCAACAAAACAGGAAGAAAGCCAGCAGCAGGTGGAGAAAGGCTTTTCAAACGCAGTTTCTCAGAACCCGGGGATATGGGCTCCCAAGAACCACCTAGGGCTTTAACAGGGCAGCACCTGGGCCTCCCCGGGGACTCCAGCTTGGGGGTGCAGGCGGCCAGGAGTCCATCAGTCCTCCGGATCCTCACCCAGAAGAGGCCCTGGGACCGCTGCAGAGTATTTTCCAGTTGGAGCATGGCTTGAGGTGTTTTTGCAAAACAATTAGGTTGTCCTTGTTTTCCCAATATTTCTGTTTGGTTGAGGACATTGATCTCCCCCCACCCCACATAGTATTTATTGTTGATGGATTTTTTTTTGTCCAATTGCAAAAGTAATACTTATGTAGATGTTTGTTCTCTTTTTTTCATGCTTTTCTGTAACTTTTTTAGCGTGAAAAAAAGCAATATATATCTCATGCCAAAAGACATGGAAAATAGAGAAGCAGGAAGAGATCAAAATCTCCCACAATCCCTCCCTCCAGAGATGATGGCCACACTGTGCGTGTTGGTCTGGGCCTTCCCAGGACTCTGCCGATGTGAACACAGAGACATCCTATTTTATGTAATTTTTTTATTGTGCTAAAATATACATTAACACAAAGTTTACCACTCTAACCGTTTTTAAGTACCCAGTTCGGTGGCATGAAGTCCATTCCATCACCGCCATCCGTCTCCAGAACCTTGTCATGTTCCCCAGACTGAAACTCTGTCCCCATTAAGCCCTGATCCCCATTTGTCTCGCCCACCCCCACCCCCACCCCCCGGTGTCCGACAACCACCATTCCACTTTCTGTCTCTACGACTTTGATTACTCCAGGTACCTCCCATGTGTGGGATCACACGGAATTCGTCCTCACGTAGCGTAATGTCCTCCAGGTTCATCCATGGTGTGGCAGGTGACAGAATCTCCTTCCTTTTCAAGGCCAAGAGAGATATCCTGCGTGTGAACTAAAATTATCCCACGTGGTACAGACAACTCTGCACCCACTAGTTTTTCATACAACATTAGATTGAAAACATTCTCCCATCAGAAGCTGACACATAGCTTCTTCCACTTCTCCCACCAGTTACACCCTCCCGGAAGCAGCCTTGGATTGGGAGCAGGAAGCCTGGGGCCCCTGTGGGGGGCAGGGAGGGGTCCCCAAGACTGCCCCCAGGATCGGTGATTCGCTAGAAAGGATGACAGGACTCAACGTATAGTTGTACCTCAGCAGAAGGATATGAGGCAAAATCAGCAAAGGGAAGAGGCACTGGGACGAATCCCAGAGGAAGCCAGGCACGAGCTTCCCAGAGTCCTCTCCCAATGCAGTCACACAGGACATGCTCAGCCTTCTCCCCAGCGTGTTGAGACAACACGTGCGAGGTGCTGTCTGCCAGGGAAGCTCCTCATCACAGGCTGGTCACCTAGGCAGCCTCTGCCTGACACATGCCAAACATCTAGACTCCTCGAAGGAAAGCAGGAGCTCGGCATAAACCACGAGGTTTGCACCAACAACAGAGAGCCATTCTTAGCAGTTAGGGAATGGTGGGAGCTCTCCCGAAATCCAGGTTCCCAGATGCCAGTCCAAAGCCCACCTTGCAGGCAGGCCTTTCAAAGGAGAGCTGTCTCAAGCCTCCTGTGTTAACTCTTTTCTGGGTGTATACCACCAAAGTCCAGGATTTTTTTTTTTTTAAGATTTTATTTATTTATTTGACAGAGAGCAAAAGAGCACAAGCGGGGGGGAGCAACAGAGGGAGCGGGAGAAGCAGACTCCCCACTGAGCAGGGAGCCCAATTCGGGGCTCAATCCCAGGACCCTGGGATCATGACCTGAGCTGAAGGCAGATGTTTAACTGACTGAGCCACCCAGGCACCCTAAAGTCCAGGATTTTAAAGGCCCAAGATTTAAAACAAAAATGCAGAACATCTGGCCACCATGGGCCTCTCATTCACAGGCCTGCTCAGCTGGGGCAGAAGAGCCACATCTTTAAGGCAAAGATGTTTTAAATAGGGTTCAAAATGTACTATCTGTGCATGAAAAAAATTAATAGATTGGACTAGCATAAGCATGTCCACTCAGCAGAGATGCCTACTGAGAGAAGGAAAAGGTAATCCACAGAGTCAAAGTTATTTGCTATATAAGGACTTGTGTTCAAAACACTCCTACAAATCAGTAAGAAAAAGACAGACATCCTGGGAGAAAAATAGGCCTGAACAGCTACTTCACAGAGGGGTTAACAGCCTTCTCAAATGGCCAAGAAGCATATAACAAGAGGCTCAACATTGGCCATTGGGGAAATGCAAGGGCAAGCCACAATGTGATGCCGCTACCCCACCCCCCACCAGAACAGCCAAAATGAAAAAGGTGGAGAATACTAAGAGTTGACAAGGATGTGGAGCAACTCGAGCCCTCCTCCACTGCAGCAGGATGGGGATCACAACACCACTTTGGAAGACTGTGTGCCAATCTCTAATAACATATACATACCCAATGGCCCAGCAAGTCTGCTCCAACCAGAAATGTACAAGCACGCTCAGGAGATGACATGCACCAGCATGTTCGTCCCATCGCCGTGTATACCTACCCAGAAACCCAACGACAGGAGAATGGGTGAAGTGTGGGATTCCCAGCCAAAGGAATACTATACAGCAATGCGACGTACCCATCTGCCACTGTGGGCGGCAACATGGGTGAGTCCTCTCAAACATGATGGCGCAGGCTGGAAACCAGGCACAGTGACCATGCACTGTGTAATTCCACTTACACAAAGTGCAACCAGAGACGTGAGGGGACTTCTGAGTGATACAATCAAAGAAATGTTCAACTTTTAATGTCTGTGGGCACAGCTCCTGGATTCCCAGGGAAGCTATACTTGAACATTTACCAAGGTCAAAATGATTTGGCACAACCTCAATGCATGGGCTCTATTTCTGCCCCGAGCACACATTGTACATCTGCTTCATTTAAAAAATAACCAAAAAGCATTCCAAACATAAAGATAAGAAAAAGGAAAGAAACCTCCCTAATCCCCATAAGGTTAAAGTCATACAGCCCTGCATGAACTAGAAACTTAAGATCGGCAACTTTCTGAAATGTCCTATGATTTGTAACTTTTTTATATAAAGCATGTATACAACCCTGCACCAAAGTTCCTTCTCTGGAGCATCTTTTGTGAAGATTGTATATCCCAGGCAGCTGTCCCAACTTGGGCTCGAATGAAACTCTCTCACTTTCTTTTAAAGGTTCTAAAAGGTTCTAATGCTTTTGTTCAATTTGGATTGACATGAGGTGCTGGTTACATGGGTGTTCAGTTTGTGAAAATTCATATGCTCATGGGCACTAACTCATATACTCCTGTATACTCATGGGCCCTTTATTAGGTGTGATCTCCTTAAGAGTAAACAAAAATTTGGGGAAAGAAAAGGTGGGGCATGGCCCTGGTTTACCATACCCCACCAGGGCCCTTCTTCCTCATTTGGCATTGTGACCTCTAACCTGGGTGACCTCTAAGGTTCCTCTACCCTGCCCCATGAGGCCTCCAATAGAGTGTATTTGTTCTCAACTGCAACCCAGAATCATGCCAATAAGCCAGTCAATACCATGTTACCAGTGGATCCAAGTGCCATTGTTATTTGCTAAATTATAAAGGTTCTAGCAATTCAGAAAGTCTAAAATCTGGGTGAGACGCAGCCCTGGCTCAGGGTCCAGGTCCAAGACCAGGAGTCCAAGAAGTACCAAGGGAAGGGATTGGGAAGCCCATGCCCATGCCTCCCCTGGGGTAGGTGCCCCAGCCCCCTTCCTGACCTGACCAGGGCCTGGCACTGTGGCCTCCACACACCAAAGCCATGGCAGCCCAATCCCACCGCGGATGGGTCGGAAGCAGAACGGCACTAATCCCAGCTCTGACTCTTACTGACTGCATGAGCCTCTCTGGACCTCCATTCCCTCATCTGCAGTGTGGGACCAATAGCACTCTTTGGTGGGGTTGTTGCAGAAATTAATTGGAATCACTTAGCACAGACCCTGGCACAAGGCCAGCCCCTGGCAGGTGGCACCTGCCATTGTTACTGTCGTTAACCATCGTTGTTGTCTTTCTTACTCTTCTGTTCATTTCCACTTTAGATGTCATCATTCTGGATGAGGACTGTGGACTCCCCTTCCTTCCCTCAGACCCAGAAGGTAATACAAACTGTTAACCTACAAAATAAAACCACCAGTTACTTTACCGATAAAATGGGTTTAGTCGGGAATAGCAGAGAATTGCAGTTCGGGACATGCAAGCTACGGCAAAACCACAGGCAAGTCCAACAAAGAAAGGAGAGGAGAGTGATTTTATGGAGAAGGTAGAGGACGTTGAGAGGGGCTGTCCCAAACCGAAGTCCACTGGAGAAAGGCAGGAGTTCAGGGCGAGGGTGGGTCCTCACTGGCTGAGTTGCTGGGGTCGTGGATGTCTCGTCGGAGAAGCAGCGTCCGTCCTTCCCTGTTGGGTCTGTAGTCATGATTCCCTCCTGTGGCGGGGGCCTCTGCTGGGGTCTCTAAGTGATGGTTCTTCCTGTAATTGACATCTGGTGATACCGCATGAGAACTCTCCTTTCTGGCCTCCTAACTTCATTTTAGTGAGCTTTTCCTTTATTAAGTTTCACCAAACAAGAGTAGAAAACCAATTTCTCAGATGAACTAATTTTTAAGCAACCTGATCCACACAGCTAACCGGGTACAACACGCTTTTTGCTCACTCACTCCTTTCTTTCTCCAGCACACACCCAGTCCACACTCACTATTACCAGGGCCTGGGCTGCTCCTAGCACCCACAGCAGGTTGGTGAGAAGCACCTCTGCAGGCTCCGCGGAGGAAAATTTATTTTTGCAGCTTTGAGATGCAGAAGCAGCCAAGGTCATGGGAGCCAAAGGCTGCTGGAGCTTGCATTTCATTTGGCTTTTATGAAAGTGGTGCACCACATTCCAAAGGCCCTCTTCATATCCACATCCCAGGGGAGTTCTTCTACGATAATATAGACCAGCTCCAAAAGGTGTTCTCTGGAAAGGTTTATTAAAAACCCCAGCAATCTCCCTGTTGTGGGCTCCATCCAAAATCCAAAATGCATAAAGCCTTGAGCATTGGGGCATCACTGCGAATGCCCAGGGGATGTACCAGCTAGGTCCTCACAGTGCCTTGGGCCCCTCTGTGAAGCCCCCAGACTGCAGCTCTAGGACCAATGAGCCTGTAAGGCCTCAGGGAAATCAAATGGACTTTTCAACTTCTAGGGCAGGAAGGCACCTACCAGCTCAGGGCCAGTAGGGCATAGTCGTACGAGGCAACAGGTAGCAGGCAGGCTGTTGCTCCCCCACCCATACCCATGGCAGACATTGCTAATCGATCCCAGTGCCCTTTCCCACTGAGCCCAAGCAAGGCTTCTGAATTCTTCTTAGCGCAGGGCTCCCTGTCTGCCAGACAGACTCATGGGAGCTAACCAGTGGAATGTCTGCCATCCCCAGCTGGTGGGAAGGAACCCCGGCTCTAGCCCCAGTTCTGCCCAGTCACCATGATACCTTGAGGTGGTCGTTGAGCTCACTGGGCTCCATTTTCTGGCCTATGAGGTGGAGAGAAAAGCTCTCTCTCATTCATGCCGCTCAGTCAGCCTACAACAAAGACCCTAAGCCCCCGCCTTCCCTCCCCAGCCCCTCCCTGCCCCCTACATGTCAGATGCGTGCAGAAGAAAGGCTAGTCCATCAGCGATGCTGACCGGGAGCTTGGGAAGCTTCTCGAACACAGGCCGTCAGACCTGGCTCACTGTGAAGGGCTGGCTGTTCTGTAGATGTAAAATGACCCACCACACTCAGTGGGGCTGGGAGAAATCCAGGAAGGCTTCCTGGAGGAGGAGGGAGAGACGTGGCCAGGGGATGGGGGAACATGGTCAGAGGAGCATGACAGTGGCCAATTGCTCACCTCATTACTTCTCCCACCAGGATGATGGCGAACCCCAGAAAGAAATGGTTTCCAGGGAGGGGAGAGGAGACATTGGCCATTTCATGGGAAAAGATCTGCTCCCTGGCCATGGCAGCATGTGATGCCACCCACGGGGGCATAGCCAGGCCCCCTCCCTCACTCATACTTAATGGCCACGGTGGAGTTCCCCCCACCTCCTGTCTCTCCTTCCTTCTTTCCCCTCTCCATCCCTGCTGCTTTTCCTCCTCGTCTTGTTCTGCTTGCCTGTGGGCATGGGAGATGGGGTGCAGAGACACTTTCTCACCCAGCTCTGCTCTCGTGGTCCCCTTCCAGCCCAGGCCCTGCTCAGCCTGCCCCCTCCACCTGTGGGCAGTGGCTGGCTCCCTCCCGCTGGATATCAGCCCGGTGCCCCCCACGCTGCTGCCCCCAGACTAGGAACCAGGGGAGCCTGGGCCGGCTTCCAGTGCCCTCTGCCTAAAAGCATTTGGAAGCTGCCTCTGGGTCAGCGCCAGAAGCTTCCACACAGACTGGCAGTTTGGCCAGGGTCGCCGCTCCTGCTGGGAGGTCCTGGAAAATTCCAGCCCTCCCTGGCCTCAAGTGCTAGCTATCCCGAGAGGTCTCCCACCCCCACTCCCCACCCCGGCTGGCCTGTTCCCTGCTGCAGTCTCAGCTCACATTGTCCTCACTGGCCGGGCCCTCGGGAATGCCAGGGCGGCCCTGGGAGGAGGCAGCTTGGCTTATGGGGGGACCAGAGGTTGTGGAACACAGTGACCTTGCCCAAGTCCCTTGGCCTCACGGGCCTCCACTCCATCTGGAAGCCAGTCCATCTGTGGACATGGTGAGCCAGTCCAAGGGCAAAAAATTGTGTATGTTTTCAAAGGAATCAGGTTGGTAGGAGTCTGGAAATGCCTGCCGGTCCCCAAGCTGCAAACTGTATTCCCTCAGCCTTGCTGTTCGGGAGACAAGGGCTTGAGGCTTATGAATTTGTCGAACACACGGCCAGCTCCTGGTAATGAAAATAAGAACATCGCGGTGGTGACTAAGGAACAGAGCTCATGCTACGTGCCGGGCACTGCGCTAAAGCCTTCCCGTGCAGAGCCCTCGCGGGCCTCGGCGCACCCCTGTGGGGTGGGAGTCCGCGCTCCTCCTCACCCACGTCTTACAGAGGAGGAGACTCAGAGAGGTCGAGAGACTGGTCCAAGGTCACGCAGCCCGAGAGTGGAGAGGCTGGGAGTTCGCGCCTCATCTTGAGGGGACAGCGGCTCTTCCTCTCCTGCCTCCCACCAACTCGTTCTTCACCAAAGCCCTTGCCTCACGGGCAGAGCAGCCTCAGCCTGAAAATCTCCTGCGACAAATGCCAGTCCTGAAATGTCACCATTGTCCCTCAGTTCCCTGGGCCGATGGCTTCTCCTTCACCAATGCTGCCTGCTCCCTCTGTGCCTTCGCTCTGCCCTCGCAAGGGGACTGGAATTCTTTCCTAAGCCTGGAGAGGAGGCTTCGGCTGCTAGAATGTGGGTGATGGGGTGGGAACCCCCCAGGGGGAAAGTGCAGGGGAGCTGGGCGCAGAGACAAGGGAGCTAGGACTGTTTGGGATCCATTTCACGCCAGGCAGTTTCACGAACATCTCATTGTGCCCGGTAGGGATCACGACCCCAGTTTACAGATGCGGAAACTGAGTCTCCAGCAAGTAAGTGAGCCACTTAAGTTTGTGCTGTTGGTGGGTGAGCCAGCCGGGTGTCTCATGGGGTCGGATGAGGGGAGGGGAGCACCTGTGGGGAAGCCCCGGGGTCCCCGGGAAGAGCTCCCGGCAGGTGTAGGCGGCCGGCGCACAGGGAGGGCTTGGTGTCCTGCAAGAAGCCCAGTCCCCCTGGTTTCTCCTGAAGGCTCTGCTGGCCGTGGGGGTGATGGTGGTGCCTCACAGAGTCACGGGGCCGGAGTCGAGCCACTGCCGCCAGCTTTGTCTGCAGCCCGATGCCTTCCAGATCTTGGCAGGGCCCCGTCAGCCCTGCCAGCTCAGGGCAACTGCTGCTTTGGACGTCTCGGGGCCAGCCAGAGAAGATTCCCCCTGCCCCCGACCTGGGGCAAGGGTGAGTGGCCTCCCGGCCTGGAGAACACGGGACTGGCAGGATGGCTGGCCCCCTGCCTACTGAGCCCACCCCGTGCCGGGCTCTGCGCCTAGGGCTCCCTGTCCCGATGTCCTCTTGCTGACTCCTCCCTGTACAAGGAACAGGTGACAACACCTGCCCAGAGAGGGTGTGTCCGCTTCCTCAAGGCCACCACTAAGCCAATCAATGACGGAATGGAAATTCGAACCCAGAGCTGGATCTAGAAACCCTGCAGATGATTGAATCCCCTTGTCAGGTGTTCTGGCCACTCCACATAGCCCTGGTTCTTGTTCTGATAAGCATCCTGAACTATCTGGACTCATTCTTTCCTTTGAGCGAGGGTTCGTGAGCACCTCTATGAGCCAAGCCCTATGCTGGCATCTGGCGACGAACCAGCGACCAAGCAAGACAACAGCTCTGCTTCCGGGCCTCCTGCGGTCAGGCGGGGCAGTCCCAGGAACTAATGTGGCAGTTCAAGCTGGGAGTCGATGAGAACCAGGACACGGGGCCTCGGGCCGGCCTGGGGGTCAGGGAAGGCCGGAAAGGAAGCCTAGGGTTGACATCTGGTCAGCGGGCATCAGAAGAGAGAGGTCAGCAGCTGGGGGAGAGCGGGGAGAGCCCTGGGGCAGAAGGAACCGTGTGTGGTGATGGGGGCAGGGCACGGAGGAGTTGGGGAGCCACAAGCCAGGGTGGCCAGGGGCAGAGGGAGATGGAGACGGGCAGGGCCAGTCTCTGATCGATCGAGAACGGTGAGGGTCCTGAGAACAGTGGTGGGTGTTTGTCAGAGTAGGTTGGGGTGCACAACGTGACGAGGGCATTGGTTGACAACTGAGCGGTCTGCTAGGCGGTTCCCCTGCATAAATGACCCCCAAATGGTCCTCTGCCCACTTCCTTTGTGAGCAGCTGTTGTCTCTGTGCCCAGGGGCCGCACCTAATAGGAACCGACGCCTTCTCAGTAGCTCCTCTGCTCCACTGTGGGCAGGACGCAGACCCTGCATGTCTGCTGATCGCTGTAGTAGTCCACCTGAGCAAAGCGCCCGGACTTCGGGGCCGCTCTGCTGACCCCCTGAGGGGTTTTGCTTGCTCTTTGCTGAAGTCTGGCCTCTGGGTGCCCGCCCCCATGAACTTCTCATCTTCACACACACACCGTCCCTCGGAGAGGGAGGTGTCCGGCCAGCAGCAAGCATGCCCCTCTGCACCCTCTCCGGCAGCAGCCTGCGTGAAGCCTGGGGCGCTGTCCGGTGCTGCCTGTCAGCTGAGGGGCAGACGCCCTCCCGGAGCCCCACCGAGAGGCTGCAAACCCACGGGGGACCAGTTCTGCCAATGCCCCAGCACCCCTGGCCCACTGGGGCACTATTGGGTCATTCCAGTTATTAATGACCTGTGTCTGGCACTGTCCTTGAGGGGCGGAGTCCCCACAGGGAGACGTCCAGGCAAAGCAAGGCTCACCCCACAATGAGCCAAGGGCTAAGACTGCTGCGGGTCCTCCCTTCCTGCCTGAGCACCTTGGTGAAAAACGCCTCCCGTACATTCAGCTCATCTCCTCCATCTCCTTGTCACTTGCCACCTCCTATGACTAATTCAGACGCTATCCAGGCTCCTTGGCTGCAGGATTCTAGATTCATCCTGGAGGCAGGACCCAACCCAGAAGGGCAGTCAAGAGGCCTTTCTTCCACTGAGGGAAAACAGAACATTCACCAAAACTCGGCGTTGAGCAGATTCATACTAAGCTAGTTTGGTGTTTTCAATTGGCCAGGGGCCTAGAATCCGACTGGCAGGGATGGAGAGGACAGATGGGATCCTATATGAAGCTACTGACTCATTCAACTTCGAAAGAGAAGAAAACCTTATTAGTCAATGTTTCAAAGGACTGTGGTTTCACAGGAAGCTTCTCTGGCCCAGCCAGCTGGGGCGGCCTCCCTCACTGGCACCCCTGGCTTTGCCTGGTCCCGCTGGAGGCCCCCGGCCCCCCCAAGCCAGGCGCCCGCCAGCCCGTTCTCGTCCCCAGAGCTGCTGCTTCCTTTCCCAGGGGCACCGGCCACATCCCCGCTCTGAGCTCAGAGTGACCTGTTCTGGGTTGAAATGTGGCCCCTCCAAATTCATATGTTGTCATTCTAACCCCAAGCACCTCAGAATGTCACCGTATTTGGAGACAGGGTCTCGACGGAGGTAACTGAATTATAGTGGGGTCTTTGGGGTGGGCCCTAATTCAACGTGTTGTCCTTTCAAAAAGAGGAGACTTGCACACAGAGATACGCACAACGAGAAGACAAAGGGAAGAGACACAAGGAGAAGGGGCCCGTGTGCAAGCTCAGGAGAGAGGCTGCACCGGGTCCTCACTGCCCTCCGAAGGAGCCAGCCCTGCCAGCACCTGGATCTCAAGCTCTTGGCCTCCAGAACTGAGAGACAATAAACGTCTATTGGTTAGGCCACTGGGTTTGTAGTACTTTGTCACAACAGCCCCAGCAAACTCCACGTAACCTCACCCCGGAGGCTGCCGATGCCGCAGTGAGCACGGACATCTGCCCAGCCCAGCCTGCTACTCACCAGCCCTGCTGTCCTGCCTGGCCCCCTCCGTGGCCCCCACGACCATCCACCGCTCCACGGATCTCCCTTCCGAGGAGCTGGAGCGGGTGGTCGAGGCTTGATTTCGTTCAGCCATGTCATCTTCTGAGAACGCTGGTCACGGAGTGTCAGCATCCTAGACTGAGCCCAGGGGCAGCTCAAGTCTGAATGCGTCCCCTCGCCCAACATCTGCATACCTGCTATGTCCTGGGCTTTGTGCGCACCATCGATGATCCCAGGATGCAGGTGATGTGTTCCCTGTGGTTACAGAGCTTTCAATAATCCTTTACACTGGTTTTCAAAGCGTGTGCTTTCAGGAGTTCGGTAAGGAAACCACAGGACGAAGCATATATAACTGCGTGGCCCACCGCTCCCTGCTCCAGGCCCCCTGGGCCAGTGATCTCATGGGAGCCTTTCAAGGATCCTTTTAGGATAGACCACATCATCCCATTTCAGGGATGAGGGGGCGTGAGCTTGCAGAGGGTGACAAAGCTGCTAAGTGACCAAGCAGGATGCTGAGACCACCAGGCACACTCTGTCTCCAGACCCAGCCCACACGCCCTGCACAGGGTTGTTCTGAGGACCAGCAGGGACCCTGTCCAGGCTGGGCGACTCCCCCCTGCCCGGGGCGGGGCTGGGGCTCTGGGGGTGTCCCTCCCAACCTCTCGCAGAGCACAGAGTGCTTCTGGGTTTTGCTTTATGAAAAAGTTGCGATTTTTACTGCTGCCGAGCATGTAGAACTATGGCTTCATTTTATGGTGTGTGGAGCTAGTTTTATGTACTCTTGACAGTTTCAAATTCGCTTTCCTCTGAGGGTTGGGGGGTGGATATGTAGCCCTCACCTCGCTGCGACCCCACTACTCCACACTTGTGCCGAGCCTCAGATGTAGAAAGGAGACAGCCATCCTAGTCCCAAGTCCTGAGGTGAGCAGCTGGTTGCTTGCTTCTACGGGACAATGAGGGCGAAAGTACTTTGGAAGTGAGAGTCCTCAGGAAGGAGAGAGCTCAGCTTAAGGGGGCTTCCAGTCCAGGCAGACAGGGGCTGAGAGGGTGGGGAGACGATGAAGGCTTTGGGGAGGCAAGGGCCCCCCCCTCTTCTGACTCCAGCAAAGCTTTCTTAGGAAGCATTGCATCCAGTCTCCCCATTTAGAAGAGAGGAAAAACCTAGGTCCGCTGGTCCCAGTGGAAGGTTCTGGGCCAAGTGAGGCGAGGGGGCCTCTGGGCCCCTACTCTCCCTCCTGCCACCCCCTCCCCTACCTGACATTGGGAAGCCTCCCCGCCCCTGCCCCTCACCTAGCCCCTCCTCTCACTGTGTTCCCATTTCCCATCTTGCTCACTGATCCATTCAGGTCAGAGCAGAGGCCAAGCAGAGGGGTCATCGCTAACTATATGCTAATGACAGCAGGGACCAATCAATCTCCCCCTTAATCAGGCAATCAATGTGCACTGCAGGTGTGTCCGATCCTGGCCTGGGGGTGGGGGGGGTGGGGGGGGAGCGCCAGCGGAGGGAAAGGAGGAGAGGGGAGGGGAGCCAGAAAGGAAGGGGAGGGAGGGGCAGCGCCCAGGCCCCAGCCCTGACCCCAGCACGTGGGGGCCCTGAGCTCGGGGCCCTGCCTCCTCCCCACCCCGGAGAGCCAGCTGCAAATTGAAATCACTGCTCGGGTAGGAACCAAGAGGGAAGGAAAAAAGGGGGGGAAAAGACAGCATCTTTTTAATCAAGGCTCAGAGCTATAGCCACTAATGAATTCAAGGCTGTCGGGAAGCCCAGGGCAAGTCTGGGTGGAGAGAAGCCAAACGACTTCTCCCTCCCCTGCACTCCCGCCTCGCAGCTCCCCGTCCACAGAGGCGAGGGTTGGGGTCAGGCTGGGAGGGAGGGCTTTTAAACCTTCCCCCCCGGAGGACCTCAGGTCTCTGGTCCTGCCTTTTAGAGATGGAAAGGCCGGCCAAGGTCACAGGCAGGGCAGAGGCTTTTTCATCAGCCCTCACGCCCACTACAGCTCCCATGCAGGCTCCCTCTCAGCCTTGGTTTAGGAGGGGCTGTTCTGATAAGAGATGCACATGGCCGTTTCCTGGTCCTTTCTCTGAACAGCCCTCCTGTGCCCCCACTGGAACTACCGTTCTTTACCTGATTGTGCACCAGCTTTAGATACAGTAGCGCCCTGGATTCTCACAACACCTTAGTTGTTATGATTATGCCCATTTTATAGGCAAGAAAACTAAGGCTCAGTCAGGATCATGGAATCTGCCAACGTTTCAGCCAAGTTGGGAGCGGGGAGACACAGCCTCTTGGCCTCCAAACTCTCTTCTGGGGAACCCCACGGTGGTTCCTGCTTCAAGGTCCTGGTTAGGGCCAGCCCCACCCTGTCCCTATCCCTCCCCACCCTCCTCCCGCTCTGGGGTGCCCTGATGCTGCCCCTATCTCTGCAACTCCTCAGCCCCCATCACCCGCTGCAGCTTTTTCCCGGTTACAGGTCAGCTTTGGATCCAGATCCTGTTTTCAGAGTGTGAAGGCCCCAGGTTATGGCAGGTTGGGATTTAGCCTTTTGTCCCTTACTGGCTGTGTAATGCTAAGTGAATTGTTGGCTGTCTCTGGCCATGTGTGGCATGACCCAGCTACTCTCCCCTCGCCCCCTGTAAGGCCCTTCCTGTGGCTCACGTGCCTTTCTCGACAGATGAGTCAACTGAGGCCCAGAGGGGTTAACTCACTTGCCCAGGTCACCCAGCAAACATGGCAGGGCACTTGAGCACATGGCTCTGCCCCAGCATGCCCCGCACCCTGCAAACCCTGAGAGCCCCCCTCCGCTCCCCCTCGCTCTTTGCCACCTCCAAAGAATCCCGACGGAGAAGCAGAATGAAAGGCTGGTCTGAGGAGGAACAGGGTAAATGATGCTGGTTAAGGAATTCATGGGCTGGGAAGCATATTCCCAGAACAGCTCGTTTTGGAAGTTCTGCTGTTAGGAGCTCTGTGTGGTGGGAACTGTGGGCGGAAACTGAGGTTCAAGGCCACACCCACGGAGGAGAAAACAGGGGCCCATCTGCTTCTCCCGCACGGCCTGCCTTCCGGCTTGGCGCTGGGTCCCACCGCAGGACGCAGGTGCAGCCCCGGGCGCCAAGCTGGGCGGGACCTGGGCCCTGAAGCTCCAGGTTTCTGGAGAAACCCCACTCGGGATGGCTTCCATCAGAGGGCGTGGGCTAGGAAAGGTGAGAGAGCCCCCCTGCAGCCGAGGCCTGGAGGGGTTGGCGGCAAAGCTCTAGAACTGCCAAGACAAGGGCCACTGGCCATATTTGAATTAAAAGTAATGAAATACATGTGAATCAAATTTAAACCCATGTCAAGTAACTGAAGTGCAAAATCCAGATCCTCCATCGCCCTTGAAAAGGGCTCAGTAGCCACCTGTTGGGAACCAAGGCTGCAGCCCAGGGACCTGCCGTCCGCCCCAGCAGGCAGGTACAGACGCAGAACCTCAGAAGGTTCAACTTCACAGGTGTCTTCCGGGGACATTGGGTTTTCCTTTCCGTGGGTTGGATCCTCCCGTCTGCGCCTCTGGTGCGTGGCCCAGCGCGGCCACCCACAGCATTTCCGTCCTTGCAGAATCCTGAGAGAGCAGCCACAGGGGGCTCAGCCCAGTCTGCAGATGAGCCCTGGGTCCCTTGTGCAGCTGTGCCCAGGGCATCGGGGCTGTGGGCTGGGGGTTTCCTCGGAGGGGACATGTTTCCAGGGGCCAGAGCCGGGACAATGAGAGCCAGAGAGAGGTAACATTATGTAAATGCCACTCCGGGTGGGGATGTGCCTCTCTGCTGGAGCCTTCCTGTCGCCAGCAACCCTAGGCTGGAGGTTCTGTTCTATAGATAAGACTACTGAAGCTTGGAGAGAGGGTCAAGTAACTTATCTAGGATTGTGCAGCCAGTGATTGACAAACCCTCAAGATCAAGTTTCCTAAGATGACTATCCTGAGAGCAAGGCTGTCTCTCCAAGGCCAGCAGGCTGGCACCTGTGTGGGCCACCCGTGGGCTTCCCTTTCCCTACCGCCAGCTCCCCTACTCCTTCATCACCCCCTCAGGAGAGAAGGGCCCCCACCGCTCCGTAAAAGTAACACCCAGATCACTGCTGGAGGTCACAGGGTCTGAGTGACTATGGACCCTGCCTGGGAGACAGGCCTGCTTCCTGGGGTGTGCAGGGAACAGAGTGAGGAAATGGACTGGCAGCCATGTTTCTGCTGGTCCCAGAATCATAGCTCCTTGTGCAGTGTATACTCAGGGCAGATAGACTGCAATAGCAAATAGCCCCCAGATCTGAGTGACTCAACAGAATGAAGGTGTCCGCTCATGTCACAGTCCAGTGGAGCTTATTGCAAAGGGGGAGACTGTGCTCCATGGAGTCATCCAGGGACCCAGGCTCCCTCCAACTAGTGGCTCCACCATCCCCCAGAGCAGGGGCCAGCAAGCTTCTATCTGTAAAGGGCTAAATAGTAAATATTTTAACATCGTAGGCCATGCAGTGGCAGCTACTCGATTCTGCCATCGTGGTATGAATGCAGACGGGGACAACATAGAAAGGAATGGGCGTGGTCATGTTCTAATAAAACTTTATTCATAAACACAGATGGAGGGCTAGATTTGGCCCCTGGGCCATAGCCTTGCCACTCTTGTCCTAACATCTTGGAGACCTTCACTGGACCCTCTGCATCTGATGAAGAGACCAGGAAAGAGAAAGCTATGGGGAATCATGCAGGAGGTTTTGGGGTGAAGACGGGAAGTGGCAGACATTGCTCTCACCTACTGGCCAGAACTCAGTGGCATAGCCCCATCTCACTGCAAGGTGGGGCTAGGAAATGTGGGTCTCCTGTGTGTCCAGGAGAAACACAGGCTAGAAGAAGTTTTCAGGGTCACCTGTTCCCCACTCCTACCCCTGGTCCATGCTATAATTGCCCCCAGAGAAGAGGCCTTCCTCATCAGTCTTTGGAAGCTTTAATAACAAGAATGCTTTTCCAGCATGCCCCTGAAACGGTTCTTCTAGTTTGACCATAGAGGCCTGGGAGGGCTGGAGGGGCGGTCCATCTGAGCCCCCGGCCCCAGGGGAAGCCATCAGCCTCTGTCAGGTAGGAAAAAATGATTACTTCGATCTGCTACCCTCGTGTTTAGAAGCTTACATCATGGTCAGCTCATTCATTCATCAGTTATTATGGGGTATGGGGGGGTGTTACCATAAGCAAAACCTGCTTGAACCCTGCCCTCATTCCCCCAAAACCTGTGTGGTTTTTTTTTTTTTTTTTTTTGCTTTTTAAGCTCCTTTATTGCCCCTCACATGAAGTAGGAGCTGGGCTAAGGGCCTCACGTCCTTCGTAGATTATCTCCTGGGAGGAAGTCTGTGATAGATCATAAAAATGGAGCTAAGGCTTCCCCCTCTCCCTGCATCCACATCTTTTGCCATGCAACCTGGCAGTTCTCCACACTCACCCTGAAATCTCCAAGAGGCTGTCTTTTGCCCAAAGGGATTTTAGCAAACTGATGCAAACAGAGCTCCAAAATCTCTCATGTAACGGGGTCTGCACTCACTCTGGCACTCTGCCATTGCACTCTGAACATGCATGGGCTAGCCTGGCGGAGAATGAAAGCCACATAAGACAGAGCCAAGCCTCCCGAACCACCCCAGCTGCCAGTCCCCTGAGCCCCAGACATGAGAGTGAGCCCAGCTGAAGCCTGCAGAGCTGCAAGACCTGTGGCCCACCAGCTGACTCCAGGGGTGTGAGAAATAAGTGCTTATTGTTGCATGCCACTGAGATTTGGGGGTTATTTGTTGTGGGGCATCACTGCAGCAGTAGATAACTGATACACTCTTGTTCCTTCCATTCTGAAGATGGAAAACTGAGGCTAGGAGATGTTAGGTAATTTTCTCAAGGTTCAGCATTTGGTAAGTGGCAGAGCCTGGGTTTGCCCCTGTATCTGTCTAACCATTGCTCTTGCTGCTAGAGCACAAGCTCCATGAAAGCCAAGGCTTTTGTCTAAAGATTTAACAACTGCTTGATCCTCTCAATGATAATGGTGTCTGGCACATAGTAGGTGCCAAGATTTGTCCAGTGAGTGAACAAATTCTTTTGAGTGGGAGCAACCGAGAGGCCCTTCTTGTTCTCAGGAAACACATGAGGGCATTGACTCTTCTACAGCAGGGAGAGAAGGAAGCCATTGAACCAGCAATCAAAATCCTTCCATCAACCTGAAATCAAGGTTGGCCTGAAATCAAGGCCAACACTAGGGATACGTTACCACTCAATCATGCACTTTGTTCTCTAGAAGGCCCAGGAAACCAGGGCAGAATCAAAGGGTAAGGAGAGAAAGGTTCTTTAAAAAGCACTGGGCTTTTGACATGATGAGAGCCCCTTTGGGAAAGAGGTAGGGAAGAGGGTGCAGGATGTAGCTCAAGGGGTTGGCTCGGAGCAGGGAGGTTGCTGCTTGGTACAAGCCAGGATGTGACAAGTTGAGGCCAAGGCAGTGCCCAGAGGAACATCTTGGGGGATGGTGGGGAAGAGAGTCTTGATCAGGCCCCTTCACAAGCATCCTACTTGCCCCTGTGCACCCCAGCCTTGCAACTCCAGGAGCTCCCCAGAGAGCCCCTACTCTGCCCACCATCAGCTCTGAGAGCAAGGGAAGCAACAGTTTTTTTCACTGGCTGGGGTTTAACCCACACACACGCATACACACACACACACACACACACACACAGGAAAACCGATTTTCACTTATTTCCCCCATCGCGCACCCACGCTCCAATAACCTTATGAGTTCATCGTGTTCCTGCTCCTGTTGTTTGTCAGCATTGATATGTCTCTAATTGAAAATAAAAATGCAGGAGTGCATAGGCATGCATGTGCACCCATCACGACACAAACACATACATGCACACACAGAAAACCATCCTCGTGGACCAGCTTGGCTCTCTGGATGGTCTGATGTTATCCAATAGCCTGACAAAGCAAAGCAGCCACTAGATAAGGCATGTCTTTGGTTCGCTGTCTCTTGAAAACTCTAGAGATCCAGCCTCAAATGTCCTTCTTTTCTCCCTTGGAGCCCATGCAATTTTCAGACTATGACAGGGTCTTTTTGAAAGCATAGAAGCTGGTGTCACCTATTGATTGGGCCCCCAGAAGAGAAACAGGGCTGGGCCACTGTATCCTTTTCTAATTCTTTCTCTAAAAGTTTTAATCACAGGGTGACAGTGTCAGCTTGCATTATATTATGACTGTCTATCCCAGTACTCATTGTAATGCATGCTGCATGGCATGCAGTGGGTGCTCAATAAATGTTTGTAGAAATGAATGTCATTTCTAAGTGATGAGAATGTTCTTAGAATAAGGGGGAAGATTGCAGTGCTCTCTGCTCCACTCCAGTAAAAAAAAAAAACAAAAACAAAAAAAAAAAACACCTTGCCGTCTCTGACTCTTCTAGCGCTGGTTCTTTTGGAAGTTTCACCATAGCAAGCAGCAGAGCTGGGCTTGTTTCAGTTACGGGTCATTGCTATGAATCAGTTAGACTGGCAGTTAAGAGCTGGACTCTGAGGCCAGACAGACCTTTGCTTGAACCCTGGCTCTGGCATATGTATGGCTTCAGGCAGGTTACTCAATCCCACTGAGCCTCCTATTATAAATGATAATAATAATAGGACCTGCTTCAAAGATTTATTGTGTTCTCAGTGAGACAAAGCATGAAAAGGATCAACACAGCCCTAGCACAGCATTAGTGCTTCTTCATGGTGGTGGTGCTAATGCTGATGTCGATGTTCATGCATAGTCCAGGCTTGGCTCTGCTGAATAGAGATGAGAAAAAGCAAGAGCCATGTCCCCTGTGGGCCCACAGTTGGGTGGGGAGACAGAGAAAGCGCGTGAAGAACTAGAGAAGCATTGGTTGCTAAACTTGGCTCTAAGTTTGGTAGGAGGTCAGAGGAGTGAGAGGGAAGAGTGGGCTGAAATGGTCAAGAGAGGCTTCCTGGAGGAGAAGATATGGGGATGAGCCTTGAAGCATGTGAGGGGTGGATCAGTTGATGAGGTGATGGGGAGAGGGGCAAAAGGCCTGGGGCTAAAAGGAAGGGAATGTGTGCAATGCCTGCAAAGAGCTGCTGGACAAGAGGAAGGGGTGTGAGCACAGATCATAGGTCTGGAGACATGTGGTGAGTTTGGCTTTCACCATAAAAGTGGCATCAGCAGCACAGTTTGTGTGGGAGAGGTGCCCATGCTTCCCACTGGGGGAGTTATTGCCTGGTGACTGCAATAATGTGAAAACAAAAGTCTCTCCTTCCAGTAGTCTGGCAATGGTTGTGTCTGACCAGAAGCCTTTGTTTGGTGTCACTTCACACTCTCTGCCCCATCCCCACTGCTTCTTTTCTTCCCTGGCTCAGAAGCCCTGAAAGAAGATGGCCAGGATTCACTGAGCGCAGGCAGAAGTGAGACGGCTGGGCTCCCAGCCAGCAACGGTTGATTCAGCACCCTGGACAGCGCCGCGGGCCGCCGCCGCACCTTCATCCTCAAAAGGCCTGTGACTTTCCATGTTCCCATAAAAACCCTCCTCTCCTCTGGGTAGCAATTACTGCTCTTCTGCTGTGCCCATTCTCAGATCTCCACTCCTGCCTATTTTTTTTTTTTTGTACCTCATATTCTTAAAGCCTAGTTCTATCTTCCAAGAGGTCAGCTGATACATGTGCCTCATTCATCCCATAAGCCTTTCCCAGTGTCCTGTCTGGGCCAGTCTCTGTACTGACATAACATCTAGGCTCATCTCCGATGGGAGTGGGGGCCAGTGAGGGCCTCTCTGCTATCAACTAATGTGCACTTCCCTAAGATCTCCTGAGGCCCTTGAGTACCTTTGCCAGAGGCACAACTTCAAAGAAGTGAATGCTAGGCACCAGTCAGAGGACAGTTGCACCCTCCCAGTGCCCCATGAGTTATTAGTCAATGTGGAAGCAGCTGCTGTTGAGAGTGCACTGTTACTGCCCTGGCCACTAAGGTAGGCACAGCTGCATAGAAACCATATGCCCTCCCTGCAAGGTGGCATCCTGATTACCTACACTTGACAAGTGTACCCAGAAAGTTGGGGTCACTCTCCCCATGCCACACAGCTAACAAGGGGCAGAGCGGGATGGGACACCAGTTTCCGGCTCCAAAGTTTGACTCTTTCCTCTCTTCCCTCTCTATAAGAGCAACTTCAGATGGTCCTATTGGGTTGAAATGCCCATCATTCATTCTTATGGGTCAAGAAATGGCTGAATATCAGAAATATCACCTTAATTTTTTCCCATTGAGGACATCCCTCCCCCTGCCAAGTGTCTGCTTCCTCCCAGCAGCACACTTCCCCTCTGTGGGCAGGCTGGGTAGAGCTTTTCCTCCAGGGCAACTCTCTGCTCAGAGGTGGCCCCGCTGAACCAGCCAGACTGCATGACCCTTGCAGCAGCTAATGAACACAGGTCACAAAGAGAAAAGCAGCTTTGTGAAATAATCCTTGATCTGGGAGGCTGCTTGGTGTGAGCACGCAGCTTCATCAGAACGTTTCTGGAGGGGAATTAATCATGAAGCTCAGTGGCATCGCCAGAGGTGGGAAGGGGTGAGGAAGGTGGTAGGGTTTGGGGGTAGGGAGGATATTTCATGCCAGCAATCAACGCTGGAAAAAGTTCTGTGAATATCAATGGTCCAAACACAGTCTGGAGGCTGGGTGAGGACACCAGAAAGCAGGAAAAGCCAGGCTGAGAGAGAATTGCATGAATGAGAAATCACCTATCTGCCTTTGCAGCTGGAGAAAAAAAGGATTGGTGGCATTTGTTCATTCATTCAACCTTTTGTTCAATCAGTCTGTATTCACAGAGGTCCTCCGTGTGCTGGCAACCTGTGCTGTGGGCTGGGACTGGTACTATAGTGACAGGACAGATGTGGCCCTGCCTTCACGGACTTGCAGAGACATTCAGAATTAGGGGTTCTGCACTTATTTCCAGAGTTCCCCCCACTCTTCTGACCTCTATTGTGTAAGATCATTAATACTGAGCCTTTGTCATGTGCCAGGCACAATGCTGTGCTCTCAAAAAATCCTGACGGTATGTGGGGCGCCCGGGTGGCTCAGTCGTTAAGCGTCTGCCCTCGGCTCAGGTCATGATCCCAGGTTCCTGGGATCGAGCCCCGCATCGGGCTCCCTGCTCAGCGGGAAGCCTGCTTCTCCCTCTCCCACTCCCCCTGCTTGTGTTCCTTCTCTCGCTGTGTCTCTCTCTGTCAAATAAATAAATAAAATCTTTAAAAAAAAAAATCCTGACGGTACGTTGTGGAAATGGGTGCTATTTTCTGGTATTACAGATGGGGGATGAGGCTCAGAGGGGATACAGAATTCACCCAAAGTCTCTGAGTCAGTGGGTGGTGATCTGGGTTTCAAACCCAGGCCAGTCTGAGTTCAGCGCTCACTCTCTTAGCCACTTCTGTTTCTCTAAGGAAACAAAAGTTTTTAATGCTTTGCCCAGACTCCAATTCCCTCGGCCTCCACATCCCCACATCCTCACCTCTCCAAGCTCAAAGCCTTGATGCAAGGTCCTCTTGGCCCTCCTAAATCTTTCGTGTCCTCTCACTTGCTGTGAGGCTGGAGGATCATTAAGCAAAGTGAAAAATTTAAAGGAAAACTGAAGGTCTTTGAAGACACCAAGAGGAAACCTCTGATGGCTAAGGACGTGGGAGTGCCTGCCCTGGCTGAACACCGTGGAGGCAGCAGGAATAGCCTGATCCAGTCCTTGCTCTCACAGACCTGAAAGTCTGACCAAAAACACAGACATCCGACAGATCATGACAACCAATAACTGCTCATTTCCAATTTTGATGGATTCTTTGCAGACCGGCTATGGGTTGAGTAGCATCCCCCAAAGTTTGTGTCTACCTGGAACCTCAGAATGCAACCTTATTGGGCATCAGGGTCTTTGAAGATGTAATTAGGGTAAGCGTCTTAAGATGAGAGCATTCTGGACCAGGGTGGGCCCTAAATCCAATGACAGTGTCTGGAGGGGACTGAGAAGGAGAGAGACACACACAGAGGAGAAGGTGATAGAGGACGGAGGCAAAGGCTGGAGGGAAGGCATTACCAGTAGCCACCAGAAGCTGGGAGAACAGCACAGGATGGATTAGCTCTGAGTCTGCAGCCCAGCCCTGCCAACACCTTGATTTCGGATTGCTGGCCTCCAGAACCGGGAGAGAATACATTTCTGTTGTTTTAAACCACCCAGTTTGTGGCAGTTTGTCATGGCAGCCTAAGGAAACTAAGACAATGTCTGAGGCTCTGTTCTGATCTAGGGAGTCAAGGACAGTCCCTTGAGGAAGTGACATTTGATCAGAGACCTGAAAGGTGTATAGGAGTTGGCGGGAGAGTGTGTTCCAGGCGGAAGGACCAACAGGTACAAAGCCCTGAGCCAGGAAGGAGGACCTGAGAAAGGACCGAGAGGGCTGGTGCTCTGGGAAGAGAGGAGGTGATGCCAGGTGTGTCTGGAGAAGTGGGCAGAGGAAACCCCAGTGGAGTGTGGACTTCTTGCTGAGAGAAGCAGGGTGCTGCTTCAAGCTGGGAGCCCAACAGACCTCAGCCCTACGGCATCCGAGCTGTGCTGGTCTCCGCCCTGCAACACAGGAGGTGCTGGGTAGATATTAGTTCATGGGTTCTGGGGTGTGTGTGTGTGTGTGTGTGTGTGTTTGGGGAGTGCAGTTGGCCATGAGTGCGTCTGTCGTGTACATGCCGCCTCCCAGGACAGCATGTTGCACCCGCTCCCAAGCCCTTGCTTCTCCCTGCAGGCTGCTGCTTTATTTTGCCCTTCCAGACACATTGTCTGGAAGCCCCCTCCCCATCCCTGCCTGCATCCTGGGTCCTTTGTCCATGTGAGACAACCCCCCAGGTTCCCGTCACCCGCTCCCCCGCAAATGCCTGTCTGCCACACTCGTCATGTTAACAGGGCACTTTCTCTCCTTTGGTCACCCTCAGCCTGAACTAAAATAGCATTACCACGGAGCCATGTCTGATGTGCCCAAGGAATTCCGAGTCTCCGGTGACTTCATTAGCTCCAGCGCCTTGAGTCATTCAAGCCACGGTGCTTTCTGGTCCTGAGCGCCCCACCCCACCCCTGCAGAGAGGTCCTCATTAGCTGGGAAATATGAACCACTTAGTACTTCCATTAACTTGGTGCTTCTAACATGTTCCATCTCTGCCTTTCTTCCCCCTCTGCCCCTTCACCTGTGATTCTCTGCCTCTCCACTCATTAGCCAGAGGCGCCTCCTGTCTCTCCACCCCTTCCTCCGCACAGTGTCAGGACGCCAGCCCAGCCTACCTGGCTCCCCACGTCTCTGGGAGTTGCTGAAGTGGGCATCATGCGTGCTCTACACCTGTCTGTTAGCTGTGGCCACCACGGGGCATCTTGTGCCGCCCCCCCACCCCAGCTGTCCCGGCTTCTGCTTATCTACGTCCCCTGCCCACACACCTGCCTGGAAAACCCTCAGCTTTGCAGCCTCGCCTGGAAGAACAGCAGGGTTCCTGCCAAGGGGTGGGGGGGCCACTCCTGGGGACTTCCAGATCTCCCGTCCCCCAGGGCACAAGATGATCCTAGTGTCCCCTGACCCCACAGCAGCGTGGCTGGAGTGCAGCCTGCCCCAAAGGCCACCTGCACTTGAAGTTTAGCGTGATGGAACGGTGGGTCTGGGTCAAAAAGGCCCGGGTTCGCAGCTTGTTTCTGCCGCTTACAGGCTTGTGACCTCAGGCAAATCGCTCCACACTTGGGACCTCAGTTTTGTCATCTGTAAAATGGGGGTCCTGAATGAGTCCTCTCACTTCATTCTTCCAACAATGGGGTGGGTGCTATTATTACCCGCCGTCACAGTGGTATACGTGCGAAGTGGGGGTAGCTGTGGACATGAAGGGGGGTAACTTTCTGACTGGCATTTGAGCTGAGCTTCTGAGGGCCTGGAAGCTTCCATCAGGTGAGAAGCATTTGTGTCCCAAGCTCACAGATCAGTTGGGTAGGGTTGGCAGGTCTGAGCATGGCGGCCTGAGTGTTCCCTCCTCTGTTATGCTTTTGTTGAGTTCCTGCTGCGTCCCGGAGACCAGGGCTGCAGAGGGGAAGGGCGCTCCCTGGGTTGTGTCACACCCCCCCGCCCCGGGCTGTGCTGGCTGGGTGCAGGGCAGACCAGCCCCTGACTCATGGAAAGCTGAGGCTGTGTGCAGGAAGGAGGTAGGAGAGCCGGGACAGAGACTGAGCCGGGACTCAGCCTGGACTCACAGCTTCCCCGACACTCATTTCCTGAGAGTGGGCACCGCCCCCCTCCCAGCATCCCTGCAGCCTCCTTGCCTCTCCCTGGAGAGATGGTTGTTCTTCTTGTGTTTTGGTTGTGTCCCCGCAGATCAGGGAAGTAATGAGCAAGCTTGTCCTCCCCTCACTTAGCTCAGGGCTCTTCAAGGCCAATTAAACTGTGTGCTAATCACCTACACAGGGGAGAGCAGAACCAGGGTCGATTGAAGCAAAAATATCTCTGTGCTCCATCGTGGAGAGGGGAGCTGTCACCCCAAATCCAGCTCACACGCTCGTGCAGAAACACAGGCAGCTGAGCTTCACAGGGGTCGCGGTATTGCTGCAGAGGGCAAGCAAGCATCCAGCCAGCTGGCCAGCCAGCAAATGCAGATGAGGGCTCTTCTGTACCGGGCGTGGGGGACACAGCCCCGCCTCACGGGCTCACTTCTAGTTGGGGAGGAAGGCATCAATAAGTCAGTGAATCTCAGAAGGTGATTCGCCCCAGGGAGAAGACTAAAGAAGGGCCAGGGGGAGGTCAGGAGTGTGGGGTTTTGTGGTGTTGAGATTCTAGCAAAGTCTCGAAGGAGGCAAGGGAGTGGGCTGGTAGGCTCCACAAATGGGGTAGCTTGATACAACAGAAAATGATTCCCAGTCCAGAGGGCCAGAGCCCAAAACCAAGGTGTAGACAGGATCAGTTCGTCCAGGAGGACCTGAAGAACGATCTGATCTGGGCCTCCCTCCTGGTTTCTGGCAGCTCCAGACGCTCTGGTCTGTGGACACATCACTCCCAATGCTGCCTCCACGCCACGTGGCCTTCTGTGTGTTCCTGTGTCTTTGCTTCTTCATATAAGGACACCAGTCACTGGATTTAGGGCCCACCCGGATCCAGCGTGACCTCTCCTAAGCTAATTATATCTGCAAAGGCCCTATTTCCAAATAAGATCACATCCACAAGTTCTCGGGAGTTACAACCTAAACATACACTCGGGGCAGAGGGGTGACAGTTAACCCACAGCACTTTGGTTTTCTTGAATGTGGCTTCAGCCTGAGACTGGCCTTGGGCAAGCTGGTCACCCTTCCGGTTATGAGGCACTGATGAGGATAACCAAGTCCCCGTTCCCAGCCCCCTCTCTCTGGGCCAGGCCCTGTGCGAAGCTGCCCACATGGACTCACTCAGGGGGAGGCAGAGCATGGGTGCCCCGCAGTAACCCTGTTCCTGGATCTATAGAGCTCAGCGGACCCCAGCCTCCCTCCCCCTGACCCCATGCCTGGTGCAAAGGAGGCAGGCGGTGCATGGAAGCCGTGGTTACTGTTATTATCAGCTCTGGTTCTGTTTCATCCGTATGTGTTTTAGTTCCTGGGCACCATGACGGAAGGGATCTGAATTGTTCTCCCCTGAGTCCCAGGGCCCAGGAACCTTTATTGTATTCTTAAACATTCTGGGCCCTCGGAAACATTCATTATTCCCTACGGTGCTTTCACGGGCCTGCCCGGATTGTGAGCACCTTGAGAGCAGGGCCCTGATTCTAAGCTCTGCGGTCTCCCAGGGAGCCCAGGACAGTGCAGGGTCCAAAGAGCTCGAGCCTATTAGCCTGAGAGCAGCACCACATGGGGCAGGAGATGCCGGAGTGGGTGCTGCAGAGCTCCCCCACCCCCGTCACTGCCTCTTTCATAAATGGGGTTCCGGTCTCTGCCTTGCCTCTCCCTCCCCTGGCAAAGCCAAATGAGCCCAAACCACTGGGCTGCATTGGGGTCCTCCATGTGGGAGGGAGATACATAAGGTGCTCCCTGAGGACCCCCCCCCCCCAGGTCACAGCCTGTGGCCTGGCTGGCCACAAGGCCCTCCTGGGTGCTGACCACATGTCCCAACCACCCACCACTCCCCGCATCCAGTGCCCATCCCGTGTTTCTTGCCCCCATGCCTGGAATGCCCTCTTCCCAGCCCCTCTCTATCTCCCAGGTAACTCCAAGTCGTGCTTTATGACTCTGTTCAGCACCCACTGGGTGGCCAAAATCCCAAAGGTTGACAACACCAAATGTTGGCAGGGAGATGCAGCAACAGGAACTTGGCTTATGTTCTCGACGGGGTGTAAGATGGAAAACCACTTGGAGGACTGACTGGCCGTTTTCTGTCAGGTTCGCCATCCACCTGCCCTCTGGCCCGTAATTCCGCTCCTGGGTCTTTACCCAAGAGAAATGAAAACATGTTCACAGAAAGACTTGCTGGGGAATGTCCATAGCAGCTTTAGTTATAGTGGACAGAAACAGGAAGCAACCCCAACTGTCCACCCGTAGGTGCATGTTTAGGCAAATTGCAGTCCATCCTTCTGGTGGGATGCTGCCGAGCCATGGAATGACCCGCTGCCTCACAAAACAGCATGGAGGACTCCAGAGATGGGCTCAGTGAGTGTCCGTGGTTCGTTTAAATGAAATCCTAGAACCAGCAAAAATAGATCTAGGTGTTTAAAAATCAGAACAGCAGAGGAGGGCAGTTGGCTAGAAGGGGTATTGGGAACAGTTTCTAGCGTATTCTGGATGGTGGTTACGTGGGTGAGTAAAACATATTGAAGTGAATATATAAGATCTGGGCACTTGATTGTACCTTGAATATACCTCAATTACATACGTGTGTTTATGTGTCTACGTGTGCGTGCATGTACCCCGGCCTTCCCCCCCGCCAGGACCCCTTCCCCAGGTCCACCCACACTCAGCCCAGCGGAGCCAGGAGCACCTTCCTCCCAGTCCAGTCGGCATCTCTGCCCCGCATTTGCTGCAGGGCAACCACCTATCCGGTTGCTCGGCACCCCCCGGCCTTCAGGGCGCCCCTGTGGATCCTTTACTCCTGTGTGTGTCTCCCTGAGCCCAGCATCGCTCCTCATGCCTCTGGGGTATTTACAGATGTGTGCTGAACAAATGAGGAAACGATCACTGGGTCTTTGTTTATGGTTGTAGCTACAGTCTAGACCCAGGTTTGCATCCACAAACCCCACTTCTACCTCCTCTGTACATCGATCTCCATTAAACCCATATCGATCCATAAACTCAATTTCTAGTGCGTCTGTATCACTAACTCTCTCTATGAACCTCCCAAGCTCCTGGGGAGATGTAAGCAGGGGCCCCCGCAGGCTGACAGCTCGGCCGCCTCTGCCAGTGCCTCCCCGAAAGCTTGCCCGCTCCCAGAGACCCTCTGCCGCCTCGTCCTTCTGGCCCAGCTTTCCTTTCCTAGTGTGTGCTCTGCTTCTATTCTGAAAGACTGCAGAGAGCTCAGGGAGTCCAAGGTCAGGCTCTGATCTGGACACAGCTGGGTTTGGTTTCTGGCACTGCTCTGCGACCTTGAGCAAGTCACTTCTCTCCAGCCTTGGTTTACTCATCTGTGAAATGGGATAATATTAGCGCCTGCTTCATAGGACTGTCAGGGGGACCTGGTGAGGTTTTGTGTGTAAAGCACTAGCTGGGTGCTTGAGGGAACTGGGCAGCCAGGCAGCCCCTTGCGTCCCCCAGGGCTGTGCAAGGTGAGTGGGTCACCCAGCCAAAGACCGAGTGATTCCAATCCTACCATCCCTGCACCCGGGCAGCCTCCAGTGGGCCTTCTCAGCTCAAAGGGCATTTTCAGCTCAGGGGTGTCTGGCTGGCTCAGTCAGAAGAGCATGCGGCTCTTGATCTCAGGGTTGTGAGTTCGAGCCCCACGTTGGGCATGGAGATTACTTAAAATAAATAAATAATTAACATTTTTTAAATGGCATTTTCAGCTCAGACCAAATAGCCCTAGGCTAATTTAAAAATGAGATTCTTGGTGGAACCCCAAATACCAGGGAGGGGAGGCGAGGCAGGGCAGATGCCAGCCACAGAGGAGAGGGGTGAGTGGGGAGATGTTAGTCAAGGGCACACATTTCCAGTTAGGAGACAAATATAGTCTGGGAAATCCAATGTACAGCATGGTGACTATAGTTTATGATGCCTGTATTATATACCTGGAAGTTGCTACGAGAATAGTCTCAAACATCCTCACCAAGGAAAAGAAATGGTAGCTGTGATGTGATGGAGGTGTTCACCAACTGTGTGGTGGTGAGCATTTTGCAACATAGAAGTTTCTCAGGCCACCAAGTTGTAGACCCTAAACTTACACAATGATACATGTTAATCATATTTCAATAAAGCTGAAGTGGAAAAAAAACATTTTAGTACAAAAAATTAGAAGGGCATAATTTTTTTAAAGATTTATTTTATTTTATTCACTTGAGAGAGATATACAGAGAGGGAGAACATGAGCAGGGGGAGAGGCAGAAGGGAGAGGGAGAAGCAGGCTCCCTGCTGAGCCAAGAGCCCAATGTGGGTCTCCATCCCAGGACCCCGGGATCATGACCTAAGCCGAAGGCAGATGCTTAACCATCTGAGCCCCCCAGGTGCCCCTAGAAGGGCATAGTTTTCAATGAAAGGCAGTTATTTAAATTTAAAAAAGCAGTTTACGTTTCAAAAAGAAAAGCAGATTAGAGATTACAGAAACAGCCCTGACTGCAGGAAAAAGGAAGAAATGAGAACTTTGCAAAAGCAAAAGAAGGACAGTCCCAGCTGGACTGTGTTCTGTGCTGACAGAGTGGGGAAACTGAGGCACAGAAGTGCTGACGGTGACTCCGGTCATAAGAGGGGCACGGAGACGCAATGCTAGATTTCACCCCACATGCTCGAGGCAGGGCCCCTGTGGGCATTAGTCCTCTCTGTCCTGTGGACCCTCCAAAGCTTCTTCACATGCAAGTCAGTTTACTCGCCTATTAATCGCACAAGAAATACATGTTCAGAAGAAATTAGGAAAACACAAAGAAAGGAGAAAAATCACTCCAAGTCCCAGCACCCCACACCGACGTGGGGAAGGCACCTGACCTGTGTGAGCCTCACTTGCCCCTTCTGTGAAATGAGTTTAGTAACAATACGGGCCTCGGGCCACGGCGAGCATTTCCGGGGGCTGTCCCTATAAACCACTTAGTTCAGGGCCAGTGCCTGGTAAGGACTAGATAAATGCTAGATGCTGATACTCTCCGTGGCGGGGAATCCCTATCTGGGAGGATCCTGGAGGACAGGCTCAGCGGGGCTGTGGAGGTCTCGCCAAGACACCCCAGCCCTGCCCCCCTGCCCCTGGCCATCAAAGGCCCGTGACGAGCTCATCTCCTCTTGAGGGGAGGACCCCGGCGGCTCAGGGAGGAGGGAGAACAGCAGACACAGCGGGATCAATACATTATTTAACAGCAAGAAAACAGATGAGGAAAAATTAATGAAGGGGCTCCCTCTGCCCCCATTCCCCCGAGCCCCCACTCTTCCTTGACTCCACGATTGCTGACAAATTCTCCAGAAAATATCAAAACAGCCTCCGGCTGGAACCTGCCACAGCGATGCACCATTATCTATTATTGATGTAAACCTTGACAAGTTCTCTTTTTAAGGAAGGTGAGCAGGGGAGGGAGCTGCTAATCTGTGTTTAAAGGGATAGATTCTCAATCCCCCCTCCCTGGGGCTGCAGCCAGAGGAGCACCTGCAAACCACAGCCCCTCCATCTGCCCCCCTACCCTAGCCGTGCGGGGAAAGGAGGATAGAGACCTGGAGAGCTAGAGGTCGGGAGGGGCTGGTGCATCTCACCAACTTGCCCCGGGGGGTGCCTCAGTTTCCCTTTGTGTGCATTTTCCAGGCCAGCAATTATGGCATGGCTTGGGGAAGGCAGGGCAGGGCGGGGAGGATGATAGGAAGCCAGAGAGCTCAGACTCGTGCCTCGGGCGGCGGAGGAGAGGCATGCCTGAGGCAGGGGGCCGTCCACCGTGAAGCAACCTCTCACCACGCCAGGACCCTAAGATCCATTCTGCAAAACGGAGCGAGTTCAAAGCTGGTGATTTTAAATTATTAATACTGGAAATACCTCAGTCATCTAGAAATCACTTGATGAACAACTTGAGTCATCCAGAATATTGACAAGAAGAAAAAAAAATGCAAGCTAAAAAATTTTCAGAAGGAGTCATTTCAAGCTTGCAAAACCCAAGCATCGAAGTTCATGCACTTGACCCACAGGGGAGTCCTCGGGTCCCATGACTCTTGTTCGAGAAGGTTTCTAATCAGCACAGGCTGTTCTTTCCTCTTCCTCAGGCAGGTGTGAAATGGTGATACTTGGAGAGGGTGAAGGGAGGTAAGACTTTGTCAAAGCACCACTGGGCAGCAGGTAGCCAGACAGGAAGGGGGGGGTGAATGGGGTGGAACGTGAAGAGGCAAGAAGTGAAGAAGCAGAGCCATCTGGGGCCATTTAGTGTGGGGGCAAGTGCTCTTGTGGGGCTTCCAGTTCGGCAACGAGTTAGACAGGAGTCTAACTTGCTTACATTTAAAGCAGTTCTAAAAAGCGCTTCAGGGAAATGGCATCTCTGAGAAATGCAAGATCACACGCTCCTTGCTGTGTTCATGGACGATCACAGTGGGCAAAGATCGAGAATCCGAGAACATAGCAGCCAGAGGGTCACACACTTGAATGTTTTCATGGGAGCAGCCGGGCCATATAAATGAGAGACACAGGAGGGGGGGCGGTCACTGTGGCAAACAGGAGACCACAGCCTGAGTCTGCAAAGGATGCTCTGGCCCCCTGGCAACAGAGGAAGTGGGCCCACTTTTCAAGAGAAGGCAGAAATAGAATTTTAAGATGAGATGACCCAGGGTTCCGATGTGAAGGTGGGGAGATCCATCCTAGGACTCAACCATAAAGGGGAAATTAAGGGGGGGGGCAAGTACAAAGCGGGAGAGTTATCATATCCGTTTCCTGATGCTGCTCTAACAAATTACCACAAACCTGGGGGCTTAGAACAGCCACATTTGTTATCTCACAGTTCTGGAGGTCAGAAGTCCTAAAATCCGGTGTCAGCAGGGCTGGCTCCTTCCAGAGGCTCCGGGAGAGAATCTGTTCCTGGCCTCCTCCAGCTCCTGGAGGCCATCTGCCCACCTTGGCTCCCGGCCCCTCCCTCTGTCTTCAGAGCCATTTCTCCCATCTCTGACCTCTGCTGGGGCTCTGACCTCTCCTCCTGGCCCTCCTGCCTCCCTCTTATAAGGATCTTTGTGATTACACTGGGCCCACCCAGGTAACCCAGGGTCGTCTGTAAATTCATCTCATCTGCGGTGTCCCTTTGCCATATCAAGTCACGTACTCCCAGGTCGCAGGGACCCAGACATGGGCATCTTCAGGGAGCACTGTTCTATCCCCCATAGCGGTCCACACTGCAAAGGCCATTTGTCCTCACCAAGTGGAGGGGTGGCGAGGAGATCAACAGCAGAGGGTTCTTTAGAGAGCACTGACTTCAGGTTGAGGGCAGGCAGGTCCCACTGAGAGGCTGGAAAAGCCCGTGCAGGAAGCCAATTGCTGAAGACCTCTAGGAGCAGCTCAGGAAAAGCTGGATGGGGAGCTGGTACCCCCCATCCTGCTGACCCCACCTCCGAGGTTGGAATGATAGTTCTCCGGTGTCAGGGCCAGGCCTTTATCGACTACATACCCCCTGCCAACCCTGAGGGTTCACTTCCTGGGAGAGGGGCTGGGGCCTGGAACCTGGCACTCCCTGTCCCTACACCCCCCACCCCTGGGCTGGAGACCTCATCTGAGTCTGACTCACTGGCCCCCGACAGCGCCGAGGACTCTGGGGTTGGGCAGGGGGCACGCATCTGCCCCCCAGCCCGTGCGTCAATGGTGGAGTACCATTCCCTGCTTCCTTCAAGACATATTGATCAAGTCCCGCTCTGGGCCAGGCCCCACGCCATGCCCCAGGACACAGCTGTAAGCCTGGCAGATGGGGCCCATGCCCAGGGGAGAGCTGGTGGTTTGGCAGGAGAGATGGGGATGAAGCACATAATCATTTGATTGCAGATATGAAAAAGTGCTTTGGGGACATGGACTATTTGAGAAATGAGAGGCCTCGTAGGGTGCATTTTCTGGAGAACTGAAGGTTCCTCCTTGAAGGGATGCTCTAAGGAGGTGGAGGAGGAAGGGGAGAGGGAGAAGGAGAAGTGACGTCCCCCCCCAGTACACCTGTCAGCACTGTGGTCCGACCTTTGACCTCTGATGCCCCTAGGCTGTTGCAGACTCCCTTCTTTTGTTTTGGGTTCTCTCCGGTTTTTGGGTTCCACATCTCTTTCCCCTCCACCTGACCACGGGTACTGCTTCTCCCCAGGGGAAAGGGTCTGGCTCTTGGAGCAGCACCCACCCCCCTGCTCTGCTGCACATCTGGGGCTGATGCCCAGGAGGTGGGGCGGGAACCTCCAGGTGAGTCCCTCCAGGCTAGGGGAGAGCAGGGGAGCCCAGGGTCCTGGAAATTATCCCGGGCCGCACCCTTTGAAACCTGAGACCCATGTCCCGTACCTGATGGTGGACAGTGGCCCTGGGCAAGCCCCACCCCATGTCTGAGCCCTGGGCTCTCCACCTGGAAAGGAGCAGAACGGATCAGACTGTGTCTAAGGCCCCTCGCCTCTCTGCCTTGTAGGGCTCTTCCTTGATTTCTTAAAGGGGTCTCGTGGTTCTCACACTGTCTTCCTGGACCGGATTGCTGGCACTCTGGGCTCAGAGCGGATGCCCCACAGGAATACTGGCATGAACAGCCCTCGAGCTGCCGCAGGGAGCGCAGGCCTCACCGACGTTCTCAAATGATGCTCGCAGTAAGGCTGGCACCAACCCCGTGGCTGTGGCCCAAGGCTGCAGGCACCCCGTGGGGATGTGCCATCCTGCCACTCTGTGGGGGAAGCGCGGACACTCTGTCCTTGTCCAGGGCCAGGCAAGAGCAGAGGCCGGTGGGGGACTCCCAGGGTGTGCTCGCTGAGTTCCTACGGGGTTCTCATCCCCCTGGAGAGCGAGCTGAGTGGGGCAACCTTCAAAGCGTGCACCTGGGAACCTAACAGCTCTGGGTTCAAGTCCTACTCTCTGGCTTGCTAGCCAGCGACCTTGGGTGAGTGGCATGAGCTATAGACTCCGTTTTTCTCATCTGCATGAAGGGGGCACCCACCACCCAGGGTCACTGTGAGGCTAAATGAGATCACCACATCCGGCAGTGTGTTTGGCGTGTTGTAAGTGCTTAGTAAATAAATGGTGCTTAATGAAATGATTAAATTGACCAGTCAGTCCCCTAGTCAAGGTCGGCACTAGGAACTCACTGGCGGCCTTGGGGTAGGCCCTCTCCCTTAAGAAGAGGGAGGGGCAGCGGTCCCAAGGGTCTCTCGAGTTCCTCTGAGTTCGGTGGTCTGTGCTAGCAGATACTCTCCTGTCCCTTCTCTTTGTGGTGCTAGATTGTGGCCTTCTGGAAGGTGCGACCATCCTGCCCCCCTGCCCAGCCGACAGTCTGCCCCTGTATGGACCGGTGGGCAGAAGCATGTGCAGCTGCAGGTGGGGAGGTGGGCGAGGCTTGGCTGGGACAGGAGAGATGGCCAGTGCCACCACAGTGAGGGCAGGTCCCAGAGCAGAGGTGATTCTTGCCCCCAGGCCAGCGGTCATTCCTCTGAACGTCTGGGCCCAACGTTCAGATAAGCCAGAAAAGCTCCCTGGATTTAAGAGCTTATGGAGAGTTTAATTAAAGAACCTCATTGTTACTTTTGGAAAAAAAAAAAAAATCCCTCTGCCTGCATTGATCGTCCTTTGAAAGATGTTTGCTCCAACAGATATTCAGGCTGAGAGGGAGGAAGAGGCCTCACAAAAGGGCCACAAAAGGACATGCTTGGGCAAGAGGCCCAGCTGCCTAGATCTGTGGTCCGGTGACCAAGCCCTGACACTTGGGAGGGGTCGGCCTCCTGGAAAGATGACTGAATTCAGAGAGGGCTGGAGGCCTCCCTGGCCGGTCCCCGGGGCCCAGCTGGCCGGCCGGCCTTCTCCTGGCTGTCATTCTGTCTATCATCTCTCTTCAGGAGAAGCTGGGGTGGCCATGGTGACAAAGCAGACAGCCTGGGTCCTGGGCGAGGAGCCCGGGACAGTGAGCTCTGTCTGCTGCTGGGAGTCTCCTGAGCCATCACAGATGGCCCAGCGGACCTCGGCATGGTGGGAGTGCTGACCTGTGAGGCTGGGCTCCCACACAACACCACTGCACCCCAGAGTTATTGCGGCGTGGGGCCAGACTGCTACTCCCAGCCCCCCGCCTGACTCCTCCCTCAACACCCCTTCCATCAACGCCACCCGGGCTGCCCTGGGGCCCCCCAAGCCCTGGGGTTGCCATTTGACCTCTCTGTGTCTCAGGAGATGGAGTCATCTGTAAAATGGGGGTTTTCGTGAAGTCATAGGGAGAGGAAGTGGGGCACCGGGGGTACCAGGTCAAAAGCGGCAACCCTCAGGCACAGGGGGACAGTGGAAGATGCGGGTGTCTCTGGGAAATCCAGGCTCTGGACAGGGCAGCATCTAAGATCTGGAAACCAGGCCACAGGCCCCTGGCTCCCTCCTTCCCTGAGAAGGAACCCTCAGCTCACTAACCCCAAATGGACCCAGTGCCCTTTTTGGTCCTGCCCCCAATCTCCTGGTAGGGCAAATTGACTCAGTCCTTATGCCTGCCCTGTCCAATCAGCCCGGAACAAAGGCTGAACTCTTGGCCGGGAACGCCCCTGAGATGAGGAGAGTGGGGTTCCCAGAGGCTTTCCTCAAGCAGGAAGTCACTCCCAAGGAGTCCCTGACAGGTGGCCTCTGTCTGTGGTCTGTGGTCAGGAGTCTGGAAGAACGGGCACGGGGCGGCGGGGGGGGGGAGAAACATCTAGCCCAGTTCAGCACCTTGGACAAGACCCCCAGTTTCTGATTCGGCAAAAGGGCATCATAATACCACTTGCCTTGCTGTTTTGGCTTCCTCACAGCAAGGCCAGCAAGGGGACACCAAATGGCCAGAAGTGGGACTCACATCCTCGGACTCCTTGCCAAGAGCAGGCTATCGGCTGTTTACCCCGGGCGGGGACAGAAGCAGGCATTCACAGATAAAGGTGCTCTAAAATGCAGGTTTTCTTTATATTCAGGTATGGTGAGGCCAACAGATCAGGAGACAAGCGCTGAAAAGCTAGTTTGTAATACTCCCAGATCCCAAGAGGAGGGAGGCACACACCATGCAGGGCCAGGCGGGGAAGCGCCAGGAGGGGGCAGGAGGCAGAGAGAGCGAGGGAAAAGCATGGGCAGGAGACTTCATGGTGGTTTCTGTGGGAAAGGCAAGGCAAGGCAGGGTAAGGAGGTTTAGGATTGACTCGTTTGAATCATTTCAGCATGCTACGGGGCACAAGGGGCTATGGGGCTGCCCCTAGTTATCTGGTACCTGGCCCTGGAGCGATGAGGGCAGGCGGAGAGTGACCCAGAGCACGAGAGCTGGATATGCGAGGCTGAGGATGGGGGCTTGGGACCAGGTTTGCACAGGAAGAACATGATCACATCCTTTACTGTTCTAAGACTTGGCTAACCCTGGGAGGGGCAGTCCCCTCCAGGGTCAGCAAGACCCCGAGATGATAGCATCAACAATACAGAAAATTAAAAGGGATGATTAATACAGAAGGATGGAAGTCTGGGCAGAGAAGCCCCAGGGCCCAAGCTCCTGGGCAGCAACTGACCCCTCAGAGGGTCCCATCTGCCCTGCTGAGGAAGGATTGAGGTGCCCTGAGGAAGGATGCTGGCATGGGATAAGTCAGCCCATCCCAAGACCCCCTCCATCAGCCCGACGTGCTCTCATTCAGCTCTGCACAGCCCTGGCCTCCGTCTCCCCCTCCAGAGTGGCCTCATCTGGTAGTACCCAGGCCAGTGGGGTGTGGAAGTTGGCGAGGGCAGCTGCCTGACATGCTTCCTGTAACCCACCGGTGACAGCATGGGCTCGGGAGTCAGACCCGGCCCTGAGACCAAGCTTCATAGCTGGGGCACCTGACGTGAATTACCTAATCTCTTTAGACCTCGGTTTCCCCATCTGCAAAATGGGATAACTGAGAGCACCGTCTTCTAGGGTTGTGCTGTGGGTGAGATGAGATGGTACTTGCAAAACTCAGCACAGGATGCAGCACAGAGGCTGTGCTCAGTAAGAGGTAGCTAATAACAGGATTATTTTAAAGGCATTTTATGATCTGTCCGCTCATCCTACCCTCCACCCTGGACCTTCCATGCCTTCTCCATGCTCTACGCTGTCATTTACCCCCAGACCTTTGCACCTGCCATTCCCTTTGCCCAGGATGCTCTTCCCTGCTCTTCTCTCCCTGACTCCTTCCCCAGCTAACTCCCACTCTAGCTCAGATGTTCTCTCCATCAGGATGTCTTCTCTGCCCCGGACCCCTCTTCTGGGGAAGTGTCCTCCTCACAGGTACCCAGCACACCCTGTCTCCTCCTCCAACAGGGCACTGACCACACTGGATTGTAACCTCCTGCTTTCCCTGAGAGCCAACTAGACTGAGAGTTCCTGTCTTTGTATTAATTTCCGGTGGCGGCGATAACAAGTTACTCCAGACTGGGCACCTAAAAACAACAGAATATGTATGCTTTCACGGTTCTGAAACCCTGAAGTTCAAGGTCAGTCTCGCTGGGTCAAAATCAAGGTGTCAGCTGTGCTCCCTCCTCCCTCTGGGGGAGAATCTGCTCCCTGCTTCTTTGGTTTCTGGTGGCCAGCTCCGAGAGCACCCCATCACCTTCTGTCTCTCTTACAAAGACACGATGACATGTAGCGCCCACCCGGATGACCCAGGATGATCTCATCCTGGGATCCTTAACTTAATCACATTTATGAAGACCCTTTTTATGATGTCATTCAGTCATTTGCCTTATAAGATAATACAGGTCCTGGGGATCGGGATGTAGATACAGGTTATCTCTCGCTTTTCCAAAGTTCACATTGTGCCCCTTCACTTCTACCAAAAAAAAAAAAAAAGCCTATATTCATACCTGGTTTCATTAACTGAAAGAAATCCAAAAAGGATATTTGCTTTTAAAAAAAAATTTTAAAAGGCAAAATAGCGCTCAGCGTAGGTTTTTCAGTGAGCGGTTATTGGGGGCAGCGCACACCCAGCAGCGAGAGGGGCCCCACCAAGCTCCTTCCCCGGGAACGACACTCGGCAGCCCAGCAGCAAGCCGCCATAGCTTTGAACTGTGCCAGTGAGCATCTGGGCTTTCTCTCCATCCATATCACACATCCATTAGCAAGATATATCTTAAGGTTATCAGAAGAGCCTAAGAGATTATTTTGGGGGGTCTGGGAATTCTCACAAAATTTTCCGTATAAACTGATGGTAATTGTTTCTTTACCTTACACCACTGAGGCTTATGAAGGGTCTCAGAGGAGCATGCCACTTGGGTGCGGTGCTGGGCACACAGTGCTCACTGCGCACCTGTCACCAGGCCGGGTTGAGGCCGGTCAGGCGGGGCAGCAAAGTCTCTCCCCTCGGCCAGGCTGGATGGTCAAGCATCACAGCCTCATAAAGCTGGAAAGAGCATTTGCTTCAACCCCCTCATTCTCCTCTTCTTTTGAAGCGCAGACAGATAGACGGGCCCAGGCTGACAAGCTCGTCTGTGGCCCCGGTACCAGAGAGCGGGTTTCTGGGCCAGGGCCCCATGTCTCACAATTTTGCCGGCCAGAGGCAACACAGGCCAGTCCGTCACCCACCACGGGCAGCAGAAAACAGGTGAGCAGAGCCTTCCCCTGCCACTCTCACTGGCCTCCCTGCAGCTGCTGGTTTCCGAACCCCATTTTTGTGACTTCGCTTTGGAATATTGACTGTATTCCCTGCTGGCCTTCCTATTTGTTACTCAGGCTTTTGTTCAGACGAGCCCTCCCTGAGGCAGCCTGAGTCACCTTCACACCCCGCCGGCCCTGCCAGAGGGTCTCCTGGCCACAGAGAAAGGCAGGGAAGAAAGGCAGGACCCTGGGGAGACCCCAGTCGATAAGGGTGTTTCTTCCGGCCCAGCGGCAGCCCAGCAGCGGCCCCGGGCTTCTGGGCAGAGGTGGGGAGGGGCCCCAACACCTTTGTGCAGCTGTGGCTCTTCAGGCCAAGGGGGAAAAGAGCTGGACCCCGCAGAGGAGCAGAGCATTGCCCTGGAAGCTTCAGTGCTGGCCAGGTGGGAGGGGCACCCCCGCCCCAGACCGGGGCCTGAAGGCTGGGCGTGCCAGCCTCAAAGGCTATGCACTCGCTGCCCGGTGCCCTTTGGGTTCCACCGGGCAGCCCATGGGGCTCCATGGAGGCTATGAGCTCTGGAGTCAGGCAGGCCTGGAGCACAATATGGGGCAAGCTGCTCCTCCACCCCTGGTCTCAGTTACCACGTCTGTAGAATGGGGCTAATAACAGTGCTTCCTCCTAGGCTGCAGGAGGAAGGAATCAAATGATAAGGTACTCGGCTCACCGTGAGATCCACTGAGTTGTTACTACGGCAAGAACAACATCTCTGACTTCCCTGTTCCTGCAACACCCTCCCCACTCTGGCCCTGAACTTCCCTCTGCTCCTGGAAGCTTCCATGCCCTCTCACTCTTCCAGGCTTATGCACGTGCCGTGGAATTCTCTCCCTGCTCCTCTTACCCAGCCTCTAGGTCTCAATGTCACCTGCTCCAGGAAGCTCTCCTGGGTTAGGCGCTCTTGCTTTCTGCCCCGCCATGCGCCCTGCGGTGCCTGCGATTCCTGCATCTCAGCACTTCTCACGGTGGATGGATCGGTTGGCCATCAGTTGATTGTCTGTCTCTCCCACAAGGCTGTGAGCTTCCCACGGGTGGGGGCATCTGTCTTGCACACCCCTGTATCTCTGGCACCAGATGCTGGAATGAATGACATTGCGGATCACCAACGAATAAGCTTGGCAAACTGTGGAGCTCCATCCCAAGTGTCAGGGCTGATTATGACCGAGGAGGGGCTGACAAAAGTCCGTGGTGCCTTGGGGAGGGGGTTGGCAATGACAGCTTATTTGCTTGGAGTTTTCAGGGGAAGGTAAACTATTTCCTGGGAGAGAAGGTTGTTTCCCATGAGGTTCAAGAGGCTGCATCGCCCCCAGAGAAGGTGAGAGGTCTGAGCCCAGCAAACCGGGAGTCAAGTCCCAACTCCCTCACCTTCTCCCTCAAGGTGGATGGGCTCCCCTTTGATAAATAGTACTTGCCACGGAGGACTTTTGAGGGAATTAACTGTGATGCTCCAGTTCCTAGCACAGGGTTTGGCGTGGAGCAGGTGATCAGTTTTTTAAAAGCAACAATTGTTAATTTTTTAAAAGACACTGTAAATCAAAACCATGCTTTGCTTCTTCTCCTCCAACTTTTTTTAGCCGACCCCCAATATACAGGTCATAATTCCTTCCCCATGACATTATCTTCAAAATAATGTGTTCAATTTATAATTTATTGAGAGTTTCTTTCCCCCGAGACAGACATCTGCAAGTTTTGATCTAAAGAATACAATCAACAAAATTAATATTTAAATCCAGAAAACTCCAACTTTGGTGACTGATCTCGGGGATTTGAATCGACAGCAAGATTTTTAGACCTTCTAGGTTCTGCATGAGGCACTGCATTTTATATGAATCTCCTGGGCCAAGGAGGACAGGAAAACTGCCCCTCCCCACTGCCCCCGGCCAGAGTGCTTGACAAGGAAAGGTGCAATTAGTAATTACTCCAAGATGACAGCCTTGAGCCAGGATGGTGGTGGGCAAATGGGGAGCTCTGGTCCCCCTCCTGATGGCTGTCATCAGTGAAGAGTCCAGCCTTCTCCCCATGGAGCCCCACCGGCCTCAGAACCTTCTCTCACCCCCGGCAACCTGTCTCGATTCATCTTCCAGACCCACGAGACAGGATGCTCCATGCGGTCTGCAGTTCTGCCCGTGTTGTTCGAAGAATATCCCCAGAACGTGACCTAGAACGGTGCCTGGCCCATGGTCATGCTCAATGAATGTATGCTGAATAAATGAATGAATCGAAGTTGACTTGCAAGATGAAGCCTTATGCCAAGCCTGCCAAAAATGGTGAGTTTTGTTTTAAAGTCATCACTTCTGGGGATGCCTGGGTGGCTCAGTCGGTTGAGCGTCCAACTCTTGGTTTCAGCTCAGGTGGTGATCTCAGGGTCATGGGATCGAGCCCCGCATTGGGCCCTGTGCTGAGTGCAGAGTCTGCTTCTCTCCCTCTGCCCCTTCTCTTGCTCTCTTGCTCTCTCTCTCTCTCTCTAAAATAACCAAATCTTAAAAAAATAAAAAATGAAAAACCTAAACTCATCATTACCTCTAATACACGTGGTATTTCATCTCTTTGGGGTTTTCCTACATGTACCTTCAAACATATTTATGAAAACTGAGGTTAAAAAAAAAACAACTCAGCAGCCAAGACGTCCTTCCGTGGATGCGTGGATAAACAGACTATGGTCCGTCCAGCCAGTGGAGCGTGACTCTGAGCCACAGGGCCGTGAAAGTTGCATCCACGTTACTAAGTGAAAGAAGCCAATCTGGGAAGAGTACATATGATCTGACTCCAGCCATATGACATTCTGGAAAGATAGCACTCTGCAGAGAGTGAAAAGACTCTCCTGGTTGCCAGGGGTGAGGGAGGCGGGAGGGATGAATTAGGGCAGAGAGACGACTCTGGATGATGTTATCAGGGCGGATTCATGTCACTACACATTTGTCCAGAGTCACAGAATGTACAACAGCGAGAGCGATCCCTGTTGTAGAGTATGGACTCTGGGTGATAATGACGTGTCACTGTAGGTTCGTCAGTGGTCACAAATGTACCTACTGCTCCGGAGGGGGATGTCCATGGTGGGGGAGGTGTGCGTGCGTGTGTGTGTGTGTGTGTGAGGGAGACGGGGTATATGGGAAATCTCTGTACTTCCTGCTCAGTTTGGCTGTGAACCTAAAACCACTCTAAAAAAAATAAATAAGTGAAGTCTGGGGTTTTTTTTTAAACCCAGTTCTTACTCTTATTTTCTAGCCAAAATTGGAATGAGTGTAAGAACTCATAAGCCCCGCAGCTGTCCCCTTTCCCTCTTTTAAAGTGTGTCTCCCCATTCAAAATATGAAACATTTTGGCTTCTTTCCAGCTCCGCGCAGTGGGTCTCCTCCCCCTTCACAGCACAGATATTCGTCTAAGTGTGATATGTTTGTTTACTTGTTTTTCTAACAGCTTTGTTGAGGGATAATTGACATACACATCCTTAAAGTGTTCCATTTGATACTTTCTACGCCTGTGAAAACATCGCTGCCATCAAGATAGTGAACACACCTGTTACGGGCTGAACTGTGTTCGTCCGAAAATTCCTGTTTTAGAGTCCGAACCCCCAGGACCTGAGAATGTGACCATGTTTGGAGACAGGGTCTTTATAGAGGTGATTACATTAAAATGAGGTCACTAGGGTGGGTCCTAACCCAACACGACTGGTGTCTCCATAAGGAGAGGAGCTCAGGACATAGACACACACTGAGGGATGACTGTGCGAAGACGCAGGGAGAGGGCACCGCCTACACACCCAGGGGAGGGGCCTCGGGAGGAACACGGCATTTCTCAGCCGTGTCCGGAGTTGAGGCCGTGTCTCTCTCCGGCCAGGATTCACTTCTGCGTGTTGGGACCTTTGATTTCTTTACACCTCCTGTGTCCCCAAAGCATCCACCACTACGTGGCCCGCGTGGGGCAGATAATGGACACTTCTGGATTGAAGGGTTGCTGATGCGGATTGATCATCTCTTTCTTTTTTTTTTTTTTAAAGATTTTATTTATTTATTTGACAGAGAGAGACAGCGAGAGAGGGAACACAAGCAGGGGGAGGGGGAGAGGGAGAAGCAGGCTTCCCGCCGAGCAGGGAGCCCGATGCGGGGCTCGATCCCAGGACCCTGGGATCATGACCTGAGCTGAAGGCAGACGCTTAACGACTGAGCCACCCAGGCGCCCCGATCATCTCATTCTTATGCAGGGGAAGGGGAGACTTCGTCAGGAAGGGCACTGCGTCCTTCGGGGACCGTGGCGTCTGAAGAAGTTCCCACAGAGAGAATGAGACTCTCCTTCAGAGCTGGGCTGGCAGAGAGTTTACTTACAGGCAAAGTGGTATTTCTCGCCACCCCACTCTCTTCCCAGTGGAATAGGGGCTATTCAAAATGTTCCTGGTGTGCGAGGGTCCAAATTTACCCTCTGTCTCATACACCTTGAGAACGGCTTAAAATGTGGAATTTATTCCAATAACTGGGTTTATCTCTGCATTCAAAGGAGAGGGTTGGAAGCATAGACCAGAAAAGGGTAATGAAAACAACGTGCATGTCTCTATGATGCTCGTTTTCCTTTTTGTCATAGGAGTGGCTCCTTCCTGTCTTGCTTGTTAATAACACATTCTCGGGCGCCTGGGTGGCTCAGTTGGTTAAGCGACTGCCTTCAGCTCAGGTCATGATCCTGGAGTCCCTGGATCGAGTCCCACATCAGGTTCCCTGCTCGGCAGGGAGTCTGCTTCTCCCTCTGACCCTCCCCCATCTCATGTGCTCTCTCTCATTCTCTCTCTCTCAAATAAATAAAATCTTTAAAAAAAAAAAAATAACACATTCTCTCCCAGCAGACCCCGGTGCCCTGTCCCCGAAATGCAACATGGTCACCTCGTTGCTGTGTACTTTAAGAAATACCACAGCTCTGGGCTAGGGAAGGGATCAATAATGTCACAGGGTGATCATGTGGGCCACCCCAGAGGGAAGGGTAAGGCTGCCACTCCAAAGTGAGAAGAGACTTCATAGAGGACTTGGCAACACCAGACCTGGATGTGGGGGTAGGGAATGCCTGAGACTTAAGATTAAAAGCAACAACAACAACAACAACAAAATCTGCACCCAATAGGGAAGAGGTAAATTGAACTTACCAGCTAAAAATATAAATAGGCTCAAAAAACATTTTCATAAAATATTTAAAACTAAAAGGGACTTCAGGAATTATGTAGTCTAGTGGTTTTAAACATTTGTTTGGTTAATTTTAGCATCAAACCTCTTTTTTCAGAATAAAATACACGAAGCCTATTGGAGCTACTTTGGCAGGCATGGGGTAAGAGGGCTTGAGACCACGGGACCCTGCGCCTGCTGACCCTGACCCCCAAGACCGGGAAGCACTGATGTTCTTCTATTCCCTCCCACGACAGGGAAGCAGAGGTTGGGGGAGTGAAGGGAGCCACCCCCCCCCCCAGGATGCCGTGGACATCGCTGCCCTCCAGCTTGGTGATAGCAGGTACAGATGGCACCTGGGGGTGACAGCCACGTGTGGAGGAGGGGCCTGCTGCTTCCAAGTGGCCGCTGAGCATTGCCCCGCGACTCTGAGGCCAGACTGCCTGAGGTAGAGTAGGGGAACCCCAGCCTGGCTCCTGCAACTTGGATGGGTTGTCTTGCCCCTCGGTTTCCTCGTCTGTCTAGGGGGAATAATGACAGTACCTATCGTGGTGGGTGATGTTATGAAGGAAGGGCTCAGTGCACTGGAGCGAAGAGCAGGACACCCAGCCCGTGCCAATCCACCTCGCTGCCCGTCCTTGCCCTCTTCGGCTTCTCGGGGGGCAGCTGTGAGGATTATATAGGAGAGAAAGCTTTGGAAGCACCTGCCCGGTGTCCGGCACAATGTACCACGGTATCGTTAGTGTTAACACCGCTTATGTCATTACTAGAATTAAGCCTCTCCGGTGACCCACAAACTGGGTGAGACATTATTGCCATTTTATAGGTGTGGAAACTGAGGCACAGGGGGTTAAATGATTTTCCCCAAGTCTCAAAGGTAGTGAGTGAAAGAAGCCAAGGGGTCCTTGGACTTCCTCCCCAGGACTCAGCCCGCCACAACCAGGGTCTGAGGTGGGGGGAAGAGTGGGCTCCGGACAGTGAGAATGGAGATGGGCCGGGCCCTGTCCGCTCCTGTCCCTGGGCACTGCGGTGGGACCCGCCGCGCTGTCCTTCTGCGGGACTGTGCTGCCCTCTAGTGGCTGGCGCGCACGACTCTGGCCAGCAGTCGGGCGGTCCAGAGGGGTGCTGGTCCCTGCCCATCTCGTCCCAGGGCTGTGGGCTTGTCACCCAGTGCTGCGGGGGAAGGACCACACAAAGACCCCCGCTCGGGACCGATGTCAACCAGTGTGCAGGCTACAAGAGCTTAGATGCGGGGGAGAGGGTATGACTGGAAATCGGGCTGGGTCAAGGAGCATCATGGACTCCTTGTTTAGGTGCCTGAGCTCAGGTGTGTGTGTGTGTGTGTGTGTGTGTGTGCGTTTGCATGTGTTTGCCATGTCATGACAGCATAAATAGGTGGGAAGGAAAACAGACGGAATTCCAGCACATACCATGTCCCTCGTCACCTGCCAATCCGAAGCAGCACTGCAGTGGAGTTTAGGGAAACACTGGCACTCCTTCTAGGTGTACATCTTGCAGCCGCCTGCGTCATCACACATTCCGAAAGCCAAGAGACAGGCAGGAGTGTACATTGATACAACGACTTGGGGGACATGTTTGAAAGTAGCTACTGTCGCTAATATGCACATACCCTAAGCCCCAGCCATCCCTCCGTGTGCACCTGGGAGGCTGGAGACACACACACTTGTGTCCACTGAAAGACAGGCACAGGGATGTTCACGACTGCTTTCGTGGTACTAGCCCAAAGCTGGAAGCACCCCACAGGTCTGTCAACCGCCGAATGGATGAGCAAGCTGTGGTCGTACACCTTTCATATGGTGGAGTCCTACCCAGCAGTGAAGAAGAACTACGTGCAGAGCATAAGTGAATCTCGCAGACATAACGTGGAGCAATGGAAAGACCCAAACTTTCCATTTCTATCAAGTTCAAAGCCAGGCTAAGTGAGTCTGTAGTGGTGGAGGTCAAAATAGTGACTACCCCAGGGGGCAAGAGGTTCTGGTTAGAAGAGACATGGGGGCGGGGCGGGGTTTCACTGAAAATGTTCTAGATTTTGTTCCAGATGGTGGCTATGCAGCATACACAAATGGAAAATTTCATCCAGCTGTATACTTAAGATTATCCTGCTTTATTACATGTCTGTTAAACCTTAAAAACAATCTGGAAATAAAATAAAGCCACGATATTGTGAGGGACAAGAAAGGGGGCAGGCTTGCTGGTGGTGACCGGGACGCCGAGGACAGGCGGACCTGGGGATCGCCGTGGGGCCTCGCTGAGATGATTTGTGTGCTGCCCAGGCACAGAGAAGGTCCCAAGCATGCTGGCTTTTATTTGTTGTTTTCAAAACCCCGGAGGATTCTCTGAGATGTCTTCTTTTCTCGAAATGTACTTAGCTCCTAGTTCAGAGCTGTAGGATAAAACTGTGGCTCCTTTGCCTGCCCCCCCTTTTTTTTTGCTTATCTGTATTTTTACATTTCTTTCTACAATGAAAGTGTTATAGTATATTTTGTAATATGAAAAAGAGCAATACAAGCTATTTTAATTAGAGGAAAAAAGCTGTGAGTGCAGATTCTAGTTTGTGGATTTTGCAGAAAGGCACATTTGGTAGCAAAGCCAGACTCTGAGAGCATTACAGTCGTGGGGGCAGGGGTGGGGGGAGGTGGCGACTTGGAGCCTTTTGTCCAGAACTGCCCTTGCCTGTTTGGTCTGTCTAGAAGGCAGCAACCTTTTTATTGATACACATGCAAAACCATAGCACGACTTCATGAATCACCATGCTATGTCATTCCTCAGGTGCTTCCTCAACCAAGTGACTTTCCCTCCCTTGGCTTTATAACAAGTTAGAAAGCTCAGAGCGGCTTCGGCGACAGTGGCTTAGATGGCCACAGGGGGGGAGTCGGGAGCTCTGTCTTCCGGTCCTGGCCTTTCCCTTGACCAGGTGGTACTCTGCGAATCCACCTCCCTTGCTTCGGCTTCCCTTTGTCTGGCCTTTCCTGCAAAGGCATTGAACTAGAGTATAAATATTTTCTCCCTGTCTTGTGCGAGCAGTAACTATTATTACACTGATTTTACATTCAAGGACACAGGTGTAAAGCATTTAAATAACTTGACCGAGACCATCCAACCCGTACGTGACAACATAGGGAGTCAGTGGCCAGAACTAAGTTCTCTGCCATCAAGCTGATGCTCCCTCTGGCACTAACTGTAGGGGTCCCCTTATTCTGCTGTTCTGGGTGTGGGAGACCGGGGGCGGGGCGGATAATTTTTCCCTTCTAGGAAACGAGGGATTCCATAGTTTATTTTTCAGAGCAGCAAATCTGAGCATAGAAAGGATTTCAAGAAAGCTTCTCAGGTAAAGATGAAAGGAAATGTCATATCAAAACTAGGAATGGTTGATCTTTTTTTAAGTCTAAAGCATTGTCTTTTTGTTCTAAAAAAAAAAAAAAAGCAGTCTAAGTGATGAGTTGATGTATTTGCCTTTCAGGAATTTGGTAAATAAGGAAGGCATGCCTTTGTTTCTCATTCTGACATCCTGGATAGTATGTAATATAGAGGTTAAATTTATCCAGGATTTTTACTGGCTGTACCCTTTCTTAATTTAAAGTGTGGATTAGCGAGGAGAGAAACGGATTGTTAGAGCCAGAGGTTGAACCTGTCAGGGAAAGCGTAAATTGATACACTCTTTCTAGAGAACAATATGGCAACATGTATCAACATTTCACAAATGCGTATTTCCTGACCCAGAAATGTCACTTCTGACGAAGGTATATACACAAGGATGCTCATAATAACATGGCTTGTAACGATGACAATTAGAAATGGTGTAAACTCTGACAATATGGAATTGGTCCAATGAAATATGGCACATCCACCCAGTGAAATACAGCACACCTTTTATGAACAAAGATGTGGGAACTGATAACAGTGGTTGCTCCCAGGGAGAGTGGAAAACCTACTATTTGTGGGTCTAAATACTTTAGTGATTAAAAAAAAAAGTTTTATTTTGAGATCATTGTAGATTCACATGCAGTTGTAAGAAAAAATACTAAGAGATGCCAGGTATCCTTTACCCAATGGTAACATCTTGAAAAACTATATTGTTTTGCAACATCTCAACTCCGATATTGACATTGACACAGTCAAGATACAGAACATTCCTATTGAGGCAACTATGGGTTGTTTGTTCTTTTGCTACTGTTGAGTGTGGAGAATACTGTGTATATTCTAGATACTAGTCGTGTGCGGGATATGTGGTTTGTGAATATTTCCTCTCAGTCTGTAGCTTGTCTTTTCCATCTCTTAAAAGAGCCTTTATAGCCAACTGCTTTTTTCCCTATTTCCCCTAAAAGTTTTATACTTTTACATGTTACATTTAAGTCTGATCTGTTGTAAGCTCATTTTTGTATAAGATATGAGACTTAAGGCGATGTTCATATTTTTGCCTGTGGGTGACCAGTTGCTCCAAGACCTTTGTTGAAGAGGCTCTTTCCTTCTCTGAATTCTTTCTGTACTTTTGTCAAACATGGGTTGGGCGTACTCGTGGGGATCTGTATCTGGGTTCTTTATTCATATGTGTTATCTATCAAAAATTAATTTTAAAACTGCATTGATTATATAGCTCTATACTTATCAATATGGGGAAATGTCTATAATACATAGAGTAGAAAAAAATCTAGTAGAATCTGATTTTTTGTAAAACTTTAAGAAGATGTGCATTTGTGCATATGCATGAGGCCAATTCATAGGAGAAACCCTGAAATAGCGTTTTCCAAACTGTGTTCCTGGGGGTACCTCTGCAGGGCTGTAAGGGGGAGACTGAGTTAAAACAAAGCTGAATTTGGCACCTTTACCCTGCTGATGAGCTATGATCTGTGGTAAGCAAAGTGCAGCTCTTCTCGGGGACTTTTGACTATGGAATCCCCATTTTCTCCATAGGGCTCATGTTCAAAGTGTTTTCCTTTGGGAAACTGGTCTAAAAGGCTTTCTGCCAGAATATTAACAGTGGTTATCACAGAATTGCAGGATTTAAGGTGGTTTTTCCTTTTTCCTTTCTCCTTCTAACTTCTGTTCACTGAAAAAAAAATTTTTTTTGCAAGCAACAGGTGTTCATTTTATGAATGAAAAAGGTAATAAAGATGTTTGGGCGGGGGGGGGGGCCGGGAACAACCAGGTGCCAGAGGACTAGAATGGAGAGGCTAGAAGCAGGAAAGAAAGCGGGAATTCCTGGACAGCAGCGCCAGTTCACCGACAGGAGCGAAGGAGAAAAAGATGGGGACCGGAATTCCCACAGGCCTCAACAGTGCTGCTTGGTGATGGCGGGCTTCGTCTGCCTCACACTCCCAGCATGTCCTTGGGAAGACCTTGCTGTGCAGACAAGAGAGGAGCAGGTGCTGCTGGGAAGAGCAGATCCTGATGCCACCCACTTGGGGGAGGGGGCGAGAGTATGAAGGCATGTGGAAGGCTGAGGGCTGTTACATCTCTGAGACTTTGTAGAATACTATTTTGATTAAGTCAGCTTGGAGAAGAGACTCCGGCTAATTATATCCACAGACAATTCTTTTTTCAATTTTTTCATTTATTTATTTATACCCTGCCTTGTTCTGGGAAGAAAAAAAAAACCCGATTAAGAATGGCTCACGGGTTTCATAAAATAAGACAAGATAGCAAAAAATTAAACACAGATGGAAGAAGAGAGGAGAGCAAGGATGGGTGCCAAGTAGAGCCAGCAACAGGCTTATTCTTGGCTCACTCCTCATTATCCGGCGGAACAAGATGACCCCATGGAATTCCTTTCATGAACTGGGGTAGCCAGGGACCACCATGCATCCAGGTCCAATCCTGCAAGACATATCTACTGAGTGAATATGTGTTTGACATTGAAACATCAAAACTGCTTCAGGTTTGCATTGGTGACTCTCAGGTTGTGGAATCACTGTGGGGACAGAGCTGAGATTTCCCAGCATTGAGATATGTATGGCTTAGAGACCAGGGTTCTCTCGGGAGGAGAGTTTAGAGAGGGATAAAGCCAATCCTCGGAAAGTGACTTTCCTTCACACCCAATAAAATGGCTATTATTAAAAAAATAATAATAATAACCAGCGTTGGCCATGATGTGGAGAAATTGGAGCCCTTGCTCACTGCAGTAGGTATGGAAAATGGTCCAGCCACTGTGGAAGACAGTATGGCAGCTCCTCAAACAAGTGCACATAGAATTTCCATGTGATTCAGGATTCCACTTCTGGGTATACAGGTCTTCCTTACCTTACGATGGGGTCATGTGCCCATAAATGCATCATTAAGTTGAAAATACTGTAAGTCGAAAATGCATGTAATACACCTCACCTACCAAACATCGTAGCTTAGCCTGGCCTGCCTTGAACGTGCTCCGAACGCTTACATGAGCCTACAGTTGGGCAAAATCATCTAACGCAGAGCCTATTTTATAGTAAAATGTTGAATATTTCATGTAATTTATTGAAAAGCATACTGAAAGTGATGGGGCACCTGGGTGGCTCAGTTGGTTGGGCGGCTGCCTT
>NC_138382.1:76369763-76431667 GCF_054177405.1 Leptonychotes weddellii | reverse complement strand
ATTCACAGCATGGTTTTCTACTGAATGTGCCTTGTTTTCACAGCACAGTAAAGTCAAAAAACAGTAAGTCAAACCGTCATAAGTAGGGGACCATCTGTATACCCCAAAGAATCAGAAGCAGGGTCTTGGAGAGATATTTGTATATCCGTGTTCATAGCAGCACTATTCACAATATCCGAAAAGTGGAAGTAACCCACGTGTCCAAAGAATGGATGGATATGCAAAACGGGAGATACACACACGCACACACACTAGAATATTATTCAACCCTAAAAGGAGGGAAATTGGGGCGCCTGGGTGGCTCGGTTGTTTAAGTGTCTGACTTCAGCTCAGGTCAAGCCCCACATCCGGCTCCCTGCTCAGTGGGGAGTCTGCTTCTCCCTCTTCCTCTGACCCTCCTCCCCCCACCTCACCCCCCCCCCCGCTCATGCTCTCGCTCTCTCTCTTTCCCTCTCTCAAATAAATAAATAAGTAAATCTTTAAAAAAAAAAAAAAAGGAGGGAAATTTCTGACACCTGCTATAATGTGGATGAATCTTGAGGACATTTTGTTAAGTGAAATAAGCCAGGCACAAAAGGACAAGTACTATATGATTTCCAGTGCTTGAAGCACCTGGAGTAGTTAAATTCATAGAAATAGAAAGTAGACTGCTGGGTGCCAGGGGCTGGGGGGAGGATGGGGATGGGGAGTTAGTGTTTAATGGGCACGTTTCAGCTTTGCAAGATGAAAGAGTTCTGGAGAGGGATGGTGCTGATGGCGGCCCAGCAATGTGAATAGGCTTCACGCCGTTGAACTGGGCACTTAAAAGTAGTTAAGATGGTCAATTTTACATCGTGTGGATTTACCACAATTTTTAAAATTTGAAGGAAAGAGAAGTAACTTGACTTCCAAAAGGAATCTGTGCACTGGGAAATGTGAGACCACCTGCTGTCCAGGAATGAGATGGGGAGCCTAGGGTGCCAGAGAGGGCAGGTGGTAGCTAGACCCCCTAAAACAGAGGTATCCCAGAAGATAATTTTGTGCCAGCAAGCTCCCTGCTATTTTGGCTGGCTATAGAGAATCAAGAGCTCCCTGATCCAAATAGCTCCTGCCCCAGAGACACTCCTGAAGGCCGTAATGTGTATTGATTTACTCAACAAGTATTCACTGAGCACCTATCATGGGCCAGGCCTTGGGCACAGTGTGGATGTACCCGAGACACTCTCCCTGTGTGTCTGACATGCTTGCCCCAAAAGCAAACAAGAAATTATAAACTTGAGATAGGGCCAGAAAGTACACACCATATGATTCCATTATATAACATTCCAGAAAAGGGGCGCCTGGGTGGCTCAGTCGGTTAAGTATCTGACTCTTGGTTTCGACTCAGGTCATGATCTCAGGGTCTGCGCTCAGCTCAGATTCTGCATGTCCCTTTCCCTCTGCTCCTCCTCCGCTCTCTCTCTCTCTCCCTCTCCCTATCTCTAAAATAAATAAATAAAATCTTAAAAAATAAAACATTCCAGAAAATGCAGAGGAATCTAGGGTGACAGGAAGCAGAATCGTGGTTGCCTGGGGCTTGTGGTGGATGAACAGACCCACTGCCAAGGACACGAGGAAACTTTTGGAAGTGATGGAAATGTGAAAATGTTCTGTATCTTGACTGTTGGTGATTTCACGGGTGTGTACATCTGTCAAAACTCATCACATTGTGCACTTCAAAAGGATGCAGTTTACTGTGCACAAATTCTATTTTGTTTGATAAAATACTGTTTTAGCTGAGTGATAAGCTACAAAGTGGTGGATTTCTCAGAGGTCACATTTCAAGTGAGATCTGAGGGATGAGAAGAACCACGTCGACAAGGATGGAGGCAGGGGAGGAAGGGGGGAAGAGTGTCCTCGACAAAGGGAACAGAATGTGCAAAAGTCCAGTGATAGCAGGAGAGCCCAGCACGTCAGGAGAACCCAAGTGGCTGAGGATGCCCAGAAGGGCCCGCACGTGCCTGGTGGCTTGGTGAAGGAGAGCAGAGGTTGAAGATGAGAGCAGGTGGTTCTGCTTTGTGCCAAGGGGGAGGGGGAGCCCTTCGCTGGCCCCATAACTTCTGCTTACAGGCTCTCAGAGGCCAGCTGCCATGTTCGTAGGGTATCTTCCAGAAGACCCCATGCCATGAGCAACCCAAGCCACGTGGAGAAGCCCTGGAGAGTGAGATGCCCCCTGGAAACAGAGAAGTGGCTACAGGAGAAAGAGAGAGGCCAAGGAGCACCGAGGCCCCCAACACGTGCCAGAAAAACCCACCTGCAAGTGACTTCCCCAGCTCTACCCTGGCTGGTACTGCCAGAAGCAGACGTGGGCCACCCAGGAGAACTCTTCCTGGCCCACGAAAGCTGCACAGGTTTACACCACAAAGTTTGAAGGTACTTTGTTATTCAGCAATGTAGACAGTGTAGACAGCAGCAAGTGGGCTCATTTTGGGAAGCAGGTGGAGGAATGGAGGGTCCACGCTCTGCTCTGAGAATAATCCCAGAGCCCGCAGAGGAGCATTCTGGGGTACGAGGGGTCAACAGCATTGCCTCATCTTCATTCTTACCCCACTCTTTCCTTTTTTTTTTTTTAAAGATTTTTTTTATTCATTTATTTGAGAGAGAGAGAGAATGAGAGAGGGGAGGGTCAGAGGGAGAAGCAGACTCCCCGCTGAGCAGGGAGCCCGATACAGGACTCGATCCCAGGACCCCGGGATCATGACCTGAGCCAAAGGCAGATGCTTAACGACTGAGCCACCCAGGCGCCCCCCTATTTTTTTATCCCTATTTTATCATCCCCATTTTACAGATGGCAACATCAATATAAGGCAGGCACTAGTGTTACCCCCATTCCACAGATGAGTAAACTGAGGTCTAGAGAGGTTAAGTGACTTGTATAAGGTTGCTTAGCAAGTAGCAGGACCAGAACTTGGACCTGGTTCTTTCTTTCTCCAAAGATCTTAAACAATACTCTATTACCGCTCCAAATGCATGCCATAACCAAATATAATTTTTCCAGATCTTTCTCCACTGCCCAGGTTGTTGTGTTTCTGGGTCCTTATCAAAAATGATAGGAAATAAGAGCCTGCCCTCCAGAAATGCTGGCATGAATGCACACAAGAAATACCAGCCTTGATATTTATTACAGCTTATAAGTTTTAAAAATTGGAAATAACATAAGTGCCCATCAAGAAGGGAATGATTAAATACGTTTTGATACATCCATAAAATTGAATGTTATACAACTGTTAAAAAGTATCAGATTGAGTGGGGGGCGCCTGGGTGGCTCAGTAAGTTAGGCTTCTGACTCTTGATTTCAGCTCAGGTCATGATCTCAGGGTCGTGAGCTCAAGCCCCACGTTGGGCTCCATGCTGGGTGTGGAAAAGTATCTGATAGATTCATATGTATTGGCATGAAAGGCGTTCAGCATATCTGTATGTATATAATTTAATGAAAAATGCAAGTCATGGACTGCATGGCACAGGGTAGGCTCACTGCTAGGGCACATTCAGTTCAGCTTTAACTCTGGCTCTTGTCACAATCCTACAATCCTACGCAGGTCCATGGGCAGGGGCAACACCGTGCAGCAGGCAGCCATTTCATTATCAACATATCATCACAGCAGAAAGAGAAGAAAGAGCGGAGGATCGGGTGTGGGAGATTTTTATGGGCCGGGCATGGCAGTGGAGATATATTATTCCATTGTCTGGAGCTTGGACATGAGGCTACCCCTACCTGAACGGGAGGCTGGGAGAGCTCATGGGACTGTGAGCCCAGCAAATGGGCCCGGCGAGCATTTAGCTAGCCCCTGTCACGCACACTGAGATGTACCATGTAACCCCATTCGCGTAAAAAACCACAAATGTGTGCGTGGATGTATTTTTAAAAGGGACAAGTCTGGAAGAATATACATGAAAACTGTTACCTCTCCTGAGTGAAAGGGAGACTTCTGCTTTTATTTTATTTGTCTCTGTTATTTTTTTTTAAGATTTTATTTATTTATTTGACAGACAGAGACACAGCAAGAGAGGGAACACAAGCAGGGGGAGTGGGAGAGGGAGAAGCAGGCTTCCCGCGGAGCAGGGAGCCCGATGTGGGGCTCGATCCCAGGACCCTGGGATCATGACCTGAGCCGAAGGCAGACGCTTAACGACTGAGCCACCCAGGCGCCCCTGTCTCTGTTATTTTTTAAATGATGACACATAATTTTCTGTGATAACATTTAAAGACTCGTAAAATGATAGTACATTGCTTTTTTTTTTTTTAATGACTTTAAGGCAATAGAGTGTAGAATTCTAAATGTTCACTAGGGGGCAGGAGAGATGCATGTGAGTGTGTGCGTGCCCGCGTGCGTGTGCCTGGGCTCTTTGCTAGTAACCGTTTACTACATTTCTTACACAATTTCCTCGTTCAACAGGCCATCTGTAACATTTACCAGATTGTCTAAGGAAATGACAGCCACCAGACCTCACCCTGGCAGGCTTCAGCTGTGGGCTCAACCGTCTCATTTTAACCTGATTCTCAAGGCTGTGGTTACCTTATGTGTCCTTAGAGAAATTCATCCGTTTCATACCAGCTTTTGAGCACTCAGAGCAAGAATTCTGTTAACTGGCCCGAATCCCCGCGGGTGAGAGAAAAGGCCAAAGGTACCACAAAGCCAATCTGTTACCTGCTCTGCCGGGGGTCAACCTGGGAGATGCCCCGTTTAGATTGTGGAGTGATGATCGGGCATCTGTCCCCACCTTTTTGAGGATGTCTGTGGACATTTCCCCAGTTCCCTGAGCTCTGGCACCAGATCAGGATTAAACTATTTGCAGGCCTGGGGCATGAGGGAACGTGGGGCCCTCATGCTCACATGAACAAATAATGAGAAAATCTCAAGGAAAACAAAATCACTGATGCTTTTAAAGTCACTGAAGTATTTGTCTCCTCCTTTTGAACTTTCCTAGAGCTCCAAATTGACATGAATACTCCCACACCCAGACAGCATGGTGGGCACTGCCTGCTGGAACATTCTTCGTAGTCAGTCTCACGGGAGAGCTGGCTGGGACCTGAGAGACCCCCAACTCCCTTGAAGCTCCTAAAGACCAGAGCCCCAGTCTTGTTCATCTTTGTTTTCCTCATGAGGCCCAGTGCATTGAGGACATACACTCTACAAGGATGGCATGGCATGGCATGGGATGGGATGACATGGCATCGGATGGGATGAAAAGGGATGGGATAGATGGCATGGGATGGCATCGGATGGGATGGGAAGGATGGTATGGCATGGGATGTGATAGATGGCATGGCATGGGATAGGGTGGCATGGCATGGGATGGCATGGGGTGGGATGACATGGCATCAGATAGGATGGGAAGGACGGTATGGCATGGTATGGCATGGGATGGGAGGGGACTGAACAAAGACAGAGCACCACGTGAAATGCTGTTGGGCACATACGGGTAAGCTGGGTTAGGGAGGTTGTAGCACAGTGGTGAAAACAAGAGTTGGAGCAGGCTGACGACTTACTAGAAATGGGTCTTTGTGTGACCCACTCAGCCGAGGGGGGGTTAATAATCATCGTAGAAGACAGAGAACTGGACCCACAAAGATAGACCCTAGCAGGTGTTTGTACTGTGGAAGCCCACCAGCCTGGCCATCCTGACTGGACCTGGGGTGGGCCCCTGACTGGAGCCAGGTCTGGTCCGCGGGCTGAGGAGGGAGAGGAAGGGATGAGGGTTGGGGGTGGTGTGGATGAGTGACTAGGGGAGCAGTTCAGGGGCTGAGGATGTAGGGCACTTCCTGCCCGTCATTTCCACCCATGAGACCCCCCTTCTGTGCTTTTCAGTAAATTCCTCTGTTTGCCAAGCCATGATTAAATTGGTATCTGTAACGTGTGACCAAACAGCCCTTGCTACCATCACTCTCCTGTCCTGCGCTCCACCTCTTCCCCTGACCTGCAGTCAAGATGCAGTGAAGCGATCATCTCCGTCCTCGGCACCTCTGAGCTGATTGCCAACCATCCAAGCTGAGCCCTGGAGCCACCCCACTTGCCTATTTTCTGCCTCAGCCTCACTGAATTCCTGTTGTCCCAGTGGCCGAAGGTAGTCTGCAATTGCCAAGACAAGAAAGTGACCCTTTCAGAAAGGGCTCCGCCTCTGCGAGGCTCTCGGGCAGCCTCCTGGCCACCTGCCTGGCCGTCCCTCCCACGGCGGAGCCGAAGAGCTGCACAGTGGTCATCTGGCTTGTCCCTCCCGGAATGTTGGGAGAAGGCCCTGTGGCGCTCATGCCCAGGCTGGCCCAGCTCCTTCTCTCTGCTGGAGATGGTGCTGCAGCAAATGAGCCACATATGGTCCCTGTACCAGCAACGTTTTTCATTTTCTTTGTCTTATGTTTTGACATCTCAAAAATCTGCTGGCCTGGGAGAGACTACCCTCCCAGGGCTGGTCAGTTCTCAGGGGTGGGAAAGGGAGCACGCCTTTCTGCACCTCTCACACACCCAGCCAGGATTTTCCCCTGCCCTGAATCATCCCAGGGGCAGGCAGCTGGAGACCACCCCCATTTCCCAGAGCCCACTGGGATTTTTCGCACAAGTCAACCCTAAACTGTTCACTCGACCCTGCCTTGCCTTTCCTGAAGAAAGCCCAATAAAGGCTCTGGCCTAAGCTCCCCCCCCAACCGCCCCCCGCTGCTTCTGCCCCCTGACCACCCGGCTGCCCCACGCGGCCCTGCCTGGGGTGCTATGCCCCTTCTCTCGGGAAACACAAGGAATACATTCTTCCAGTGGCATCGAGTCACCTCCATGAATTAAAATCCTGTGGGTACTAATGAGCCCTGAAGGAGACAGACATTAAGCAGATCTAAGAAACTAGAGAACTCCAGGGAGGCACAGGGTGTGGAAGAGAAACATGAGGTGCCACAAGCCTCTCAGCCATCTGAGACGGGGAGATGGTCACCTGCGGGCTTTGCCCCATCAGCGTGTTTCCCCCACAGTATTGCTTGGAGCACCCATCCTCCCCCCTCTCCCAGATGCTGGGTCTACAGCATCCAGTTGGAGCTTTATTGCACTTGGGGCTGTTCCCGGGCCTGGCTAATTTCCATATTCTACCCCCTCCCCTGCAGTCACTGGCCCAGGATGGACGTGTGACCCAGGCTAGGCTAATGAGTCTGTGGGTGCCCAACTCGGCCACTGTGTGGAGAGAGACCACCCCACCGGGGAAGAGAGCCAACCCAGAGGCGTGATGCCGTGGTCTCAGAGCCTAGAGGTAGCTGTGGGGGTCCTGCCTGTTTCCCTGCTTTGCTAGCTCTGACGTCCAGCAAACTCCCTTTTGCTCCAACCAAGCTGAGCTGGGTTTCCAATCCTGGAATCAAGCATCCTCACCAGTGTAGGGAGCTGGCCCTGCTGGGAGTGGCAAAAAGCAGTCCCCGTGGAAGTGACAGATGGAGAAGTGAAAGATGACTAGGAAGCAGCCAGGCGAAGAGGAGGAGAAAGAACGCGGCAGACAGGAAGGGCAGCGTGAGAGAAGGCCCCCAGGTGGGAAGAACTGGGCTTCGGGAATTTGTTTGCTTCATGACCCTGTGTGTCTTCTGTCATAGCTACACACCTTTATTAATTAATTAATTAATAACCTTTATTAAGTAAGGTCCATTCGTAAAGTAATCTATTGTTTTAAAAATCCCCCTTGCCATTGCATATGTCATGATTTATTAAATAGATTTGGTTTTACTCTCATGAACTCCTGACCGGGCCTACTTATTTATTCAGTCTAGTTTTCTACTTTGCACCTAGGATTTGGGGCCTGAAATCCTGGCCCGTCTCAGCGCAGAAGCCTAGAAGGATTGGGGCGGCTCTGGGAGTGTCGGGAGTTGGGTGTGGGGCCAAGGGCCAGTTTTGCCTGGCGATGCAACCAAGAGAGCTGAGCGGGGCCACTCTGGCTCAGAGCAGCCATTCATCAGCTCGAACAGAGAAATGAATTTGTCAGTCTTTGGCTTCGCCTTTGACCCCCCGAAGGCCAAAACTGACAACTCTAGAAACATGGCTGCCTTCAGTGACAGAATCAGTAAGCCCACCAGAGTATGCAGGGAGATGGAAATAGGAATCTCTTACAACGTCAGTCACCCCCTCCTTCTCCCTGCACCTCTTCCAAATCCTGTCCCCATCACCAGATTATTTAATTTACCTATACCAGGGGAAACAGGAGGGAAAACTAACTGAGGTGGTGTTGTGTTCCTTCTTTGTGTTCCACCTCGGGCCACGGACAGTGAGCTAGGGGAAGGAGATTGTCCCACCTGTGAAGATCCAATGTATTACTAACATTTGTTACTAAGATGTATACTGCATTATATGATTTAACTTTGACTCCCCAAGTTTGAATTCTTTGGAGGAAAGAATCGATCATGCACATTTTCATAGGACACAGAGCACCCAACACAATGCCTAGCCCTACTAGGATCCCTGATTCTTGAATCAATGACTTTTACTTAATTTAAAATCACCACGAGAAAAAATGTCCACACCTGAGCTCCAGACTGGATGATGCATCAGAAGTCCCTATCTGGGGATCAAATGGGTAGGGCAGGCAGGGGTCACTTATCCTAATGGTTTGGGCCCAAGCCTTGGCATGGATGGAGACTCTGAGCCTTTGGGGACACTGAGCCCTAGGCCGTGTCAGGCCCAGACCTGGCCAGGTGGCTCCTGCCCTCAGGCTGTGCTGAGTGTCAGATGGGGGAGAGCAGGGAAAGTAAGGTCAGTCCAAGGCCTGGAGCTCCTGGGATGGCAGGGAGCACTGAGTCTGGAGTGGGTCAAGCCTAGGCCTGGCCAGGTGAGCTGCTGAGACCCAGGGGATGGCGAGGGTGGGGGGGTGGGGATTGGTCTTATGACTTGGCAGGGACTGTGCGCCAGCATGGGGCTCTGAATCCCGGGTGGGGTCAATCATAGGTCCTGGCATGGGGGCTAGAGTTTGGAAAGGGGCAGTGTGTCAGGGGGGCGTGCCAGGCTCTGGGCAAGGGAGGACACTGCACTCTGGGTTGGGGATGTCAGTCCCCCACCCTGACTTGGAGATTCCAGGCCAGCAGGGAATGCTGTATCTCTGGTAGGAGGGTCAGGTGCTGAGAGGGTGCTGAGACCTGGTTGGGGGCGTCATTCCCAGGCTCCGGTGAGGAGATTCTGGCCTACAGAGGACTCTGAGTCCCACATGATGGGGGCAGGGGTGTTAGTCCCAGGCCCCGGCTTGGACACTCTGGCTCGGCAGGGAGCGCTGTGCCTCCGGTGAGAAGGTCAGGTCCTGCGGGCAGGGGCCACTGACTCCTTGTTGGGGTCAGTCTCAGGCCTCGGTGTGGAGTGGAGTCGAGTCCGGTGGCGGTGCAGGCTGCGTGGCTGGCAGGGCGCTGGTGCGGGTCGGCCCCTCGCCCTGGCGTGGAGACTCCGGACCGGCAGGGGGCGCTGCGTCCCAGACCGGGGGTGGGCCCCGGCCGGCTCCGGGCCGGCAGGGGGCGCTGGGCTCGCGGCGGCGTGGCGGGCGCCCGGCAGGTGGCGCTCTGGCCGCGGCCGAGGCGGCCGAGGCGGGCGGCGGCGGCGGCGGCGGCGGCAGCAGCAGCAGCAGCAGCAGCAGCAGGAGCAGCAGGAGCAGCGGCGCGGCGCTGCGGCCGGCTCGCGGGGCCCGGGGAAGCGGCGGCGGCGGCGGCGGCGGCGGCGGCGGCAGCGGAGGAGGCGGAGCGGCGGCGGCTGGCGGCGGGAGCGGCGGCCCCGGGCGGGCGGGCGGGAGCGCCGCTGGCCGAGCGCACAGGCCGCGGCCCGCGGAGCCCGCCATGCCCGCGCGGGTCTGAGGCGCGGCGAGCCAGGGCCGAGGCGAGCGGCGGCCGCGCCGGCCTGTGGCCCTGCAGCGGCCGGGCCCGGGCCCCATGAGCGGCGGCCTCGGCCTCCGGCGCAGCCCGGAAATGTCCGGCAAGCTCGAGAAAGCAGGTGAGCGCGGCGCGGACCGCGGGCGGGGCGGGCCTGCGGACGCGCGGGCGGCAGGGGCGAGCCGCCGCCCAGGCCCGGGGCCCCGCCGGCCCGCAAGGGCCGCCTCGGCGCGCCGGCCTGCTCGCGCTCCGGGGCCGGCGGGGCGGCGGGGCCGCGGGCTCGGTCCCGCGGAGCGGCGGGCGCGGGCGGCGGACAGGAGCCCGGCCGCGAGGCTGCAGTGCGCGGTGGACGGAGCGGAGCCCTACAAGGTGTCACTCGTGCTGCGCCCCGACTGTAAATGGAACCAGAAGTAGCCACTTGGCTGGCTGCGGAGGAAGCGGGCAGGATGTGTCTGGGCGCCTTCGGGGCTCGCTCGCTTTCCCCTCCGGCGTCGAGCCGAGCTCTGGCAGCAGGGCCCCGGGGAGCCTGGGCTTTGGGGGCGAGGATAACCTCATCTCTTTGTGTTCCTAGACATCTCGGAGAGCAGCTTTCTGATTACCGGGCTTTGAAAGCCAGTGCTGGGAATGGAGTCCCCGCAGACTCCGTTAGGGCTGATGCCTCCGGCGGGGCCCCGGGCGTCTGTAGCCGGCGGCACCCTGCGGGGCGACTCCCTGGGGCCCAGGTGAGATGGGCGGGCAGGCCAGGGCTCCTGTGCAGGGGGGCACCGTTGGTTGTCATAGCCTGGGTGCCAGCTTAGCTTGGCGGCCGACATGTGCAAGGCAGGCTTTTAGGGGTTGCAGGGGGGGCAGGTGGCGTGGATTTTGGAAGTTGCTCGGCCTCCCAGGTGGAACCAGGATACTCTTCTGAGAGGGGCCTCAGGAGTGGACTCAGAAGGCGGAGGGGACTTGCAGCCTGTGCTTGAAGCACAGGAAGGAAATTTTCCGTTGCCTTTATTGAGGCTTTTCTATATATCCGGCCGCTGTGCTGAGCACCTCCCATGTGTTGCTTGGTAAATCCTTGCAGGTTCTCCGTAAGAGAGGAGTTGATCCTGGTTCTACAGGCTCCAGCCGGGCAGTGAGTTCCTTTAGGCCACCCAGCGGGAAGGCAGCAGGCCGAGGGACTGGGAGCCTGGCTCCATTCCTCAGGGGAGGGCCCTGGGTTTCAGGGCTGTTTCTTGGGTATTTTTCTCAGTTTTTCAGTCAGAGCCATGCCCGGTGACCACGAGCTGCTTCTCTGCCCACGTGCCAGCCCAGAAATATCTTGGGTTAACTTGGACAGCATTTCTCAGAAACTCCGTGAATAGCATATCCGCACAGTACTGTGGGGGAAGTTGGATTATTTATTTTACATATAACGTTAATGGGGGTTTTCTTTGATTATAAAGATACGTTCCTTGTCAAAAACGTGAAAGTTGTGGCAAAGTAAAAAGCGAGCTGAAAAGCACCTGTCATCCGGTGAGCTGCGTCCCACAGCTCAGACGGCTCCGATGAGATGAGTCTTTGTGTTCTGTGTTACCTCGAGCAGGGAGGCCTGAGGCCCGTTCACTTCAGCATGGGTTCTCCCTTGGCCTTCTCTGGGCACCTCCTCCTGCTGGGGGCTGCAGCAGATGCAAACGCCAGCAAGTGCCTGCTTCAGAGAGGCTTGTCTGAGGCTGGAAGAGCCGGGCCTGGGCACAGGAACGGGGGGCTTCATCGACGAGGCAGTGGGGGAGGCCCTTTGTGCTAGGCTCCAAGGAGAGGGTAGGGGGTCCCCGGGTGGAGTGGAGACGGAGAGGGCAGACTAGAAGGGGCTGACCAGGGGCTGTGGGAAACTCCGGAGGCAAACGCTTTGGGTGAGAGGCAGCTAAGCAGGCAAGCTCTGAGGTTGGCAAGAGCAGCTGGCGCTTCATGTGGAGCGAGCAAGAAGTCCATCCTCGCGGTATAAGGCCTTTGGCTGTGATTCACACACCGTCATCAGGGGAGATTAGGACACTCCCGGAATGAAGGGTACATCTTCTTGGTGGTTCCTGCTGATCATTGTAGTTGGACTTCCCTTTGCGTTTCCACGAGATTTCTGTTGGAGTTTTCTGAACGGACCTCCTCCTCTTAAGTCACCAGCAGAGTGTTTCATTCAAAGGAAAGGTCCTTGGGTTAGCAAGTGAACAGGCTGGTAAGTTTTAGACCCTGGTACCCAGCACGCAATCACTGTCAGCCTCTGGGGGAGATCTTGAGTCTGTCCTGCTGCTCTTCAGTGTACTTACTTATTCATTCATCAGTGCCTGGCTGTGGGAGGGGTCTTGCACACTGCCTTCCTCTGAGAGCCTACGAGGGGACACAGAAAGGCAACCCTCAGTTCATGCTGTCCCTGGTCATCTCTGCTCCAGGCCCCATGCAGGATCGAGACAGTTTGGGTTCCAGACAGTGGCGGAGGGTCAACTTGCTGGCTGGTGGGGGCCCGTCCAGTGAGGCTTGGTGGAGGAGGGTTGAAATTGGAGGACCCAGGAAGAAGGCTAGGGTCAAGGCTGATGGATCAGGGAGCTCCCTGGGGTGAGCTTGTGGGTAGGCCTAGCAAAGAGAAGAGGCTCTTCCCTAGGAGCTAAGAGGGACCTGTTTTGAAAGACCACACTGGCAGGAGATGGGCGTAGGTGCTCCAAGGCCACTTCGGAGGAACCAGTGAACGTGGGTTCCTACAACGCTCCGTGGGCGGGGGCCCCACCACTCCCGCTGCCGGCCTCGGTTCTGATTCCTGTTTCCCACTTGCGCTGCTGACATTTGAGTCTGCATCCCCTTCCTTGGAGAAACCATTTGTGTTTGTTTGCTTTGCCACTGGACTTTGAAATCTTCGCCCCATTCCTTCATTGATTCATTCCTCAGTCCCTCCGCTCAGCACTGATTTTGCACCAGCTCTGTCAGGCTCCGCACCAGGCCCTGGGGATGTAGCGTTGAACTCAGCAGACATCATAGTGTAGCCCAGGCACCGGCTCTCGCAGTGTGGGGAGCCCTGGGGAACTTAGGAGGGGTCCCATCAGACTTACGGTGGGGGTGGAGTCAGGGAGCCAGCCCTGTGAGGAATTGAGATTCAAGGTGAGACTCGGAGGGTAAGTCGAGTTAGCGGGGCACAGCGGAGGGATGGGGAAGAAGGTGGCTTCAGTTCTCCTCACCGTGCTCATCAGAATCTCTCTTGCTCCTTCGTGCATTCATTCCTTCGTCAAATAGTTTATCCAGCATCTCCTCAGGGCCTGGACCTGTTCTGGTCCTTGGAATACAACAAAGATCACTGCCTCCTGAGCCTTACCGCCTTCTAACTGGGGCAGACGATCAAAATAGACATCACGAAGATGTAAATTATGCAGGTTTTTGTTGTTGTTGTTTGTTTTTTAAATTCGATTTCCCTGGTCTGTGTTCCCAGCAGGCCCATCCGTCTAGGAGTTTTATCACTCACCGAGCCCCTGGCCAGTTCTGTAGGCTCCCCGTGACCCCGAGCTGTCACTGGGCCTGATGTGGTGGCATTCTGACCCGTGCACCACCTGAGGAACAGAATAACTTTGGGGTCTCTGACTCAAATGTATGTGTTTCAAATGTGTGAAGAGGCTTTTATTAAAAAGAAGATTGCTTGCTGACTTCATTCACAATAACTTTCTGTCGTTACATATTTTGTCAGAACAGAGGAAAAATTCAAGTCCTGTCACATGAGGCAGTAGACTTTTTCGGCCGAGGAAAGAGTCCTTGTAGATCAGCGGTCAGTGTATTTTGATCAATTTTAAATTTCTTTCAAATTTCACACTTCCGTTTTCCCCCACAATTAACAGTCTCTGTGGTCAAAATGAATCCAGTCAACAAATACAACATTTTTATGGCCCCCGGTAGCCCTTCATTCACTCACACATTCGACACTTACTGAGTCCCTCCTTGTTGGCAAACACTGTGACGCATCACACGGCACAGAGTCCGCAGGAGACCGGCCCTTCCAGGGTCACAGTCCAGAATAACATCAGAATGGTCTTGGACGTTTCTGCAGTGTCCTGTGGTTTTGGGAATGCATTGAGAGCCTGCCTCATTTCACTCCTTCCTCAGGGCCGGCCCCAGAGGCAGGAGCAGGGCTGGTCATGTCCATTTTGCACCTGAGGGCAACTAAGATCTGGGGAGGTTTGGCCACTTGCGCGGGGCTGCAGCTTCATTGCGGGGAAGTGGGGAACCGACCCCGGGGGTCTCCAGCCACCTTTCTGCCTTCACAGAGCACCGCTTAGGGCCTCCATGGTGCTGGACACACAGCAGCTTTCCATCTTGATTCTTTTTTTTTTTTTTTTAAGATTTTATTTATTTATTTGACAGAGAGAGACAGTGAGAGAGGGAACACAAGCAAGGGGAGCGGGAGAGGGAGAAGCAGGGAGCCCGATGCGGGGCTCGATCCCAGGACCCCGGGACCAAGACCCGAGCTGAAGACAGACGCTTAACGACTGAGCCACCCAGGCGCCCCTCCATCTTGCTTCTTGTTCATGTTTCTACATTTCTTTTCTGATCTTAACCAAAGTGGGGGGCGCCTCAGTTAAATGAAGGTAGGCCCAATGCAGTCTTTAGGCTGCACATGAGACTAATGATACCGCTAACATTAGCAGTCCTGTAAGGAGATGAATGGCATGAATGCAGGTGATGTTTCACAAAATTAGCCACAGCAACCCCAAAGGTTTCCTGGTCTCCTGAGCAGCTCTGGGCAGAGGTGGTTTGAATGGGATTCCTTGTAGCCGACAGACCTGATGGGAGGCCTAGAAAGATGAGTCATGTGTGAGCTTGCAGAAAAATCATTTCCCAAATTAGCCCGGCTTGGAGAATGCCTTGAGCATGGGGCTGTGTCTTACCTCAGGCCAGCTGGATGTGTTCCCCGTTGCCATAATAAGATGACGCACTGGAAAGAGCAGTGGAGCCCGGGAAGCATCCGAGCGACTGGGCGCCGTGCTGCTGGGACAGGTGTTCCTCTGCTTCGGCACCTACCTTGCCCCAGAGCCTCTTTTATGATTAAAAAAACAAACCCCACAGTTTGTGAGTTATTAAGGGATCTGTCATCTTAGTTTCTGGCTATTTGTTTCAGGCCCTTTGACTAAAAATCTGAGGCCCGCTATCATGACCTTGGGCAGCTCTTTCCCTTTTCTGGGTGTCATTTTCTCAGTCAGTGCTCTGAGGGGGCAGACTCTCAAATTAGTGCTTCCCTGTTTTGCTTGAAAGCAGCAGGTCCTTTTCTGTACGTGAGAGGGCCATTAGATAATGGGCAATGGGGAGCCACTTTGAGGACAGTGAAGCCTGTGCTCAGCTGTGGCCCCCGAGGATCCTCCTTGGGCCCTCCACCAAACAGTGTGGAAACCCACTTCCTGCATGTGCTCGGCCTGCTCTGCCAAAACCAGCTTCCTCCGGACTCCTCGTGCCTTCTCTTCCTCCAGCAGATAACGAATTCCACGGGAGGCCCCAAGTAAACACCTGGGTAGAATGGTATTGTTTAGCTCATTCAGAAACCAGAGCTTCGCTTTCCTTCCTGAAAGTTAAAAATCAACACATAGAGTCTTGACTAGATCGTTAGCTTCTTGAGGGAGTGTGCCTGTCTGGCCCCCACCGACTGGCCATCGCTGTGCCGAGTGTGTGGAGAAGGTGCTCAGTAACTACTTGCTGGAAGAACGAATGAATTTAGTTGAGACGATCATAGAACAAACTTAGGTCTCTGATTCCAAGTCTCAGAATTATCTTTTTTTTTTTAAGATTTTATTTTTAAATCATCTCTACGCCCACTGTGGGGCTCGAACTCACAACCCCAAGATCAAGAGTCACACACTCCATTGACTGAGCCAGCCCAGTGCCCCCAAAATTACCTTTAAATGGAGCTTATTCTGGGTTTTGAGTTGCCAGTTAGGTTGTTTCTTGGTGAATTAGTAGGACCAATAATCTTGACCGGGATCTGCAGATAGTTGGGGCTTTGTGTTAACCATATACGTTGATGGCTGTTTTAGTGTAGGTTCCTGAGAGTTCTCATGGTGAAGCTGAGATGAGAGTCCCAGAACACTGTACTGAGAAAGTTCTAGGACGCGGGGAGAGACTGAGCCGTGACAGTCCGGCAGCTGCTGATCGTGTGTGGACGGTGCGGATCTGTGACTCCGCCTTTCATTTACTGACCACTGGTATATGCCGGTCCTGCTCAGCCTGCTGCCCACAACGAGGCCACGATTAGAGTCCCTTTGCCTGCTTGTTATTTTTTTCAGTTGGCCTCTGAGTGTTATTTAGGACACGCCGCCTGCACCATCAGGTCTGTTTATGGTACATGCTCCCCGAGGAGGTAGGAGAGGTGGGCTGGCGGGGTTCTCCTGCCCCCCCTCTTCTTCTTTGTCAAGGGGCTTAGGCAGAGTCTCTCATGTCATATCCTCCTCCTCTGTGGGTGAAGGTGTAGTGGAGAGGTTTACTGACTGGACTGAAAGTCTGCATCTGATAGCCACCTTTTTTTTTTTAAGATTTTATTTATTTATCAGAGGGAGAGAGACAGAGGCAGGCAGAGGGAGAAGCAGGCTCCTTGCTCAGCAAGGAGCCGGATGTGGGACTCGATCCCAGGACCCTGGGATCATGACCTGAGCTGAAGGGAGACGCTTAACCAACTGAGCCACCCAGGCGCCCCTGATGGCCACCTTTTTCTTCCAGGCTGTGGTTCAGAAGACCCATGATGGTTCTCTGAACCAGAGTCCTGACCTGCAGTCCGGACTGCGTCTTCCTAAAATATGGTGACTATCTCTCAACAGCTTAGACCCTCTGGTCTCAGTAGTTCCTTACAGGTGACCTTTCTCTTTTCTTCTCACTGGCTTGTTGGCCCCCACCATCATTTCACTGCAAATTAAGTTTTGTGATCAGGAAACTGTCCCACTCTTAGAGCATAGAAGACATGGAGCTGTCGAGCACAGGGTGCGTGTGGTGCTTCCCAGGCTGCGAGACTAAAGTGCAGCGTTCAGGCATCTGCTTTCTGGCCTTTCAAAAATGTGTGCCATCGGCATGGTCTTGACAGGTGTGGCTCCCAGCCGCATGCCGTGCTGTTGAGAACGGCAGCCCGCCCGTGGCCTCCCTGAGCGCGGGCGGGTGACGGTGGCTGCCTTGGGGAGAAGGTGGGTGCGGACGTGCAACGAAGGAGAGACAGCCGAAGTCCGCTGGAATGGGATGGGTCCAGACTGCCACGTAGTTGGCCCAAAACAAGCAAACAAAAAATCAGAACTTCTGTTTGGAAACAAGGGTTGTGTTTATTTGCTGGTTATGGATAATCACATGTGCCCCTCTCCTTCATGCGACTGCTTGTGAATAAATAGATGGCTGATTGTACGTGGGTCATGGAACTGGCGACTCTCAGCTCCTCCTCTCAGTAATAAATGCAAATAGTAGCAGCTCACTTTCATTGACCACTTACCGCGTTACCCGTAGCAGGCTCTCTGCAGCGTGTGTCACACACGGTCTCATTTACTACTTACAGAGGAGCCTCTCATTCTGCAGAGCAGGACATGGAGACACAGAGCTTTTGTTTTGTGTGTCGGGTCCTGAGATCGAGAATAGCTGAGATTTGCCTGTGGTCACGTGCCGAATGGGGGCCAAGTCGGGACCTCAGCCCATAGGACTACTTCCCATTTATCTGTATTTTCATTGGCTGTGAGGACATGAGTTTCTCGACTGTTGTGACTTGGGTCGAAATGAGCCTCCACGTCTCCAGGGACCCCTGTGCCACTGAGGCAGCCGCCGTGCTGGCAGGGCCGCTAGATGAGGCTGGAGGGGATGTCGGAGGAGACAGTGGCGCAGGCTCTCCTGCCCCAGTTCGCGAGGGGCCGGGAAGCCCGGCTTCATGCTGGGGGACCTGGGGCAAATGGCGTAATCTTTCCGAGCTTCTGGCTCCCCTGTTGTAACCTGATGGGGTGGACAAACCCATCTCAGAAGGCTTTCTAATGCTGGTTCCTTGTGAGCCCCGTCTGCAGTATAAAGGGGGAGTTGGATGTATTGGGTTGTTTGTTGGTTTTTAATGACAGTGATATTTCGGGACACTTGACTGTCATCACAGTAAAACTTACATAATCCTTTATAGATTTCAAAACACTTTTGTAGACATGGGGTGTTTGTTTGTTTTTGCTGTTGTTAGGGGTTTTGTTCTTTGGTTATGATAAGCTTTTGGATCACAGTGTTTTTTCTCTGTGGAAGAGGACAACAGCTCACAGTTGCTGGGTACTCTGTGTGCCGGGCGCAGTGCTAGGAGCTTTACCTTTAGAGATTGTATGGTTTTATTAGTTCTGTTCTTATAAAGAGTGAAATGGCAGGTATTGTGCCCATTTGACAGTTGAAGAAAGGGAGGCGGCAGGGCGAGAAGTGACTTGCTCAAGTCACCTGCTGAGTGAGAGGCAGAGCCAGTTGGGGACCGTGGGTTTCTCTCATTGCTTCTCTTCCCCTCTTCCTCTGCATGTGTTCCACGGACCCAGGGTCTAGTGCTGGTCCTCTACAGAGCCACCAGGAGGCTGGCGTGGAGCCACCCTCAGTGTCTTTTGTTTGGGGTCCCCTGGGGCTTTCCAGCCTCTCTGAGGACCGTGAAGGTGTGTCCGCATCTGTCTGCAGGGTTTTGAAGCAGCTTCTGGTTTCTCAGAGGTGACTTAAAAAGTGAATTTGCTAAAAATACTGTACGGGAATCGGCTTTGGATGTGCACAGTGCAGAGAATCCCTTACTTAAAATAGCTCCATCCACCCACCTCCCCACCCACCCCCCGTCCACCCATCTATGTATCAATGGCTAGTGCTCACTGAGTGCCAAGTTGTCTGCTGGGGCAGTGAAGGGTACCGAGTAGATCAGAGGCATCTGTGCCCTTAGGGAGTTGACAGTTTGGCCACCACCTGTGTTATGTGCAGGAGACTTTTGATTTAGGCTTTCATACTTTCTTGACACTCATCCGTGTCGGAAGCAGTGTGGGCCTGGGCTGGAGGTCAGGAGACCTGCCTCCTGGGCCCTGGCTCTGCATGCAAGCACCGGATCGGTGCATCTCTGAGCCCTCAGGCTCCCCATCTTTGAAAAGAGAGGCTGGACTCATATGGAACAGTGATGGAGGCATGGGCCTCCCAGTCCTACACCTGCAGATTTGGATCCAGCTCTCCCATAGGGTGGTTGTGGGATCTTGGATGAGTCGCTTTGCCTGTGTAAGTCTCCGTTCCGTTATCTGTAAAATGAAGAAAATCATCACCATGCCTACCTTTCGGTCTTGAGGGAGGATTAAATGAGATGATGCACATAAAGCATATTAACAGAGTCTTGACACATAAGTGCTCATAAACACTAGCTTTTGTTCTTCCCTAATATCCCCCTCTGCTCTAAAATGACAGTTTCTTTAAAAAAGGTCATATGTAAGTGAAATTCAGACCTCCATGTTCACAGAAGAAGGGGATGTCTCTGGCTTTTGAGGTATTTCCTCCCAGGGTCTCTCTCTCTCTTTTTTTACATTTGAGAAAGCCAAATCCCAGGGAATAGATTTTTATAACTAAGTAATAAACCTCCAAAAAGATCATTTAAGGAGGAATAGATGGGGTTTCATTTCAGCTACACGTGGCCACAGCACATGTGGGTAGATTGAGGAAAGTCCTGATTATATTCTTTTTTTTTTTTTTAAAGATTTTTTTATTTTTATTAGAGAGAGTACAAGCTGGGGGAGCGGCAGGTAGAGGGAGAGGGAGAAGCAGGCTCCCTGCTCAGCAGGGAGCCTGATGTGGGACTCGATCCCAGGACCCTGGAATCACGACCTGGGCCGAAGGCAGCGGCTTAATCGACTCAGCCACCCAGGCGCCCCTGTCCTGATTATATTCTCAAGTCTATGTAGAAGGAACAGGCCCATCCTCATGGGTGGCAGCTTATCTCAGGGTCAGAGCAGGGCTGATTACCTGCAGGTGTATCTTTGCTTCATCCCAAGAGACGCTGCCTCAGTTTCTCCTAGCAGGGATGACGCTCAGGATTCATTAAACCATCTTTGTTCAGCTCTGAAGGTGGAACGGTCACGGTATGGTGCGTTTGTCTTGTGACCGTTAAAATGCCACATGCCGTTCGAGGTCCTCTTGTACAAGTCACTTACAAATTGTGCCGAATGTCGCAAGCAGGTCATACCCTTATTTTTCCTCCTTGATAAATTTTCACAATGAGGATAAATTGAGAAATCCTAGTGTATTTTTCTGAGTCCTCCCTCCCCTGTGCCCCCCTGGGCATCTGTGACAGGTGAGAGGAAATATGCGTAGTCTCCGTGCGGGTTTCTCAGCATAGCTCGCTCCGAGTACAGGGCTGTTTGCAGAGAGCCCAGAGACCAGTCAGCCCTTTTCACTTTCTTTAATCGCTGGGTCCTGGAGCTACAGAACCTCTCACTTAATTAGCATAACCACACTAATTTGTGCTCCTGCCTCAGCTTGTCAGGAGTGCCTTACAAATATTAATTCTCTGAGCTCATCAGAAAACCAAAGGCACAGATCAAAAGCATGCTTTCCTGCATGATCCGTCCTTGTTTTTTCTGTTCATCGGGAGCTGTCTCTGTTAATTACCTTAAATGTGCAAGGTTGTAGAATGCGGTCTTTATATTTGACCAAGATAAGAATTGGGCTAGGGACCTGGCCCACATTTCAGCCCTGTGTCGCAGGGAAGCCCAGAGTTCCCCGGTTCCAGCTTGGCAGGGGATATGCACCTACCAGTGAGGAAATTGTGTGGACTGAAATCACGGTGGGGAGCATGTCACTAGGAATGCTTGGAACTGTGGCATCTTTGGGCGATGGAGAGAGAACTGGCCTGAGTGTCTGGCATTGCCACAGGCCTCCTGTGCCCTGTGGGGCAAGCCACCATCCCTCCCTGGACCTTGGAACTGGAGCGGTGATTCCCGAGTTTTTTAAGATCATTAAGTCCTACTAAGGATCTGGTGGGAGCTCTGTAGACCCGGTCCCCAGGGAGAAAGATTCATTTATGTGCGGACATAGTTCTACCCACTCTAAATTCGTGCTACTATAGGAGAAATAATAATTAGCAAATACTCCACGTCTTGGAAAGCTTAGAATGGAATCTCAGGTATCCAAAATAATCAGGACTTAGTTTCTCCTAGTGCAGTCAGACCTGGGTTCAAATAACAGTTAATAATTACATATTCCTGGAGTTTTGTGAGGGTTCCATGAGATATGCTTCAGCATAATGTCTATGTGCATAAGAGGAGAAACCCTTTTGCCTTCTGCATGAAAACTTTTTTTAATTTACATGCAGTGAAACGACCTTCTTTTAAAGGGTGTACTGTTCTCTTGAGTTTTACCTCATCTCTACATCTGTGTAACCACCACCACAGTCAGGGTTGAGACCAGTTCCATCTTGCTCTCCCTCTCTGGTCAGACCCTTCCCCCACTCCGCCAAGCAGGGAGCCCGATGTGGGGCTTGAGCCCAGGACCCCAGGACAATGACCTGAGCTGAAGGCAGCTGCCCAACCGACTGAGCCACCCAGGCGCCTCATCCAGCCCTGCAGTTTTGCCTTTTCCAAAAATATCACATAGTATGTAACTTTGGAGATCGACTTCTTTTACTCAGTGTAGTGTCTTTGAGATTCATAAAGTTGTTTTCATCAGTTTATTCCTTTTTATAGCTGAGTAGTATTCCATTGTATGCATATAGTCAGTGTTTATCTACTTAGAATTTGACCTTGGTTAACTAGCTCTGTTTTCTGGAAATAGATAAAGATGGCATTTGACCCACAAAAATCAAGCAACCCAATTAAAAAACTTGAGCAGACAATCTCCAAAGAAGATACACAAATGGCCAATAAGCACATGAAAAGGTGCTCAGCATCATCAATCATTAGGGAAATGTCGATCAAAACCACAGATACTACCTTATACCCATTTAACATGGCTGCTTTCAAAAGAAAAAAAAATACAGGAAATAACAAGTGTTGGTGAGGATGTGTAGAAACTGGAGCCGTTCGTGCGGGCCGCCATCCTTCCACATGCACAGCTCCGGAGGCGGACCTCTGACCCCGGCTCTAGCTCGCTGAGCCTCCTGCCTTGGGTCCAGGGCACCCTGGCACTCTAGCTTTTGCCCTTCGTGTGGCGTAGTGGCCACAGAGATGACATGCAGAGACCACACGGGGACGGGAAGGCCCTGAGACGACACGGAGGAAAAGAAGGGACCCAGTTACCATCAAGAACCTGGTGAACCCATCCCAGCTGAGGGGACAGTCATTGAGGAAAGAAGCCATCTAGCTTGTTCCATCCATCTGAGCGGTTCCTCATTACCTAGAGTAGAGTTTTTATCATACATCTCTCTGTAACTCCAGATCCTCTCAGGCTCACCTGTCCTCTAATCCAGCCATTGCTGCCACAGTCAGTTCTGCATAGGCTCCAACCAGTTGTGCACAGGGGTCGTGTGGCCCCTCTCCCGGGCTCCTCTTTAATGCTGCAGTGTGGGAGACTGTAGAAATCTGCTTGGCGAGCGCAACCCAGAAGTACCAGTGACTTAAAACTCTTTGAGGCAAACTTGGACCAGTGGAGGTGAGCACCGGTGGACAGCTGCCTTCTCTTCCATCCTCAGATCAACAGTCTGAAGACAGAGTACCTGCAACTTCTCAGAAGGTCTGTGGGATTAAGGAACAGATCTTTTTTTTTTTTTTTTTAAGTGGAGGCCACCGAGGTTGGAGGGGGCTTGAACTCACGACCCCGAGATTAAGACCTGAGTTGAGATCAAGAGTCAGATGCTTAACTGACTGAGGCACCCCAAGAACAGATCTTTTATCATGCCTCCTTATGCTTCCCTGTGCCTCATTCCTGCCCTGAGATCACACACTTCCACTCTTCAGTAGTCTTTGCACATTAAAAAAAGAAAGAAAGAAAGAAATCGGAACCATTGTGGACTGTTGGTGGGAATGTAAAATGGTACAGTTGCTATGGAAAACAGTATTGCAGTTCCTCGAGAAATTAAAAATAGAATTATCATATGATCCAGCAATTCTTCTGAGTATGTAGCCAAAAGAAATAAAAGCAGTATCTCAAAAAGATATTTGTACACCCAGGTTCATAGCAGCATTGTTCACAGTAGCTGAAAGTTGGAAGCAACGCAAGTGTCCACTGATGGATGAATAAAGTGTGGTGTATACATACAACGCAACATTATCCAGCCTTAAAAAGGAAGGAAATTCTGACACATGCCTCATCTGGATGAACCTTGAGGACATTATGGCCAGATGAAATATGCCAGTCACAAAAGGACAAATACTGTAGGATTCCACTAGTACAAGATAAGAGTAATCAAAATCATAGAAACAGGAAGTAAGTAGAATGGTGGTTGCAGGGCCTGGGGGAAGGGAGAATGGGGAATTATTGGTTAACAATTAATGTTTAAGTTCAGTTTTGTAAGACAAGAAGAATCATGTGGCTGGATGGTGGTGATAGTATGCAGCAGTGTGATTATACTTACCATCGTTGAACTGTGCACTTAAAAATGGTTAAGATGGGGCGCCTGGGTGGCTCAGATGGTTAAACGTCTGCCTTCGGCTCAGGTCATGATCTCAGGGTCCTGGGATCGAGTCCCACATCAGGCTCCCTGCTCCTTGGGAGCCTGCTTCTCCCTCTGCCTTTCTCTCTCGCTCTGTCTCTCACGAATAAATAAATAAAATCTTAAAAAAAAAAAAATGGTTAAGATGCGGGCGCCTGGGTGGCTCAGTTGTTAAGCCTCCGGCTCAGGTCATGATCCCAGGGTCCTGGGATCGAGTCCTGCATCGGGCTCCCTGCTCAGAGAGCCTGCTTCTCCCTCTGCCTGCCGCTCCCCCTGCTGTGCTCTCTCTGTCAAATAAATAAATAAAATCTTTAAAAAAAATGGTTAAGATGGTAAATTTTATGTTACGTGTAATTTCGCCACAATTTATAAAAAATTACTATGGTTAACATATTTCTCAGTATTTATTTACATAATCATTTAATCCTGAATGTCTTTATAAATTATATTAAGACGTTAAAACCACTATGGCGTATGACAGCTGTATTCCTGGGCAACAGTGCTCTGGTAAAAATGACTTCTGGTTTAATTAATCGCATCTGAGCTGGGAGGAACTAGAAATCCTCTGTAAACACTGGTGGGACACCATACTTTGGGCTTCCCCGAGTACAGCGACTCCTGTAACTGGGCATGTCCCTTGAGGAGACCTGTGTGATTATGAGATGTTGGTTCCTGTGGGGCAGGCAGCTTTTAAACCAGGGTGGATCCTGTACCCACCGAATGTGGATCTTGTCGCTTTGGACCCGAATCTCTCAGCTGCGTTAGGCTCCTTCAAGGACCCTCACAGAGGGTGCTGTCCAGCGCTGCCCCCTGGCAACCTTTCGTTCCCACCTATATGTATCTGAGTAGACTGGTGCCGAGAGTGGCCAGTGGAAGTCCAGGGAGCCTGAACATCTGGTTGAGCCCCGGAGCCTGGTGGGCGTTGTAGACTGGCACATGGTGCGTGCTTAGGGCACGTCAGCGCTTAATAAAGACTCTCACGCCCCGCCGTGGCTTCCATCTGAGACTCCCAGATAGCATTGTCGGCACTTCCTCTGAGTTGACAACACAGGCGGCATTTACTCCAGCACCGTGTGGCAGGATTCCAGGCTATTGGCCCCATTCGTGAGAAGGTATCACTGACCTGGGGAGGGGGGGATGATCTATGGAGAAGCAAGGTCAGGGCTTTCTCCAAGAATTTTCAGGCCAGGCAGACTCTGTTAGATGAAATGGTACTTCCATTTGGGAGCTGCCACCTTGAGTTGCCATGACAGGGTCTCTGGTCCCGTGAGTATCATGAACATGTCTCTTTGAATCTGGGTTGATGGGCCGTTACTGTGTTGTTTTGCTCCCGTGCACCAGCACATGTAAGACAGATTATTTCATAACAGTTCTCGGGAAGCAAAGAAAAAATACATCAGCAAGAAAGATTATAAAAGAGCACACCCTGATTTCAAAAGTTAAATTGTGAAGAAATACACATCTTAGATTCAGGGAAATACAATGTGAAGCATTGATTCACTCTTTCAGCTGGTTTCTTGAGCACCTACTGTCTGCAGTTCACGGCAGTAGATGCTGGGGACATGGTGATACGTAAGCCAAGGCTCCTGCTCTCATGGAGCTCACTGCCCCTGGTTCAGCCTCTCCCCTCCAGTCAACACCTAGCCTTTGATCGAGGAGTCAGACTCGGGAGCTTATAAATGTAGCTCTATTCTCGTCTCACAGTTAGGTGTCTGGACACCAGAGGAAAATTGCTTTGAGGATCACTGTGCTCATGTCGACTGTGACAGATGGGGTGATGATCACGCATTCCGGCTTACACCTGCTGTCCTGGCGTAGTTATTAATAGCACCCTCCCTATCACTCTCAGAAGTGTCCTGGTTTGGATGGGAAAACACTGAGGGAGGCATCATTTACAACTGCTGAGTTCCACATTTGTGTTGGAGAGGGTCTTGGTTTGCAGTGAGAGAACTATTTCAAAACTAGGGTCTGTTCCAACACAGGATCAAGCCCAGAGAAGCCACAGGAGGGTCAGCTGAATTTGGCTTGGGTCCCATTCTCCTTGTGGGCATCTGCCACTTCGTATGTTCCAGTCACTCAACTCATGGAAGCATCAAAATCTGGGACAGTTTGGTTTAAAAAACAATAAAAAACAATATAAAGACATTAAAAGACATTTTGGTTAAAAAAAAATACAACAGTCAGAATGTGTTTTTCTTATGAAAATTAGGTTAAGCTGATCTAAATTCATATTCTTTGGAATGGCTAGAAAGGATATTAGTATTTGTGTCAAGCCTTACAGGGAAAGTTGGAAAAATAATTATATGGCAAAACTAGGTTAAGTTGGGGGATTTTGTTTTCTGTGTTGCTATAGAAAGGAGTATGGGGATTGAATTTTTATAAGAAGCCTGATTTTTATTCAAGTGATATATTTGACGTTTAAGGAAGATAGCTGGAAAGACGGGAAGCTTTGCGTTCATAATAAATCGGTAACTTGCAGCCTGTTACGTTAGCAGGTATTGATGACAGGATCCTCTGGGGCCAGGTGGTCCCTGTCCTGAGGACGTAGGGGTCTCCCAAAATGCTGCCCACCTTTCATAGTGGGTCTGAGACTTTAGCACCTGGAGGTGCTGGGCTCCAACCCCCGGTTTCTGATTCACTAGGTCTGGCGTTGGGCTGAGAATTGGCATTTCTAACACGCGCCCCGGTGATGCTGCTGCTGCCCGTAGGGTGGATGAGCGGGGACATCCTCTGGAATCACTGCTTACAGTCAAGTGTGGAGAGGACAGAAGGGGTCTCAGGAATTTGGCCTAAAATGTCGTCCTCAGAATAGTAGGGGAGTGGGGAGCTGAGAGAGAACTTCCAGGCACTGATGCCGCGAACTGCGCCGCACCCCCGTTTAACCGTCTCGATAGCACTGCTGGGAGGTGGTCGTGGCCTCATTATACAGACGGGAAAGTGAGGCCCAGGAAGGTGTGTATGGGACTTGCCCAGCTGGTCTGTGGGAGAGCTGGGCTGAAGCCGCTGCTCGGTACCGAAACCCTTACAAAATGAGGAAGCGCCAAAGGCGTCAGAGAGTGAAGATGATTCTAGTAATACAAGCACGAGTGAATGGCAAGAGAAGGACCGTGTTGATACCACTTCTCCTTGGCAGTCCGTGCTTTTGTCCGCAGTATTAGGAGGTAAACAGCGGCGGTCTAATTAGCTCTGACAAGATGGCCAGAAGATCGGCAGTGATGAAGAAACTCTTTGATGAGTCTCACACCAAATGGATATTGTGCCTCGGAATATTAGCTAATTAATTAGGTTGATATATTAGTCATCATTAGCAAGACATTTTAGAACTACGCATCTGGAACTTGAAGACCAAACACAAAAATTTAAATGAAGTTTGAAGTCACCCAGTGTTCACTGTAGGCCTTTAAACACATGGTGGTAAATGTTCCCAAGCTTCTCGTGAGCTGCCTCACTGTATGCGTGTGCCCTAGTGACATGAAGACACAGCCATCTCAGCCCTCCTTTTCTGGAGCCTCTCTTCCAAATTCAATTTGGAACGTGCTAGGGCGGAGTCCTCAGATTTCTTCCTCAACAGTCTTAGGCCCATGTCTTTAAGTGCCATCTAAATACTGGTCATTTCCAAAATGTCTATTTCCAGCCCCAAACTCTCCCCTGAATACAGACTGCCCACCTACTGTCCCCTCGGATGTCTCGAAAGCTCAGAGCTCATGGTTCTCCCCTTCACTCCCTGTCTAACTGGCACCCCTGGGGTGCCCATGACAGTAAATAATGCCATTTTTGACCTATTTGTTCAGGCTCAGAAATCGTGGAGTCGTCCCTGACTCCTCTCCCAGCCCATGTCCCTAAGTCCCCTCGGTTGCTTTTGATGTACCTGCCTTCTGCCTGCCACTTGTTCCAGGCCACCGCCGTCTCTCCTGGACCGCAGACGCCCCTCCTAACTGGCTTCTTAGTTTCCACTCCTGCCTCACCATCGTCCAGTCTTTATTCAACTGCCAGAGCGTTCGGTAGATCGAATCAGGCCTATTCACAGTCGTCGAATAGCTTCCTCTCACGTTGGGGGGTCAGGCCGCGGTGCTTACCAGGGCCGCTGGCACCCTATCCTCTGGCCCCCTTGCAGCCTTTTGAGCTTTTCCTTCAAGTGTTCCTGGAATATACCAAGTTTACTCCTGCCTTGGGGCCTTTGCACTCACTGTTCATTTCTCCGGCTAATGCGGTGTGCCTCCCGAGAGCCTGTGGTCGGCGGCCGTGTCCAAAGGCGGCGTCTGTCGTTCGCTGGCTGTGTGCCTTGGAGAGTTCTTAGCCCTCCTCCTCTTAAAATCTGATTTCTCATTAGAGAAGTGGAGCCAGCGTTTGGGTCGATGTGCCTTCCTGACGGGAAGCACTGAGACCCTAAGTGCCCACGAACCCAGGGCTGCTGTTCTGTGTGTGTTTGTGCCCTGACTCCTTCCGGCTCTTGTTTTCCTGTCACTCAGAGGGGCCTCTCTGACCCCAGGGGCTGAGGTAGCTCTCCTGGCACTGTCCCCTCACTGGCCCCTCAGCCCAGCCTTTTTTTCTCCTTTCTTTTAACGTTGCATTTGTTTGCTGCTTTTTTGGTGATCTTTTCCCTCATTAGGAGGGAAGCTCCTGTCAGGTGCTGTTTCTCCAGAGCCCAGAGGGTGCCTGGCCTGTAGCTGAAGCTCATTTTTGAGCTGATTGTTGTTGAATGAGTGGTTAAAGGCACATGTTGGATGTGGGCTCCGCCTCTTAACTGGACAGGGGTGTGCTTCTCGAAGAGCGTAATGAGGGCTGACTCCCCTGTGCCCATCCAGCTCAGGGTAGAGGCTGTAGCGAGTCCGTTGCTTAGTCAGGTTGGGTGACTCTGTCTCTGGAAGTCAGGAGCTGTTGAGGGCAGGAGGCAACAGATCCTGGAGGGCCGGTGGAGGGGGCGGGAGCCTTTCCGCAGTGAGGGCTTTGCCTCGACTGCCGCTGTCATGGTGCGAGCAAAGCAGAGGCTGTGGGACCCCGTTATGGTTGCCCGCTGAGAGTCCGCTGGACGTTGACTATTTGGTTTCCATGGCTTAGCTGGAAAGGAAGGAGGCGAGGCACAGGGCTGGCAAGCAGGAGTGGGTTTGGGCATGATATTGAGTCCTTGGCCAAAGTAAAGGCCCCAGAGTGGGGAATGTGGGACACTAAGATGGGAAAGGTCATTTGGGGGCCAGACTCCACAAGGCGTCGAATGCCAGTCCAGGCACTTGAGAATTCCTCCTGTAGGTATTCTGGGAAGCGTCAGAAGTTTCGGAAGTGTTCTCCACACATATTTAGACTTTTCCTGAGTATTCTAAATATCATGAAATAAGTGGCAGAGAGGAAAATGACTATTGTTCACTTAAAAAAATAGTTTGTCTCATTTCCCAGTGGAATTATATAATTAGGGGTGTAGGCTTTCTTCCTTTCATGTCCTGTGGGCTAGATTTTATTCCCGGACCAATCCTGACTTTGAAGAACAACAAATGAACAGCTTCTTGAGAAGGCCGGGTGCTGGTTTAGCAGTGAGGGGCCTGCTGTGATGGCCCTCTCTCTAGTGACCCAGCAGGCCTCACTAAGGTCCCCAGCACCCACATGGCCGTCTCATGAGGATGCCTTGGAACCAGAGGCTCTGATCCCCTGTATTTGGCAGGTTCGGTTAGACCCGAAGAAAGATGGTGCAGCTGACTTTACAATTCATGTCTGTGGAGTGTCTCTTCTAGGCCTGCCCGAACAGAAACAAAGCAGCCTTGTTTTGGTACAGTATCAATATTCAGTGAGGTTTAGTACTTTGTTGTTGTTGACACACCCCTGCCAGAAATAAGGCAGTGGCTAGATGTGGAAAAACACCAGACTGGGAGTCTGTGATTTGGGCTCTCTGCCTGTCTGTGAAACCTTGGGGAAATGTCTCCCTCTGTGGATCTCAGTTTCCTCATTTTGGAATGTGAGGGTTGGACTGACTTTGTGCTTCTTAACCTTTGGAACTCTTTTTGTTTTTGTTTTTGAGAGACAGAGATCACGAGCGGGGGGGGGGGTGCGGGGGGAGCAGGGCAGAGGGAGAGGAAGAGAGAATCCCAAGCAGACTCCTGCTGAGCATAGAGCCCGAAGCAGGGCTCCATCTCAAGACCCTGAGATCACGACCTGAGCCAAAACCAAGTCTTACACCTAACCGACTCCAGCACCCAAGCGCCCCTTAACCTTTGGGACTCTTTGAGACTTTGATGAAATCCATGGACTTTTCTTCCCCCAAATTGAACACTCGTGGTTTGGCCAACACTTTAGGAACCCCTGAAGCTCGTGAGATGACCTATAAGGCCCTGCTCCAGCTCTACCTCCCCACATTCGTGTACCTCCACCTACAGCAGGGCCTTTGCACGTGCTGCCCTGCACAAAACACTCTTCACCCCTTTGCTTGGTCAGCTTTTGCTCATCCTCTGAGTCTCACCCTTCCCTGACCTCCCAGATTAGATTAGGTTGCCCGGCTAGACATGTTTCCCTTACCCTGAACTTCTCAGCACTGATCACAGTGGTAACTAAGTGAGCCCTAGCACATGTCATCTGGCTCTCCCTACGCTCGGTGTTGGTATTTACTGGGTGACTCCCTCAGGTCCCTCCGGCCGTGACATTCTGTGACTGATCTCTGAATATGTGAGTGTGTTGTAAGAAAATACCAATCGGTGCTTCTTGTGACACACAGCACAAGATGTGCCTTTGCCTTGGATGAGTTCCTCTGGGGCTGAGCAGGGAAGTCACTTCAAAGCGGGGCCTAGAGGGCTCAGAAGACTGGCTCCCAGACTTTCTGCCTTAGTGCTCTGCTGGGCCTGACCTCCAGGCTGGTCATTCCCCTTTGTTTATGTCCTGGACTGAGCTGGAACTCCCACTTGGAGCCTTCCCACAGTGCTTGGTGCTTCCTCATATTGTTGTATTTTTCTCCAGAGGGGAAGTGACCAACATCAGACTTTCCTCCTAGCAGACAAAGTCCATGTACGAAGCCTCGGGTCAGCTGTTGGGCACCTGTCTCTGTCTCCTTGCCTCTGGGGGAGGTGAATGTGCACAATACAGCAATCACTTGCTTTTCCCATGATTTCTCTCTTCATTTCCCTCAAGAAGTGATCGGTGCCCTGCAGGACTCCTGACTCACGTTCCTTCTGAATCCAGTAGTGTCTTGTATGGAGGGGAGGGTTCTCTGTAAAATGTTTCATTCAAAACTTCAGTCGTCACATATTACCTCCCTGGTTTAGGTCACTTTCCACAATCGAAATGTGATTCTGATGGTACAGATGTTGTAAATGAAACTTTATTTGCACTAAAGGAATGAGTTGTTTACCAGAATATTGCAGCAGATCTTACTCTGATATGGGGGGAAGAAAAATCTCTTGTGAGAGTAGATAATTTTTCTTTAACATATCTAGAGCTGGATGTTTACAGATAATGAAATAATAAAAACAGCAAGAGTAGCTGTTCTTTAAGAGGGTCTGCTGTGTGCCAGGCACTTCTTCAATATCATATTTAACCACTGCCCTGTGAAGTAGGCAGCATGATTTTACACATGTTGCATAAGTGCAAAAAATCAGGTCCAGAGAGGTTAAGTTCTTGTCCCAAAGGTGCCCAGCTGGGAAATGCCCACAGAGATTCGGATCAGGCCAGCTTCCCTCCAGGGCCAGCACCTTCCCCCCGCTCTCCTACCTTCTCCAGTCATGAGGAAATGGGTGGCGGCTTTCCTAGCCAAGGATAGAAATGGAGCTGGATCCAGCCGTCTCACGAGCTCTGTAGCCTTGATCCACTCCTGGTCCCATCTGTGGAACAGGGGAGGAGTTTGGTGGGCCTTGCCCTTCTGTGAGTGATTTGGGCTTGTGGTAGTGATACCTCAAGGAGTAACTGATAACGTGTAGCCAAGTAGGATGTGATTGGAAGCAGTACCTACGTCCACGGCATCCTTGAAGCATTAGTGCGAAACATGGACCACATCATACTGGCCGTGCAGGGAGCGTTCTACTTCTGGTAGCGTTTCATTGTTGATTCATCTCATCTGTTAGAGTCCCATGTTGCCTCCCTAACGTGTGGACTGGAGATGGGTCCCTTGCCACATAACCTAACCTAACAGTGCTTTCTTGAGAAAATGCATCTCAGTTTAGAAACAGTTGATTTACTGATGAACCATACAAATGAACTAGAAATTTCCTTGAGAGAACAGCGCTGAAATGAGGACCTTGTGGTTCAGCTGCTTCTCAACTAATCATGGCCTCCCCAAATGATTCAAATGTAAACTTTCTGGGGGTAGGTAAAGATAAATAGAACAGCCTGTTCTTAAGAATTCCTGGCTAAATCTCAGCTTGGAAAATGTTTCTCATGGCACACCCCAAATTGGTCCATTTCTAGCTTTCAGCTCTCTGACCACCTGATTCCCCACTCCTCCCCCAAGGAAAGGCAGCATTGAAAGTGTTTGGAAATGCAGTTCACTCTGAGGCCGCTGCTGTGCCGATGAGTAATAGAGTGTCAAAGGAAGGCCAAGGAAGAGCTTCCTAATATAGACGGACGGACGGATGGGGACGGAGACCCACCCGTAGGTCGATAACAAGCCTTTTCTTCTAGCTTCCTCCCTGGGAGTGAAGGGAGTTTGAAAGGCAGGAGGCAAGGACGTCTCTGAGCAGAATTCAGGCTTTTCTTGGAAGGGTTTGCCAGGGCTTGCTGCTGCTGGGTGATTGGGATGTGGGAGAGATGAAGCCCCTTTCAGCCAGTGCCTCGGTCCTTACTCACTATTCAGTGAAGACACCTAGGCTTGGAAGGGCCCTGTGAGCCCCTTACTTTAGAATGGGCAATGCTGCTGAGAAACAGAAGCCCCGGAAACGAAGCCGTCTGTGCCCCTGGAAGCAAGGTAAGCAGGCCCTGGGCTTCGTCTCCTGAAGGAAGGAGGCACCTTTGCACTGGGATATTTTGGCTCAGAACCAAAGCTAGAACTGCTCGGGAAACACCTTCCACGCCAGAAAGCTCTGCAGGTCAGCACAGTTTAAAGAAAATGAACAGACAGCTCTCCCAAGGAATAAAATGATTCATATCTCAATGTGATACCACAGCTTGGCTGAGAATGAAGTTCGGCTTGAGGTTTGTGTTCAGTGCAGCATGTGTCCGTTGATTGAACATTTTCAGCTTTAAAAAATATCCCAAATAAAAATTTTGATATCCAGGGATGCCTGGGTGGCTCAGTCGTTGGGCGTCTGCCTTCGGCTCAGGTCATGATCCCAGGGTCCTGGGATCGAGCCCCACATCGGGCTCCCTGCTCCGCGGGAAGCCTGCTTCTCCCTCTCCCACTCCCCCTGCTTGTGTTCCCTCTCTCGCTGTGTCTATCTCTGTCAAATAAAAAAAAAAAATTTTTTTTTAAATTTTGATATCCAGGAGTTTGAATCTTTTGTAACAGTTTGGTGAGAGAATGTTATTAATAGCTTTTAAATATATAGCATCTTTCTTCCAAAGAATTCAGAGTTTTCTGTAAGAAACCTCATGTTTACCCATCCTAGACGCCCATGGTGCTGGCCAGCATCCACCGACACCCACTCTGTGTCTCTTAGGGCTTATGTTAGTGTCAGCTCCGGGGAGGAGGAAGCCAGTGGGACCACAGGCACTGGCATGGTGCGCTTGAAACTGGGGGCCCATGTAACCGTGTCCCAGGGCAATTTGGCCTTCCAGCCGCCCCCGGCTGCCTTTTTCACTGTCATTAACCCCGCAGGCCAGCCCTTGGCCTTCCGGACTCCAGGTCTTGGCTCTTACACCTCCACTTGTCACCTTTAAAAGCAGAGCCAGCACTCAACCCACAGCAAGACAGTTTGACTGCAACTGTACGTATGGGTGTGTGTTTATGCAGAAAATATAACCTGGAAGAGAACATACGGAAATGTTAACAGCAGTTGTCTTTTGTGGTCCGGTTATGGGTGGTTTGTCTTTTTAAAAGGGAAAAGTAGGTAGGCTGCTAATTTCATGTCAAGTTCCTGTGCCTCTGACTTTCCATCACTCATTCTTTGTCTCCCATGTTACCGTGAAACAAGTATTCCCCAGCGGTCTTTGGGTCCTGGTTTGAACAAAACAGTGATAAAGACATTTGGGGGACCGTTCAGGAAATTTGATATGAACTGGGTTGTAGATGATACCTGGGGACTGTTGCTTCTTTTATTATGTCCGATAATGGTAATGAGTCATACAGGAGAATATCTTTCTTCGGATAGTCATGCTGAAGTATTTAGGGGGAAGGGTTATACTGTTTGTAATTTTACTCCAAAATGGTTCAGGTGAATGAGTGCATACATACATACAGAGAAGCAAAATAGGGTAAGTTTAAGACACGTCAGAATCCAGGTAATGGATATATGAGATTTGTTATACTTTCTTTAATGTATTTTTACTAATGGGGGGACCCATTAAAAAAATGGTTGCTGGTCGCATCATAGTACTGTATCCTTCAGAAGAATGAATCTTAGCAGACATGTTCTTTACGGAGGTGGGTCAGGATCCAGCACTCTTACTCAGTGCCACGTGAGCTGGTATCTCTAGCCACCAATAAGAAGATTGTCATAAAAATCTGGTAACTCAGAAGCACCACTTATTATAACAGGAATTTAATATATTTACTTTCAGATAGTCTCTGGTTTTCCTTAGAAAAATGTATAAGAGTTAAAACTTATTGGAATTTCCATTGGAAGCAGCTGAGTTTACAGACAAAATTAAAGCCAGCCTCTGTGTTTTATTCTGCAGTTTGTGCATTTGTGTTCAGTAGTTCCAGCAGAGGAGTTGTGGGAGCATGGTGAGTGAGAGCGGTCATTGCAGGGTCCACGGTAAGTTGGGGTAAAAGAAGGAGCAGCTCCCTGCCCTGATTTCTAAGTCTGCATGGATCCCCTTGACCAGGAGTATGTCTTGGCCAGTGTCAGGATTTGTTTGTTTGTGCAGATTAGACCCTGGGATAGCAGTTTGTCTCCCTAATCCAGAGTCCAGTGAAGCCCTGCCAAGGACTCAAAGTAGCAAGGGCGTGGAGGGGTCTTTCCTAGTTTATCTCTGTCTTTAAGGGTTGTTGATGTTTTGGAAATAGGATTTTAGAGCAGTATTTAGGAACCAAATTTAGTGAATCCCAGACACCACTGTGACCCTGATCTGAGTATGTTTTCCGTAGTCCACACTCAACATGACTGTGAAATCTCAGTGTGTGACTGATGACTCCAGGCTCCAAGGCAAAACAACATGGTGTCAGTGTCTGCTTTGGGGGCAAGTGAACGGTAAACACATCTTTGTGTGCATTTGATATGAACAGCCCAGGCTGTTGCCATGTAGTGGGAGGGGCTCCTGGGAATACAGACTTTAACCAGAGTCAGATATTTGTGATTGGGAAGGTCAAGCCCAGAATACATTCCGAAAGCAAATTTAAAGGAAATCATTATCTGCGCTTTAGGTCATTTACATTTCTGTTTCCAGGATGTGCGCCTGGAAAGTTGAAAAATTAAAGTGACAGAATACTAGTTAAAAAACGTAAATCGTACCACCTCTGCCGGCTGTCCCTCTAAGGAGCATTTTATACCTGGCAGAGAAATGTCTCTGTAATGATTTTAAACAGTGTGCGGTGTGCACCCTTTGAGGGGACTCACATTATGCTCTTTCTTACTGTTTTTCTCATAGCTCTCAGAACCCAAAACATAAGGAGAAAGCGGTACTGCTTTTTTTGGTTTTACAACACCGGGTGCTTGCAGTGGCTGATAAATGTGAGTCATCTGTAATTGCACAGTGAGTTCTAGCCGACCCCATGCCAAAAAAAAAAAAAAAAGAAAGAAAGAAAAGAATGGGAGGTAGGAGAAGGCAGTGGCTTCCAGCATGATCCTGGGAAGCCAGCCGGCCAGAGCTCTGCCCCACACTTGCTGTCCGACCTTGAGCACTCGGGTTTTGTAATCCCAGATCACCTCATTCCCTCACGGCACCCACCTCCCACGGCTTCTCCAAATGACTGTGTTTTCCTGTGTGAGTTCCTTATAGCCCTCACCGCAGGTATTTTTTTATTGATCTGTTTATATACTACCTGATTGTAAACCGCCTGAGGGCTGTCTGTCGTGGTCGTTGCTTGTTACCGGGTGCCCTCCGTGAGTGCACTCGGTGACGAAACGTGCTCCCTGGCTGTGTTACCACGGCTATAAGTGAGGTACGAACGGGGAGCCTGGTTCCTGGTGTGTGGTAGGCGCTCAGTAAATGCCAGCTACTAGTGCTGGCGGGCGTATGGTGGTTACGTGGACCTGGAAATGCTCATTCATTGTCTTTCTCGGCTCAAAGAAAAAATGGGGGGTTAAAAATAGGTACACCTTCCTCTATTCCACAGCAGTTCTGAATTTACCAAGAGTGAAGCTATTGATTGTTGTTCACATTTGCAAAAGATTGCTTTACAAAAAGCACTTAAATCATAGTGAACATTTAGTTGCTGATTCATTAAACCAGGCACCTGGTGAAACCTTCCATTTAGAGCTAAATTGAACTCCGAAGTACACCTATAATCCTGCCCTCTCAGAAGACTTGTTCATTGGTTCTTGAGAATTAATTTGAAGGGTTGCTTACAATGGTCGTTTTGGCTCCTGGGAGTATAACACAGGCAGAAGTTTCCTGGGGAATTAAAAATTGCAGCAGTAATTGCAAATTGAATTGTTATCTCCTTCAGAAATCCCGGCAGCTTGGGGCCATACCAGCCTGGTAAATGGAAATGTTGATGATTTACATGTTTGTACACAGTTGGGCGTGAGCGAATAAAATTAACACCCTCAGTGGAAGAGCTGGGAGGAAAAGTGTCTTTCCCCAGGGCTGACTGGGGGCTGACTGAGGGGGAAGGAGATTGGCTGGCTGGGGTGGGGGTGGGGGTAAGGAGTCCGGGATTTGCATGAATTCCTCTCGATCCCTGGTCCCTCTGCTGGGGCAAAGACAGCATTGTTTGGATTCCAGTCAGCAGTGGTGTTGAGACTTGCCACTGCAAGCTAGGTAGTGAAGAAGCATCCGGGGCCTCTGGATGCCTGTGTGCCAGGTGGTTAATACTGATGGCTTTTCTGGCCAAAGCTGAAGCCGGCCCACCTCCCACCATCCACTTTCTGGTCTTTTTTCCATTGCTTGGGGCCACAGTGGTGTCTGGTGTCGGCCTCTCAGCCAGGACACCAGAAAGCACAAGGGCTGGGTGCTGCCCTTGGGCCACCCAGCTCAGTGCCTTCTAGGTGAGTGAGGCGGGCCACGTGACTTCACGTTTCCAAGCCCGTTTCCTGGTCTCTACGTGAGATTAACAAGAACGTGTGCCTCGAAGGGCTGTTGAGAGAATTAGATGAGATAATACAGCCCTTAGTGGACAGCAAGCACTTAATGAATGATAGTAATTCTTGTTACTGTACATCCACGCATGTGGATCATGGGCCTGGCTCTGTTGCAGCCCCAACTTAGCCGTGTGAGTTTGCCTAATTCTGCCTGTTTCCTTCTCTCCGTGTAAGAGACTGCAGGTCAGCTGATCACAGAGGTGCTTGTGAGGTCTGAGTCAGTGACCATCTGCACTGGCCACTGCCGTTCCTGTCTGCAAGCTCTCTGGGGGTTCAGTGTCTGGAGTAGGCATCCGTTATGCCGAGCACCGTGGGCACAGGGATTTTTATGGCGTTGAAGTTCTCTGAAAATGGTTATTGCAGGACCCACCGCAATCAAACTGTTCCTACTTAACTAGGGTATTAAACTAATCAGGACTGTCCGTTTTCCTGTTCTAGTACTGTGGTGTTGAAATGTTTTTTTCATAATGACATTGTTATTAGGAGCTTGGACTCTGGAGCCTGGATGCCGGGGTCGAATATTTGCTCCTCCACTTGCTAGTTGGCTGATCTTGCATGAGTTGGTTAACTTCCAGACCTCATTTTTCTCATCTGTAAATAGTACCTGTAAAGTGCTTAGGACAACTCCTGGCACATAGTAAGTGCCCCATAAGTGTTTATTATTGGTGTTATTTTTAGGTTAAATACAGAGGAATTAACCTTTTAATTGAAAAGATGGTACTTTATTAAAGGTTAGAAAAAATGGGCAGATGCAAAAAAGAAAATACATGTTGCATGTGTCTAAATCTAAAGGGCCTGAAACATAGTGAGCAGAAGAGTGAGCTGTTACTATTAATCTTTTCCAGAGCTGCTGCACATGCATGCGCATTTTTCAGAGTTGTGATCATGTGCAAGTCATTTTTTTATTTCATGCTTTTGTGTGGTCTTCATAGCTACTGTAATGACTGTAACATTTCTATTATGTCAATATTCCATAACTTAAGTCATTTACCTGCTGCTGACTATTGAAATTATTTCCCCTTTTTGCTGTTATAAGCGAGGCAACGATAAGTAGCTTCATTCATATATATTTGTGATTCTGTTGCATGATTTCCTTAGGATAAGACCCCAGTGTAAAATTCCCAAGCCAGGAATGTGGGAATAGCTTGCAGGCTCTAGGGGATGTACCTGTCAGCGTCTTCATGAGTGATCAGTTTATCTGTTAGCCGCAAGCACCTCAGCACTGAGTATTACCATTTTGAAATTGTTTCTCTTGTAAAACTTATATTTACTAATGCCATAATGATGAGTTACCTAATGGCATGGGGCTCAGAGATGGGCATGGGAAGTTCACAACCCATTATCAGTGTTAAGAATCTGGTTTTGGGGGCACCCTGGTGGCTCAGTCCTTAAGCATCTGCCTTCGGCTCCGGTCATGATCCCAGGGTCCTGGGATCGAGCCCCGCATCGGGCTCCCTGCTCCGCGGGAAGCCTGCTTCTCCCTCTCCCGCTCCTCCCCCTGCCTGTGTTCCCTCTCTCGCTGTCTCTCTGTCAAATAAATAAATAAAATCTTAAAAAAAAAAATCTGGTTTTGTTTTAAGATTGTTTTTCTCATAGTCCTTTGCATGGAACTTGGCTCATCCTCTTTCAAGTGCTGAGTTTCATAGAAAAGAGGCATGAGATTTTATTTAAGAATAGCCATTTACCATCACAACTTTTTGTCTCCTGCCTCCCAGGGAGCAGTGAGTATTAAATAATTCAGTTAACTCATGTGAAAGGGACAGAGTGAGCCCACGAGAGTTGTTAACATTGTTAGTGTAATGATTACCGTTAGGCAGTGTGGCTAATGACCCAGCTCTTCTTCCTCTCCGCTTCTGTAGGGCTCACTCCCCTACCATTTTCTCCCAACTGCTTGCATATGATGGGCCACCAACTCAATTGTTGTTAAAATCGGCATACTGCTATTAAACGGCATGTTGCCAAGGTGGTTTGAATCAACGGCATCGGGGTGTTAGAGTAAATATAGCGGACAAAGGTGATGTCTGAGCCTGTTCATCGGTGAGGCTCTAAGCCATGGTTGGATGTGACCATAAATGGGGTGGGAGAAAAAGAGTTTTTGAAGCAGCGTTTATTTACCATGCTAATGGAATCACAGGTGCCTTGAGCTAGAAGAGAATGATAAAAAAAATTTCTAAAATGATTCCCTAGTTTAACCAATGAAGAAATTGAAGCTTAGAGAAATGAGGTAACTTGTCTCAAGTCCTGCGGCTAGTTTGTGGCTTGTCCCTCCTGTGTTAGGATAGTGACATACCAGTGGTGTAATAATATGTGTAGTAAAGCTACAGAACAGCACAACATATTGTGTGTATTATGATTGTGTATTTTATGTCTAATATATTTTCATGCTATAGAATATATGTTCAATACATTGTATATATGATACATTACTATATCGTATGGATGGCGTACAACATGATACAGTAACATACGTAGTAATAATCCAATAGTAATATGTTGGGATATAATGTTACAGTAACGCTGACGGCTTCGTGTATGCCAGGTGTGGTCCTAAAAGATCTGTATTCATAATGGACTTCCATAAATCGGTTTTTTGTTAAGTGAAAGATCAGATGTAGGAAATGGAAACATAAGTGTGAGGAATTTTTCTCGTGAGAAGTGTGGGGTGTTGTTTTGGGTGGGGTGAGAAAAGGGAAGGAAACTTCGCTTTGTCGTCAGAGATTTCCAAATTTAGAACAGTATCTATCCCCAGCCTTTGGCTTTAGGGTAGGCTTCACCCTGGGAACATGCGTACAGTACGTTTCCGTGTTCGACTACTTTTCCAGCTGTGGGCAGGGTGTCACCATTACCTTAGATCATAGCAGTGGCCAGGGGCCACTTCATATCCAATTACATTTTGGCAAGTGCCTGTAGGGCACTTGATTTCAGAAGTCACTTCGTGCTGAAATACCAGATGACTGTTTCTGCAGACTTTGTGGACCACAGCTGAGTGTGGGGGGGGGTCATCGAGGTCAGGGACCGGTCAGTTTCGTAAAGGGCCAGATAGTGACTGTTGTCGACCTTGCAGGGCCAAGAGGCACAATCAAGACGATTACGTAGGTACTTACATAACCAGCAAAAAATGAAACCGTCTCCAAGTGTGGAAACCATTCTTTACTTCGCAGGCTGTAAACAAGCAGCCCGCACCAACAAGCAGGAGGCTGGTGGGCTTCAGGCTACCGGCAGAAGTTGACCAGTCCCTCCTCTGTGGGGTCATTTTCCATCTGGGTGCCCTCTGCTGTCCTCGTTATGACTCTGGAGCTCTGAAACTGGTCATTCATTGGTTACCAAAAAAAAAAAAATCTTTGAATTTTCAGGCCAGAAGACGACTTAAATATCATCTTCCAGCTGTCTCCTTTTTATAATCGGGATTACTTAGCTGAGCCTTTTGGCTTCTAGTCTTCCACACACACATTCAGGTCTTTATTGATAAAAATAGTCGTCCTCATCACCACAGGGATGAGAAGATAGATGACGGAGGTTTGAAGAACCTGGCGCTATTGAATATAGACGCCTTAAGTAGGCTTCCTTTACCGTTAAATGGGACACTGTACTAAAAACAACTCCATTTTCTATAGTCATTCATTGATTGATTGATGGGTGTTCATTCACTCAACAAATATTTATTGAATGGGGCCTGTGTCAGACACTGTTTTGGACACAGGGGAATGCTGAATGAAAAAGTGGGACCTCACTGCCCTCTGGATTTTACAGTGTATATAAACAGGTAAAATATGCAGTCTGTTGGATGACAGGCATTGTATGGAGAAGGCAGGGAAGGGGGTCGGCAGTCCAGGGCTGTGGGAGTGGTTGTCCGCTTGGGAGGATGGAGGCGAGGGGTGGGGGCTGCTCAGCAGTAAGCCTGGAAGCTGCAGCTGAGCAGGAACACTCTAGGAGAAGGCGTAGCGCGTGCAGAGGGCCTGAGGAAGACCACAGGCCAGCGCGGCCGGAGTAGAGTTGCCTCAGAGAGAGTGGTAAGAGATGAGGTCAGGGAGTAGCAAACCACGTAGGGTGGGACTTGCTGCAGGCCTGAGCGTTCTGTGTGTTACGAACACAAGAGTGCCAGTGGAGCAGATGGGGATCGGGGGCGGAGACCAGGAGCTGTGTGTAGAACAGTTTGGGATGAGTTTGAGTTGAGTTTGGGATGTCTTTTAGAGAACTAAAAAAAAGGAGATGGCTGTTAAGCAGTCGAGTGTTACGCATCTGGAGTTCAGAAAAGCCTAGGCTTTGAGTCTTTGACCTAAAGATGGTATTTAAAGCTATGAGACTGGATGAGATTACCAAGGAAGTGAGTAAGAGAAGAGAAGGGGCCATGGACTGGAGAGCCCTGGAGTACTCCAGCATTAGGAGGGCGAGGAGATGAGAAAGACCCTCGGGTAAGGTAGGAGGAAACACTGGAGCCTGTGGTGGCCCAGGAGCCAAGGGTGGGAAGTATGATAGGGAGGATGGAGCAAGGGGGACAGGTCATGCTGATTAGAGTCAAATCACATGAGGACTGAGATGGACCGTGGTGGTCACTGGGAACCTTGACATGAGGCTTCAGTGCCTTGTTGGGAGCAAGGAGGCTTAGAAGAGAATGGGCAGAGAGGAATTAGACATGGAGCATGGCCGATTCTTTGAGGGGTTTTGCTGCAAGAGGGAGCCAAGGCAAGGTGGTAGTTGTCGAACATAGTGGGGCCAAGGGAAAGGTTTTTTTTTTAAGATTTTATTTATTGGGTGCCTGGGTGGCTCAGTTGGTTGGGCGCCTGCCTTCGGCTCAGGTCATGATCCTGGAGTCCCTGGATCGAGTCCCGCATAGGACTCCCTGCTCGGCAGGGAGTCTGCTTTGTCCTCTGACCCTATCCCCTCTCATGTGTTCTCTCTCTCTCAAATAAATAAATAAAATCTTTAAAAAAAAAAAAAGATTTTATTTATTTATTTGAAACAGAGAATGAGAGCACGAGCAGGGGGCGGGGCAGAGGGAGAGGCAGGGTCTCCGCCGAGCAAGGAGCCCGATGCAGGACTCGATCCTAGGAGCCTGGGGTCATGACCTGAGCCGAAGGCAGATGCTTCACCGAGTGAGCCACCCAGGTGCCCCCAAGGGAAAGCTTTTTAAAAAGGGAAGAATAATGGCATGATTAAATGTTGGCAGGAAAGACCCAGTAGAGAAGGAAAGCCTGATGGATTGGGGGGGAATTGCTAGACAAGAGAGTGTCATAACTGTCACGGCTACTTTTTATCGAGCACTGCTCCTGCAGGTGGTCAGCACTAACACATCCCGCCAGTATTTAGTGAGTAAAAACAACTGGTTATTTAGTTCAGGCTTCTGCAGATGGCGGTTTAGGCTGGGGTTCCTCCTGTGTCTGCCGTCAGCTCTGGGAGAGCTCATTTCCGGCAGGCTAGGCCAGGTCACTCACCTGGCACCCGGCAGGTTTCCTAGGAGGGAGGTGCGCAAGGCCTCTTGAGGACCAGGATCAGAACTGGCCCAGTGTCACCACCAGCTCCTGTCATCGGTGGAAGCAAGCCCTAAGGCCAGTCCAGACTCAAGGAGAAGGGAGAGGGTCCCCACTTCTTGATGGGAGGTGCCTCAAGTCATGTTGCAAAGAGGTGTGGATACCAGGCGGGGAGTACTTTGGCCATTGTTTTCAAACAGTCTCCTCCAGCCATCTGCGAGCTGAGCACGTGCATTTGATCCTCACTGGATTTCTGTGTGGAGGGTGGGATTCTCTTCATTTCACAGATGGGGAAATGGCTTCGGTAACTTGTTCAGGATCACACAGCTACTGAGTGGCAGAGTTGGGACCCAAACCTTTGTCCTTGGTCTCCCTGATGGCAAAGCCCCTTCTTTGTCCTGCCTTCCTGACAGTGTTGGTTTATAAGAGCAGACTAGAGTGTCGAGTCTTCTCTTTTCTTGTTTGGCAAGGGAATATTTTTGTAAATGATTATTATCTCAGAATGGACTGAGGGAGGTGGTTATCTTGTGTGGTTTACGTGTTTACTGTGTGGGAACTAGACAACTGTATTTATTAGAATCCCATTGAGGACACAGTGGTGTGCGTAATTAGGTCTTTCGTTGACAGAAATTCATGTCCCCTCTCTCAGCTGGACCCTCCGGGCCCTTTGACAGTCTTTCCTCTTGTTCTTGGTTCTCTGACCCTCCTGTTCCTCGTAGCAGCCTCTCGAGATAGTCACGACTGCGTGCACGGCCTCCTTCAAACCCCTTTGCCGCCAGGCCTTCTGACTTTATATCTGCCGTCATCCCTGACTCTTTCTGTCTTTGGCATTGGGACCCCTGCCTCTAGTCCAGGGTTAGCCCCCTCTGCTCAGGTCCTCCTCCCTCCAGAACACGCTATAATCAACATCAGTCTCCTCCTCAGCCAGCTGGACTTCCAAGTTCTCCCAAGAGCGGACTCCAAAAAGCAGAAAAAATAGCATCGGCCTCAGGGAACTTTGCCTCTGTCACTGGTCATGTAGCCTTGGGCAAGTCATTTTCCCTCAGGTTCACGAATCTGAGAAGAACAGACCACTCAGGGAGAACAGGGTTTACTCGTGTCCACACAGGAAACCCTCGGCCTAGAGCGCAGTTCTGTGCACAGTGGCTTCCTGTGTGTCCTGGGTCCTGACCGTGTGTGTGTGTGTGTGTGTGTGTGTGTGTATGTGTCTCTCTCTCTCTCTCTCTCAGCCATGCAGCCTGCGGCCGCCCTCATCACTCCAGCATCAGAACTTAGTGGGCTGCGTGGCTAGAGCGGCCGCCCTCTGCGTCGTGCACTGGGAAAGCAGCTGGAGACGGGGCTGTTCTGAGTGCTGATTGTACAATCTCGGAAAAGACGGTATTTGGTTTGAAAGCAAAAACCACAGTGAAGATATTTTTTTTAAAGCTCTCTTGGGTAAAGGGAGCAGATAAGTGAGTCGTTAGATGAAACCAAGCATTTCCAGTCTCTCTAACCTTGCTGATGGGGAGCCTGGGAGCTTTGCCCTTCTTTAAAGTCCCTGGTTCGGATCCCATCGAGTTGAGGGGGAGGCAGGGCTTCTGTCTGTCCGCTGAGCTTTCCGCAAGCTCGTGCACGGGCTTGAGATTCCGGACGCAGCATTGGTCTTTATTCTGATATACTTTGCTGTAAGATAAATAGTCCTGCTACTTATTTATCATGTAACCTTAGGGAAGTTACTTAATTTCTGTCAGCTTCGATCTGCTTGTCTGTAAAAGGAAGGCAGTTAATGACACCTGCCTGAGAGTGTGAGGAGTGAGTAAGGGAGGATTTGGCAGAGAGCTAGCCCTCGGTACAGCTCAGCTGTGACTGCAGTTATTATGTAAGAGTCCCGTCTTGTTTACGTTGTAAATCATTTGTAAAAGATTTTTCATACTTCCATGATTACTCTCTACTTTCAAGATGTGTCCTTATAGTTCTTACTCATTTAGTCATTCATTCACTGAGCTTGTGTTTATTGAGCACCTTCTTAGGGCAGGGTACTGTAGATCATTTTCCTCCTGCTCAGGTTCATTTCTTAGTGGTTGACATTATAATAGCCAGAGCTATGGTTTGCTGAGCACCCACGTCAGTAGAATTGTTTACCTAGGTGTTAGTTTCTAAAATCAGGGTATAAGGGGAACATTGCATATAGTCAGAATTACCCTTGAAACCCCTTAAATCTGTAATACATCTGGGGGCGATCAAACCTTTTTTCTACAGAGCCATGTACTAAATACTGGCTTTGCAGGCTACATATCGTCTCTCACATATTCTTCATTTTCTGTGCCTTCCAGAAACAAGCCTTGGTCTATGTGAACAGCCTGTGGTGGGCAGCCTCCAAGACAGCCCAGAGTTCCCTGCCTCTTCATATCCACAAGCCCAGATGTAGTCCCCTCCCGTTTTGTCTTGGGTTGATCTTGTGACTGGGTGACTACCGCAGAAGCAGTGCATGGTGTGTGATTTCTGACTGTGGGTGGGTTCTGCCTCGCTGCCTTGGATCCTCTGCTCTGGGGAAGGGCAGCTGCCAGGTCGAAAGGAGAGGCCCAGGAGGTGAGGAGCTGAGGCTCCCTGCCAACAGCATGGGGGTGGGCGGTGAGCTTGGAAACAGCTCCTCTGGCCCTGGTTAAGTCTCGGGTGACACAGCCTGGTCAAGACCTGAGCCAGGACCTCCAGCTCATTGAAACCATCCTGTCTGTGGGTGATTATCAAATCCTCAACAGTGAAAGGAAACAGTGAGGAATTTTATTTTATTTTTTTTATTTTGATTTTTTTTTAAAGATTTTATTTATTTATTTGAGACAGAGAGAATGAGAGGCAGAGAGCATGAGAGGGGGGAGGGTCAGAGGGAGAAGCAGACTCCCTGCCGAGCAGGGAGCCCGATGCGGGACTCGATCCCGGGACTCCAGGATCATGACCTGAGCCGAAGGCAGACGCTTAACCAGCTGAGCCACCCAGGCGCCCTCAGTGAGGAATTTTAAAGAACGCCTGTTTGCCCGCAAAGTTCAGTCAGTTCCTCTGATACTAAGTTTCACCATGTCACCAAGTCTGTTTATGGATAGTTACGTGACCTGAGAGTCAGATGCAGCTCTTCCGGGCGGGCCAGTCATTGAAGACCACCACTTAATAGCCACAACTCCCGCCAAGGTCAGTACCGGCGGCTAAGCGTCTGGTTTGATCTGCCGTGCTCCGAAGCCCTTCTAGGCTTTCACTGGTCCTCATCCTGGCCCTGAGCTGGGATACAGCAGTGTGCTCGTCATCTGTGGAGAGCTTGTGCTACTGCACTGAATGGCTCCAGATGGCCTTGCTCTTTTTCAGTTTCACCCAGACGACCTTATGTACTTAATGGCTCTTCCCCGGGCAGCTGGCCATTGACCTATGTCCTGTGGCCTGTCTTGGAAAGATGAGCTGGGTCAACTGGTTCTGGCTCAGGAATTTGATCCAGGAGTTAGACTGTGTGATCACTGGTGGGCACTTGAGCTAAAGAGGCTTACAGAATTGGAGGCAGGCAGCCATGCTGTAGTCCCAAATTGTGAGGGAGTGGTAGTTCAGAAGAAGTGTCTTGTGCATGTATTTAACAGATACTGATTTGAGCACCTGTTGTGTGCTGGGCATTGTTTCAGTCACTTAGATTACAGGCCTCCATCCTTGGGGCACTTAGGTTTCTAGTAGGGGGAAATGGACAAGGGATAATACACACTATACGTGAGTGGGTTACAAAGAACGTGAGGAGGGGAGAAGTGCCGTGGGAAGCAGAATGAGGGGCATCAGGAGTTCCCAGGCCTGAGGGGTTAGACTGCAGAGTTAACTAGGGCAGACGGGGGCGGCCTCGTTGGGAAAGTGAGATGTGTGTCAAGTCTTGGAGGAGGAGAGGGTGTTGGCCAAGCAGACATCTGAGGGACAAGCCTTCCAGGCAGGGCGATCAGGTAGGTGTGTTCAAGGAATAGTGAAGAAGAAGTAGGACCGGAACAGAGAGCAACATCTCATCAGGCCTGGAGGACCATTGTAAGGGCTTCGACTTTAATGTGAGAGAAGTGGGGAGCTGTTGCAGAGTTGTGAGCAGAACAGTGAGATAATGAGACTTACATGTTCCTGTGATCACTCTATTATGTGTGTAGGGGAATACAGGGGAGCTAGGGCAGAGGCGGGGAGCCCAGCTGGCAGCTGGTACAGTAATCCAGGCCACGGCAGTGCCAGGGGTGGAAAGTGGTTGGATCTGAACGTATTTTCAGGACTAGAGCCAAAGGATTTTCTGACTGCTTGGATGAGGGTTGTAGGAGAGAGAGAGGAGTCAAGGACAACCCCAAGGGTTTTGGCTTGAGCAGCTAACTATAAGGATGGAGTTGCTATCAGGTCATTCAAGGGGGAAGGCTGCAGGGGCACCTGGGTGGCTCAGTTGGTTGAGTGTCTGCCTTTGTCTCAGGTCGTGATCTCGAGGTCCTGGGATGGAGCCCCGCATTGAGCTCTCCGCACAGCAGCGAGTCTGCTTCTCTCTCTGCCTCTGCTTCTCCCTCTTCCTCTGTGACCACTTTCACTCTCTCTAAAATAAATAAAAATCTTTAAAAAGGGGGGGAGGAGGCTGTGGAGGAAGATTGGAGGTCAGTTAGAAGTGCCTTCTAGATATCCGAGTGGAGATACTGAGTGCATAGCTAGGCAAAGAAGTCTTGAAAGGAGGAAGATCCGTACTAGAGGTACTTGGCATAAAGATTGTCTTTATTTATTTATTTTTAAAGATTTTATTTATTTATTTGACAGAGAGAGAGACACAGTGAGAGAGGGAACACAAGCAGGGGGAGTGGGAGAGGGAGAAGCGGGCTTCCCACTGAGCAGAGAGCCCCACGTGGGGCTCGGTCCCAGGATCCTGGGATCATGACCTGAGCCAAAGGCAGACACTTAATGACTCAGCCACTCAGGTGCCCCTAAAGATTGTCTGAGGGAGTGAGCCTCAGTGGAGAATAGAGGCAGGGACAGAGAGATGGAGAGAGGCAAGAGATGAGGAGTGCTGGTTCTCAGGACCTCCGCCTTCTTCATTCTTGGCCTTCCTGACAGCTGGATGTTTAGCTGTCCTTGGATTCCCAGGAGTCTCCGTGCATTCTTATTTATCATAAACCTTCCTTTTTACTTGAACATGTTCATTGGATTTCTGTTCCTTGCTACCGAAGAGCTGTGGACAAAATGGTGGTATCATCCCCATTTACAGGTAGGAAACGGGTTTGGGGGTTAAACTTACTCAAGGTTATCCCAAGTGGCCTAGCTGGAACTCGCATCCACCCCCCCTCTGGCTTGTGCACAGTGTACAAAGCTTGTGCGGAGTACTGGGATCCCATTGTTCTGAGCTGTGGGTGACTGTTGTGCGGTGTGTGGTGTTTAGTATCATTTGAATGGTTTCAGGTGTCTCGCGCAGATGAGGAGCTGGGGGGAGCAGTGCCCAGCCTGAGAGATCATTGGCTTGAGCTTGACATTTCAGGGGTCCCAATGCAGTGCAAGGAATTGAAGCATTGAGTGGGTAGCTCATGGACGACAATTTCAGCATCTCCTCCGTGTAAGATGCCGTTAGGCACAAATCTTTCTGAACCGGGGTTCCTCATCTGAACCACAGAACACAGAATTGTTCGAGTGACTGTCCTCTCAGGTCGTCCAGGGATGGCACACAGCTGGTGTCATTCCAGTTGCAGCAGAGAGAATTGGTTCGTTACATCCAGTAGATGCCTTAGGATCTTAGACTTTGTTCCCCCCGTTACCATCCTTAGTTGAGAAAGGCAGAAGCCCAAATAGCCCCCAGGTTGGTTCATAATTGCAGACCAGGAACCACCATGAAGGGTCAGAGCTGGGATCTGAAGAGTTAAGTCAGGGTCGACCAGGTGAAGTGAGGTGGACCTGTGTGTGTGTGGTTGGGGGGAGGGGGGAGGATATTGTCTAGATGAGGAAACCATGTGCAAAGGTCCTGAGGCAAAGGGGTGGGGGGGAGGGGAAGATGTTGTGGAGCCTTCTCGACAAGCTGAAAAGCCATCAAGTGTTTTGTTTTTTTTAAGAGCATACTTTATTATTATTTTTTAAGATTTTTATTTGAGAGAGAGCACAAGAGTGGGGTGAGGGGCAGAGGGAGAAGCAGACTCCCCACTGAGCGGGGAGCCCGATGTGGGACTCAGTCCCGGGACCCTGGGATCATGACCTGAGCAGAAGGCAGAGGCCTAACCGACTGAGCCACCCAGGCGCCCACCATCGAGTGTTTTAAGTGGGGTGTGTGTGTGTGTTTGTGAAAGATTGAGAATGGACATCAGATTTGTGCTCGGACAAGATGACCCCAGCTTCAGTGGGAGAATGCACTGGGGCAGCAGGAGGGGACCTGGGGGCTGAGTGAGCCGTCCCAGTAGGTGATGCGGTGTGGATGGGGCGGCGGCAGTGGACAGATTCACTGGTTTGGAGGGTGAATGGGCAGGACTTGCTAACGATGGGATCTGAAGGATAACAGGAAGTGAAGTGGGTCAGGGAAGACAGCCAGATTTCTGGCTTGTGTTAACGGGTGCTCACTGTCCATTGGTCCATTGAGATAAGAAGTATGGGAGGAAACCCCGTTGTTTATTTGGTTTAAATATAAACAGTGAATTATGGTTCTTTTAGGGCTTTTTCTATTTTTGTTAACCACAGGAGCAAAAACTGTTTGTTGCAGGTGTTTGCAGGTTAGTTCTCCTTGAAGTTCCTAACTTGTGGGATTTGAGGGGCTGCTAAAGTGAGCAATTTGGAGGGATGGTGCTCCAAGTCCATGTTGAGAGGTCCTCCCTTTGCCTGGCACGACATCTCTAGTGCAGCCCATCTACGGAGCTCTGCCCAGGGAGATAACTGGGCATATCCTGACCTTGAGAAGGGGCAAGAGACCTGGCAGTGGCTCATTTTTATTTCTTTGCATGGACAATTGGGCTCCTAATGAGAATGTTTTCCATTAGGCGGTCCCAGGAAGCCTCCATTCATGAGTGACTCACATGATTTATCGGCAGAACTGCTGTGTCACATGTGCTCCTGTGGGTAGCTAACACTTGCTGCAGGCAGCCACCAGGGTGTTGCCATCCAGTGAATGGGACCCGTGGTGATGGAGCATCAAGGTTGACAAGTTGATCTTTCTATTTAGCTTTTAAGGCATGAGGGTGGAGACCCTTGGATGGATGGTGGGAAGGGAGGATCCAAGACAGGATCTCTGACTTGGCATTAAGTATTTGCCAACTACATTTAAACTTGTCATCCTTGGCGTTGTCCCAGGAGCTGGGCACACTCTGAGTTCTAAAAAGGATCACTGGAAGCTGGTTGTACAAATGGGCTGATGTCCTTCCTTGTGTCCCCTTTGCTTCTTCCAATTAGGAAAGCTGAGGACCACCTTACACTTTACTCTTGAGACATTTTTTTTTAAAGATTGATTTGTCAGAGAATGAGAGGAGAGAGCGCGCGCAGAAGCGCAAGCAGGGGGAGCGGCAGGCAGAGGGAGAGACAGGCTCCCTGCTGAGCAGGGAGCCCGATGCGGGACTCGATCCCAAGACCCAGGGATCATGAACCTGAGCCAAAGGCAGGTGTTTAACCAACTGAGCCACCCAGGTGTCCTGAGACATATTTTAAAAAATGAAATCTAAGGGGAACATACTCAGCTGAGAACAGGTGTGAGGGGAGGGTGAAGAGAATTCCCTGTGTAGGTTACTTGATTGGCCACTAAAAAATTGATTATTAATTGAATCCATTGCTTGGGCTTGCCTTCTCAGATTTTCCAGTCTTGCTGAGAAGCCAGTGGCTAACAGTTTGATTTAATGTGTTGAACAAAATCCAACTGAGTAAATGAAGATCTGATTGGCTTTACTGAATATTCATGAAATGGGCAGCATCCCATCTAGCAAGTTAGAAAGGAGCTCCAGGGAGCTGTATGAAATGGAAGGCCTTTATAGGCAGAAGTAGGGCGGGACAAGGATGCTATTAGTAAAAGAAAAGAAAGGATTGTTTCAGGCTAGGTCATCTTCCTTTGGGGGGAGGGTGGGAGTCTGTCATGCAGATTACCTTTCCAGGGTGGATCAGGAAATTCCAGATTGAGTGGTTAATGGTCACATTCCTGATGTCACATCTTGGTTTGCCGTCACGGGGGTCAGTGACTCCGTTTGGGGCCTGTTCTTTCTTTCTTTCTTTCTTGTTTTTTAAATAAACATAACTGATACTGTGGTAATTTTATTATTTTTGTATGGTTTTGAACCTCAGCAGTTGAAATGTTCGGCTTCTTTTGTATCTTCCTTTTTACCAGAGCCCCACTCGTAGTTTAACTCAATAATTACAGTCTGCCAGTGCAGTTACATTTAAGTGCCAAGAACAGAGTTCCTGAGAAAGCATGTGATGGGACCCAGTCTTTTACTTCATTCAGCAAATATTAATGAGGACTTTCTGTGTATCTAGCATTATCCTGGGCACTGGGAATACAGCAGTGAGCAAGATAGACAAAGCCACGCCTCACTGCCCAGTGGAAAAGAGAGGCCATCAACTTAACCAGCAGCACAGTGGGGTGGTCACAGGATCTGTGACCTAGTTACCTAATCCAGGAGGTCAAGAAAGGTGTCCGAGATGAAACCGTTGCTTAAGCAGAAGGAGCTGAGCATATTCTAGATGGTCTGGATGGCAACTTTACATTGATTCCAGGGCTGATTTGACAGCTCTTTGTGTCGATGTCCAGTTGTGTAGTGGAGTTGTACTTGGTAATAGGCAGAGGGGTTGGGTATGAATAAAAGTACATACGCGAATCATGGAACACTACATCAAAAACTAATGATGTAATGGCTGGTGATTAACATAACATAATAAAATTAAATTTAAAAAAAGTACACAAGGCGATAATAGTGTATAGGCATAATTACTCTTGAAAATCCCAGTTGAAGACTGACAAAGTCAGTTATCCCTTTAAAATTAAAACAGGATGCTATTTCTTTAGAGCAGGGGTCAGCACGCCTTCCCCCCTCCATCAGGGCCAAATCCACTTGGCTCCCTGCTTTTGTAAATAAAGTTTTATTGGAACACAGCCATGCCCATTTATTTACAAATCATCTGAGCTGCTTTCCCACTAAAATGTCAGAGTCAAGTAGTTTAACAAAGATTCTGTGCCCCACAAAGCTGAAAATATTTACTCTCTTGCCCTTTAAAGAAAACATTTGCTGACTCCTCCTTTGAGCAAATGTAGGAATTCGTTTTATATTTAGGCACCATGTTCTAAAAAGAAAACTGTTATCTTTAAACACTGGAATCCTATTAGTGAGGTGAGATGTTCACAGCACAGAAGGCAAGAAGGAATGGAGGGAATCAGTCTCTGCGCCTCTCTTGCCTACTGTCACCTGGGGTCATATGCTTATTAACGGAAGAGAGAGTGATTTGCCTAAAATATTTATCCTTCTCCCTCTCCCTTCCTTCCTCCACTTTCTGCCCATCTCTCTGTTTTTTCAAGTGCACATAATTGGGTTGATCTGAGGTCGATGGAATCCATTATATACTCTTTGTACTTCAAATGTGGTGAGCTGGTGAAGAAAAGAACAGCAAGACTTAAGACTTGATTTGCAGATGATGTGGTTCTACTACCCGGAAGGTAAAATGTGTCCTAGTGATTTCAGGAGAGAAAAGTGGTAAAGAACAAGAACCCAAAACACTGTCCTGCAGCTCTCCACACTGTGTTCACGTTGTGCCTGGTGATGCAGTCTCAAGAAGCCATTGTCCATACGCTCAATCAGTATTGTTCATCTCAGTGTTGGGAAGGTTTTAGTTTTATTTGCTTTGAATTATAAATGTGATTTGATTTGATAGTTGTAAAGAAACTAATGTGGCTGACGGACTTTCAGATGGCTTCATCATAGCTGTCTCCTCATGTTCACACCTTTGATCCTTGAGTGTGGATGGACCCATGAATAGGTCCAACCAATAGAATATGGCAAAGGTGATGGGATGTCACTCCCCTAATTATGTTGTGTTATATGTGACCCTTGCTAGTGGACACACTTGCGTTGGAGAAGTAAGAGGTTCCGTGTCGCAAGGAACTGAGAGCAGCCTCCAGTCTCCAACCAGCAAGGAGCCTCCAACCTTACAGCTGCAAGGAAGTTAATTCTGCCAGCTGCCTGAGGGAGCTGGGACACAGGCCCTTCCCTGGTTAATCCCCCACATGAGACCTCAGCCCTGCCAACACCTTGACCGCAGCCTTGCAGAGGACCCATCCAAATGCACATCATCAGACCCTGACCCACAGAGAGTGTGACATAATAAATGTACATGTTTTTTGTTACACAGCAATAGAAAATTAATACAAAGCATAAAGAGTTTACCCCAGTTGTTTCTGGTTTGTACTGAACATTATAAAAATCCAAGCTAATTCCAGGAATCTGCAGTAGGTTTGGCCTCCCCTCCCCACTCCCCGAAAGTTGTCCTTAAATTATTGGGTCACTTGACCAAACTGGAAAATGAATGGTAGCTTAGATAATAGTATTATATCAATGTTTAATGGTATTGACAACTGCACTGCAGTGATAGAATATCCATATTCGTAGGAAGTACTCACTGAAGAATTTAAGGGAACACACTGTGGTATGTGAAATTTACTCTCACGTGGTTCAGAAAAATATATACATGTAAGTATGTCTGCGTGTGTGTGTGTGTGGTGGTGAAGCCCCTGCTTTTTAAAAGTTCAATCAGAGAAGGTCTAGGTCTTTCCTCGTAGGGTAAAGCATTTTACCTTTTACTTTTCCTCTGTATACCTCCTGAAGCAAAGTGGGGTGCTAAAAATATCACTTGGTGTTCGTTACCTCGTGCTGAAGCAGGGCAGGCTAGCAGATGTAGGACCCCTATCTGCTGTGGTTACTCCTGTAAAAAAGCTTAATTCTCAAGTAAATGTTTTCTCATTTGCTACTCACAACAGCCCTTTGTTGTGGGTGCTGTTTGTCTCCATTTTGCTGGTCAAGGGTGTTACTAATTGTCCAAGTTTTCTGAGCGAGTCAGCGGCAGAGCCAGGCCTGACTGCAAGCGGGACCCCCGGCCCTGTCCCTGACTGGTTACCACGGACCTTCGCTGCAAGAGCGCTGTTCCTGTGTTCCCCTTCAAAGACGGTGGCCCCCAAGAAGAGGCCGAACTACTGGCGTGACGCTGAGCCCACAACCCGCCTTCCGCTGGGAGCTCTGGTCACAGCCCTGGTGAGCCTGTAGTCCCTCGTTAGTCCGTGTCTCGGCTCACCGGCAAATCCAAGGTGGCTCCTGCAGCCGTTTCCGTGGCACCGACTAGGGATCACTGACGAGACACGGCCGATGCCCTGCTCGTGGCCACAGTGGAAGGGGTGGGCGCGCCACACCAGCCAGCCCAGCGTTCTTTTATGAAGCACACGTGGAGGACGGGGCCTGCCCTTGTGCTTGTCCCCCCAGAAATCAGCCTCAGCTGCCAAGCTCACCATCCCTCCTTCATGCAGCTGCCCACCTGCCCCCTTCTTGTCCACACCGAGTTCCCATTTGGGGCCTTCTTCACTGGAGCTTCAAAGCAGGGGCGGGGGGTCCTTCCAGCACTTGGGGGCCGTAGGGACAGTGGCATTCTCATTCACTCTGTTCTGCCCGTGACGCTCCTCCCAGCTGAAGAATTCCTGACCTCGTGATTTGTCTTGAGCCTGCTGGCCTGTTTGGCTGGCTGCTGCCCTTCCAGGCCTTACCCAGTTTTCCTCATACGCTGGGGAAAACGGTACAACCACACCTCTGCAGTCTCCCTCTGTAATCCTGGCTGCCTGACTGAACGTTGGGCTCTTTGAAGGAAGAATCTCTGAGGGGGAAGCGGGCTCCTGGTTCTCCTGCCCCAGTCCCCCACCTTCCCCAGCCGTGAGGGCTGGCCTCCAGAGGAGCTGTCCAGTTGGGCTTGCTTCTGCACCCTGAGGTTCTGCTGATACCCAGAGTGTGCTCTGTCCCTGTGGGCGCAGGCCGCATTGGGCCTTAGTCATCAGTGCTTTGACCACACTGAGTTTGGGCCTCAGAACTCTGTCGATGTGACTGACATCTCAAGTCTGCCAGAAATAGGTAGGGAAAACCCCTGTTTCCATTAGCTCTTTAAGGGTAGTTTCTATATTAACTAAGGGCTCCTGGAAACAACAGGGTCATATTAATAATTGAGATTAAACATAGAAATGTATTCACAAATATAAAGTTCTTGAGCTATTGATTCTTTTTAATAGAGAACACATATTAAGTGGCTACTTGAAGAACGTTGTAGATCGTGTAAAACCAAGATTGAAGACCCAATTCACAGTGTTACTTTATATCCTCCCCGAAATTTCTTGTGGAATGTCGTACCAGGAAAAGTTCCCCTCTTCTGTTGAGTTCATATATTTTCTTTGGATGGTCAAATTAATCCCTCTTGTTTACCTTTTTACCTTCGCTACTAGGAAACTCAGAGCCAACCGGCCATGGCTCAGTTGCAGTAAATCTTGTGTTCCAAGCTTCTGATTCTGTTCTCTTTTAAACCCTCTTACTTGTTTTGTGGTTCATGTTGCCTAAAGAAATACCTACAGTTGGGGGGAGAATTGCTTTGTCACTTTGTGCGTTAGTTCTGTGGTTTGCTTTGACCCCCGCTTCTGGGTAGAAGCAGCTGTGTGTTATGTCAATGATTAGGTACATGTTTTAACCCATGTAGACAAGAGCTTGTTGACCTGTGCACTGGGGGAGAGCTCTGATGTCCACGTCTCCTCTAAGGAGTCCAGTCCCATGGCACAGTAATGACTGAGGAGAATTTTGTTCTGACTGAGACTGAATGTGGGACTGGTACCGACCGAAGACTCTCTGCAGGGTGTGTTAACGACTGATGGTTGCAGCTGCGCCACTCGTTTGCCTTCTGGCCATGTTTCCTTTGCCCTCCTTGGTCACTGGACAGAGGGGAGAGGAGGACAATTCTTGGCAGATGCTTTTAGCAGGACCCTGAGGCATGACGGACGAAGCTAATCTTAGTTCCATTTTTAATGTTAAGGTAGTTTGGTTGCGTCTTTCCTCTTAGGGTAGAGCATTTGAGCTTTTGTTTTTGCTTTTGCATTTCCTGTGTATACCTCCCAAAGCAAAATGGACTGCTAAAAATGTCACTTAGTGTTTTATTTTGTGCCTAGAATAACATTCAAGACTTGTGAACACTGTGAGTCACTAAAATAGTTTTAGGAGAAAAGAAATGTTATCTGTGTTAGTCTGTATTTCCGTTTAGAAATTTTCCAGTTGATTTTGTGCGCTTATTTAATTGGACAAACATAAACTATTTCTTTCATCAATAGCAATATAATAATGTTTTATTTGCTGGCACCATGCATCTCTCCTTGTAAGCTGAACAGCTTATTTTTAAAAGTACAGTAAGTTTGGGGCGCCTGGGTGGCTCAGTCGTTAAGCGTCTGCCTTCAGCTCAGGTCATGATCCCAGGGTCCTGGGATCGAGCTCCGCATCGGGCTCCCTGCTCCGCGGGAAGCCTGCTTCTCCCTCTCCCACTCCCTCTGCTTGTGTTCCCTCTCTCGCTGTGTCTCTCTGTCAAATAAATAAAATCTTTAAAAAAAAAAAAAAAGTACAGTAAGTTTTATAGGAAGGCCACAGTTAAAGAGGAAAGTAGCTGGAAAACAGGCCGTGTGCACGTCCATCGTCATTAGAGCTCACACATGTGCCTGTCACGTCGTGGGCTCGGGCTTGTGCCCCAGGAATCCCTGGCTTCTGGCACAGTGTAGTCGCTCTGTCAGTACTTGTGGGATGAATGAAGTCAGTAGCAGTACAGGCAGGGAAGGGTTGAAGAAGGGTGGTTTTCTAAAACGAAGTAGGGAAATCAGCCAGGCCAGTGGGTCTCAGACTTAGGGTGTGTCAGAATCACCTGGAGGGCTGGTGAAAGCGGATCTCTGGGCCGCACCCCCAGAGTTTCTGATCCAGTGGGTATGGTGTGGGGCCCAAGAGATTCCGTTGCTAACCATTCCATGGGTGAGGCCGCTGTTGCTGCTGCTGTTTCAGGGCCATACTTTGAGAACCACCGATCAAGGCTTATTGGCCTTTTCCAGATGAGAAAAGAGCCTAAGAGGAAGTGTGCTTTGCCTAACTGACCAAACCAATTCGTGGCAGAACGTACATGAAAAGGCAGCCTCCCACTTCCTAACTTCCAGGAGAGAGAAATGTGTCCTGATGTCCTTAAATTGGCCAACTGCTAAGGTGACCCCATGCCCTAGTTTCTTTTTTTTTTTTTTACAATTTTTTTTTTATTCTTATGTTAATCCCCATACATTACATCATTAGTTCTAGATGATGCCCTAGTTTCTTTCTTGGGATTGAATCCCAGGTAACTGACAACTTTGGGACAGGACAAGAGGAGAAGAGGTGTTGTTCCAGATGTTCATTAGTTAATCCTGCACACGTGCCGGGTACCAGCTGCCCATTTGTGACCAGACGACATCCGACACCCATCAAAGGAAGTGGTTTGTTTGGAGGCCGATTAAAGTCTTCTCACTGTGGCCAGTTGTGTTCCTGCAGTGTCTTGCCCATCTTGGAGATCTTAGCACAACCCTCAAGCTTGGTCAGCTGTGGGTGGGACACACTGCGTCAGGGCCACGTCAGCCGCCCACACGGGTCATTTCCCCACAGCATGGGAGGCCCCGAAGTTGGGGTGGGAGGTGCGCTCTCGACAGACCCCTGGGCTTCTGAGGCTCTTTTCCTCCTGGCCCTTCTCTCTTTCCCCTGGGTGAGATGCTAAGAATCTCTGGTGGGCAGGGAGCCTTGGAGCAGAAGCTGTTTGGTCTGGGCAGGAGGTAACTGTAGGCATTTCCTGCCCATACTTTCCTCTTTCGTTTCCCATCCATCATGTGTACTGTTGGCACCGTCCTCTGACCGACATGTGCCCTGGTGGCACTTAAGGAGGACATGTGAACGTCATGAGGAAGAGGGCGAGCTGTAGTCACGGTGAGCGGAGTCTGAGTGCAGGCCGTTTCCAAGCACGGTGTAACTCTGGGCCTGGTTACTCGCTCTGAGCCTTGGGTTCTTCATCTGTGAAATGGCCCCTGAGATACTGCCTGCCCGTCAGAGCTGACATAGTAAGTCCTCAGTAAACTGTGGGCTGTTTTACGGAGAACGTGGTGTGCGATAGGGTGGAGTATAGGCAGTACTTGACTAACACTTGCCTTAAATTGCTCTTTCCCCTCCCTTCCTGTGGCCTCTGTCGGTGTAAGCACCAAGCCTGCACGTTTGGATTTCGCCTTGTGGCAGCTTGCTGTTAAGACAAGGCTGGGGGAGTTCATTTTGTCTAAACGTCACCCACACACTGGGGAAAGGATCTTGTTGTTGAAAGGAAGATGACTTCAGGGTGGCTGCCTTCTCACCCTGCGGGTAGCATGCTTAGATTTCTTTCTCATGGCAGGTGAAGAAGGTGTGAAGGTGTGCGTTGAACGCTGTGCTCTCTCACCCTCTCTAGAACGCACTTCCCAGCACCACTGGGAGGCAGGCAGGCTCCTGGATCCAGCAGGACTCACCTGCCTGGCCCAGACTGGCCCCGTTCCCTCTCCCCACTCCCTCCCTCTGCCATACTGAGTAGGTCTCCTGATTCACCTTGACCCTCCTGGCCCAGGGCCTTCCAAACATGCTCTTCCCTCTGCCAGAAACTTTTCCTCAGTCCACATCCCCCCTACCCCCTCAAGAAAATGAAAATCTGGCCAACTGCTGTGAATCTTTCAGGCTTTGGTTTAAATCAGGTTTTTTTTGCAGGGTTAAGGGTGGTTGCCCCGGTGGAAGATGGCTTTAGAGCACCCTTTCCTGCCTTACTCTCCCCTCCCCCCGCCCCCATCAGTGTTCCTGCACTTCCACGTCAGCTGCTTGTGCTAGAGCCCTGGCTCCGTCTGCCTCTGGGGGCATCCAGACCAAGGTCCAGGCCTTCAGCACTTGATCTCCGTTGGGTAAGGGGGCCTCGGGCCACTTGTAATGGTGTGTTTCGGGTCCCTTCCCTGTTCCTCCCAAGCATTGGTGTCCTGTCTGCCTGACTCACTGTTGCACCCCGGGCACCGAGCATTAGGGGCTTGAAAAATGCACTGGGCCATATTACCTCGTACAGTCATCCTCCACAGGGTTCCCTTCTGTCTGAAGAGGAGAGCGGGAATGTGACAGGATCCTCCTTGGCACACAGCCAGCTCAGACTGGGCTTTGCTTATCAGGAGCCTTCTTCACTTGGGGCCATGTGGAAGCCATCGTCATCCAGGCAGGTGGGGGCAGTGCTGGGGACACTGACATGACTGAACATCATCAAAGGGCTCACGCTTCTCCAAGCTCTGCCATCCCTGAGCCGGCAGGGTTACATCGCTGCCATGTGCCGTTTGTGGCCACAGCCCTGGAAGGGAAAATCCCATAGGAGGAAAAATGTGTCAAAGAAAGTTGGAACCAAAAACACTTTAAAAGGTGACCTTCAAACACGTGCTGAACTTCCTGCAGAGGGTAGACCCGTTTATAGATTCAATCCACTGATTTTCATGCATTTTTCAAACATATCCACTAGCTTTCTGGCAGCTGCATATTTTTATTATTAAGGCGCCCTTTGTTTTGAGGACATGGGGGCCGGCAGAACAAAAACTGTCTTTAGAAGATTTAAGTCAGGGTGAGTACACGATGGGCCCAGACGTCCTGGAAGAAAATGAAGTGACATGGTTTTCTCCATGGTCATTTGGTGGCTCCTAGACATTTTTGGTTGAACATCATGGGACTTTCCCCTGTCATTCCTCCTCCTTCCTAAGGAAGGGTTTCACAGACCCCACACAGCTCACATAATAGGAACCTGTGCTTGGGGATGCAGGATCCTCGGCAGATTGCTTTCCTTCCCAGTTGGCTTTGTTTTCCTGTCCAGAAAATTCAGCGTTTTCCATTTTAAATATAAAAATGTGGTTATCAATTTAGAATGTGTTCTAAGGACTTTGAAGATACTTTTGTTTTCCACTAAGAAAACCTTACTTCGTGGATTGGGGTCAGCATGGAACAAGGAGCCAACCCATTAAGGACCCAGCAGAGTTCAGGCCAGGCCCCTAGGCCAGACAGTGGTAGCTTTTCAGCCAACCCTCATCTTGGACACTCTGACACCTCAACCCCTCCCCTTTTAGCTTCTGTGCATTTTGTCCAGGTTTGCTTTCTTCTCCTTCTCCTTCTTCTCCTTCTTCTGAGAGAGAAGGAGAGAGGTGTGAGCTGGGGGTTGTGAGGGAGAGGGAGAGAGAGAATCTTAAACAGGCTCCACACCCAGCGTGGAGCCTGACCTCACGACCCTGAGATCATGTCCTGAGCTGAAATCAAGAGTTGGATGCTTAACCAACTGAGCCACCCAGGCACCCCAGGTTCGCTTTCTTCTGATTGCAAATATGAACTTGTGTATGCTTTTGACGGACATCTTTTTGTTGACCCACTTCTCTGCCCTTGTGAGAATCAATCTACTGCCTTAGAGCAATGACTTGAGGACAAAAACCATTTTTTTCCAGCACAAAGTAGATGCTAAACAAATATTGCAGCCAGATATAAACAAATATAGCATAAAGCAGAAGGAAGAGCAGTGATTGATCACTTTGGTCCACCACTTCTGGGTGAAATTTGTTGTCCGAAGCACTCATGCACACAGTAGGTCTTCAGAAATATTTACCGGCTTACTTGTGCTCTGAGCCTTGTATTAAAGAGACTTGTTTCAGCCAAATGTCTTTGCTTGGGGTGGCTGGTTAGTTAGAACTTGGTGACTGGGACTAGTAGTCACCCCTTCCCCCCAAGCCTCAGGGCTGTGCTCATGCAGGCCTGTTTTAGGCACAGTGTTTACAAATCCATCTCCCCATTAGAAGGGGCTTGTCCCGAGGAATGTTTTGATGTGAGATTTGAATTTCCCTGTTAGAGTCCAAGGATGCACCTGCCTGTCACTTTGTGTGTGTGCTAGGCTCTGCTGAGCTTCCCCATCTCCCACTCAAGATTTGGAATTTCTTAACAGTTTCTCTCTTTCCCCCCAGACCTTTGTTCCCCTGGAGGACTAATTAAAGCCCAGGTTCCTGGTTCCCTCCCCCAGAGATCTTGATTCATTAGGTCTGGGTCTGTGTTGGGGGTTGGGGTGGAGAACTGGTATCCTGACCAGCTCCAGCTCATGTTGATGCTTCTCTTCATGACCCAGACCCTTCCCTGCCCTTCACTCTCAGTTGGGAAAAGGATCAAGACACTGTCAGAGAACTAATTCATAGGATTGCAAAGTGAAATTGAACTTAAGTCTTTTAGATTTTTGATACACTTTGTGTACATGATCACAGTATTTCTTACTGTGGGTTGTGGTCAAAAAAGGCCGGAAAGCTACCGTTTGCCTCCACCTTGGAAATGGCCCACCTGCTGACGCTCCGCCTGTGCATGATCCTTAGTTCCAGACCCAGAGCAGCAAGTCAGTCAGGGTCCTGCTGACTCTGGGAAGGGACTGGATTTGCAGTCTTGATCACCCCCACAGGCCCCCTGACCAGGAGGATGTGCAGCGTTCTCACTAGGACATGAGGTGTGCTAGTGAGAAAATCCTCCATTCCACACTTCCCAAGGAGAAGGGTCTTCAGCATTTCAAGTTAGTTACGATGGAAATAAATTTCATGAAGTGATATTTAGCCTTACTGCCTTAGTGCCCTCTGATCGTTTCTATTCTGTTTCATGTTTAATCCACGGAATTGGTTTGGGGACTTGCTAATGGGTTGTGACTTGGAGTAAATGTGAACAGGAGAAATAGACCACACATCTCCCCACCTGCGCAGCCGGTGCCCTTCTGCTGACGCTCACTCCGTTCCATCTCTCAGAGATGCCTCTCTTACCCAAGGCGACCCTATCTCTTCACGTGTTTCATGGTCATATCCCATAATGTCTGCTCGGCTTACAGCCTTAGGGCTTTCTTCATGAACTTTTCCTGTATCTTTCCGGAAGGAAACCCTTTATTTCTTCAGCATTTGACTTGCTCTGCTGTGTGTTGGAGCTCTGGGTGTATGGTTTTATTTCTCTGTTAGCTTATAAACCACGTGAGGGCAGGGCCCATATTCCCGTTCAGCCATGGACCGGACCAGATCTTCTGTGGCACCAAATGCCCAGCATGGGGCCGGTGGAAGGAGCTCAGCCAAGTTGTGCTCCATTGTGTCAGTGGCATCGGGGCCCAAATTCGGTTTCTAACCTTGTTTCACTGGGGAAGTGTATTCTGATTCCAAGCAACTGACTTTGAGCAGACGAGTCTCTGCCTCCTTCCTTCTCCCCTGTGTGGCCTGTGCTTGTTCTTCCTCCTTGGCGTGCTGAGACAGAGGCCTCCTCCTGTGGAAAGTTTTGGTCCTTTACAAAGAACTTCAATTCTGGTCGATGTAAAGGATACATCTGCTCAGAGAGAACAAGGGAAAACGAGATTCCTTCTCGAAAAATGCACATAGTGTCCTGCTCTGAGGATTCTAGAATGAAGCAACTGGATTTTTCCTAAAGGCGTTCTTTGGGATGGGGTGGGTTTTTGGAGAGTTCTGAACAAGAGAAAGACTTTGGAGAGAGTTAAAGGAATGTTAATTGGCTGAGTCTAAGACCCAAGAAGGGAGATGGCCAACCAACGAAGAACTGTCTTTTAAAAACACACATTGTGGGCGCCTGGGTGGCTCAGTTGGTTAAGCGACTGCCTTCGGCTCAGGTCATGATCCTGGAGTCCCGGGATCGAGTCCCGCATCGGGCTCCCTGCTCGGCAGGGAGTCTGCTTCTCCCTCTGACCTTCCC
>NC_138382.1:76281739-76369263 GCF_054177405.1 Leptonychotes weddellii | reverse complement strand
GCCATTTTGTTATTAATCACAGACTGGAAAGGTATAAATTCATGAGAACTGGGAGGCCTTTTTGACTTTGGAAAGTCCCTTTCTAATGCTTCCTAGCCAAACGGCAACTCCAGCCATCACTCAAATACATATTCTTCCGCAACCCATTGTTTTTGGAATTGTTTAAAAATAGAGTCTTGGGTTCCATCTATAATCCCACCTCCCAAGGTGAGAGAGCTGGTGCTGTAACCTTAGCCTCTCCCCCATGGGCTAAGAGACTGCCTGAGATTTCACCAGCAGGAGTATTTTTAGACCGGGAGCTAGCACAGCAAGAAGGTCTTTGATGTGCTACTGCCGTGAGCGAGCCATCTTGCTCTTGGACTTTTCCAGAAGGGTGTGATTCACTTTTATAAGCAGTACTGGCCCGAAAGTCTTGTCTTCTACTCTTGTGGTGACTTGCTTACCTGGGCATCAAAGTTGTGAACACATCTAATAAACAGTGTATTTGCTAGGCTTTAGTTTTGGATAGAGGAAGAGCTTATGCTGAGATGTGCCATCTGAGTCGGAGGCCGGGGGCAGGGACGGGGTGGTGGTGCACACAGCCAAGCGCAGAGCCCGGTACCTTGTAGGTGCTGGTTTGTTGGAAGTGGAACACTGACTGGAGACAATAGACTATTCGTTCAGGGGACAAAAGAGTACATGAGTCCTTCTCCCAAGCCTGATTTCTGCTCTATTTGAGCCCTCTTTAGGGTACTTACTCACTTCTCCCTCCCACATTAGGAGACTGGCTGATGTCACTGGGCTCAAATCCAGAGTCTCTCACCTCAGCCTCAGTGTCCCTACCGTGGAGGGTCACTGTGGGGATTAAATGAGAGAGGCCCGTGAGGCGCCCGGGGTGGCGCTGGACTCATGGTCCCGGCTGTTGCTGTGTGGTTCCTCAGTACCTAAGGCCTTCTGCACGCAGAACTGATACATCGGACTGGAGATGAATTGGTTTGGATGTCAGGCTCTAGGCCAATGAAATTCTGGCTTTGACTAAACCAGCGTGTCTCCCGATTTTAGTCCCAGGATGTCGAGGGCCCTCACAGGCTCTGGTGGGTGGTGAGACTGCCTGCAGCTGTGTTTTGTGGAGAATAGCTGGTGTCACCAGTACCCAAGTGGGCTGGCTTTTTTCCTGGCCCTCTACGTGTGTTTACTTATGACTCTGAAGTTGTCTCGTGAGGAGGAGAAATGTCTGGGAGGCCTGGTTGCTACTTTATCAGCCATTACTGAGGAAGGAGCCCTGGACTGGCGTGGTTCAGGATGCCTGAGTCCTGGGCTGGGGGCACATCCGATCCCAGGGCCTCCGCTTCCTCTGCAGGCGGACTTAGGATCCTTTCGAGTTCTCACACCGCATGGAAGCCGAGAGCCCCACCACTCACTTGGCACTTGGCCATTGCTGTGGAGGGATTGGGATTGATCAGCACTTGCCTCTGAATGTGTAGAGCAGAGTAGGGTTGGTTTTTTTCCCTCTATGTATGTCTGGACTGCCATACATAATATTTCCGCCAGAACAGGCCCCCCGGCCACAAACATATTTGAGAGACAGGAACAGAGGGTCAGGGTCCAGGAAGAAACATTCATCGAAGAACAGCTGAGAAGACCCTTTGCTCATTTTGTTCCAGAGAAAAATCTGCTGCCGCTGGTTGGGTGAGACTAAAGCCTACCTCTCCTTCACCCCCGCCCCTTACTGCCCTCCACTTTGGAGAAGTGGTCATTTTCAGATCCCTCTGTGGTCCTCAGAGACTTCTGTAGCCTTTTCCAAGCCAGCACCTGTTTGCTGACTCCGATGCTTTTTGTGGGTCCCCGTGTGAAATGAAGCCTGGAGCTGTTCTTGTAAGCCAAGCCCTTCCTCCTGCCCTGAGGAGCAGGCTGGGTTTTCTTTCAAGGACCCTGGGCCTCAGAGTACTTCCATGGGCACCTAGAGCTGTCCTCCTCCCGAACAGGGCTGTGAGCAGCTGAAAAGCCCCTGCCTTTGCTGGTCACGTCTCCATCCTGGGACTCCTCACTCTGTCCTGACGGAGGACTTTTCCCAGCTCTCCCCCATGGGATTAGGAGGCGCTCCATGGAGGGAGGAGCTGTCTTGCTCTTTCTGGACCCTAGCGCTTTGCAGATGTTTGGCATGTAAAGATAAATGGAATGAATGGATGAGTGAGTGAATGTGGATGCCCTGCGGGGCCTGCTCTGTGTTATCTGATGCACCCTGTTTCCCCAGGTGATAGGCAAGGGGAAGGACTCTCCAGGTGACCCTTGTCCTTTCACTTTCTTCCTTCTCTGCCCAGTGAGCGCCTTCTGTAGTATCTCAAGCTGCTGGGGCTTGTGGCTCTCCTCTCCTTCCCCTGTTGCCCGGGAAATAAATAAATATGTACTCACTGACAAATGAAAATGTTTCTCCCAGAAGGTAGCCTGACAGATAATGAGCTCTCGGGGTCCCTGAGCAGGGCGCGGGCTGCCAAGGCTGACAGAGCCCCGGTGTGTCACAGCCTCCAGTGTTGCTGAGCGCCTGCCTGGGCCCCGTCACTGTGGCCTGGCCCCAAATAAACAGGCCTTCCTGCCCCCAACTTGGGCGGCTTTGCTGGTGACATGATGTTAAAAAAATATGCTCTGAGGCCCTTGAGGAGCATTGTTTGAATTCTAAGCTGGCATCAGTCCTAACGTGCAAGTTCCTCTGAGGGACAGGCAGCTCCAAACAACTCCACCTAAGGGACAAAGGTCAGGGCGGACTCTGCTTCCTGTTGTAGCCAGGATCCTGGATGATGTGGTGCGCTTCGGCCCTGCTTGCTTTCTGCCCAGGGCAGTGGTATGTTTACTCAGAATAAACTGTTATTCCCCCTTGTCTCATTCCCTCCCCCCTCCCTTCTCTCTCAGTCTCTCATCTCTAGAAATAAAACTCTGGAGAAAATGACTAATTCGCATCTCTGGATGTCTGTGAAGTCTGTGGCTTTAAGAATCTCTAGGCCATTTCCAAACGGTGATGAGAAAAAATACTTCCTTGGGAGGAGGCCACCCCGGGACGGGCTGACCTTGAATGCTCACAGCACATGTCAGGGCTCCAGTTGCCTTGTCTGCGGGTGTGTGTGTGTGTGTGTGTGTGTGTGTGTGTGTGTGTGTGTGTGTGTGTGTGTGATGTATGGGTTGGGAGATGGTGCTGGCGCCCTGTGACTTGGTTTCCTCGTATGTCTAAGGGTAAGGAAAACACTCCTTCCAGTGTTAGTGTGAGGGTAGGGGTAACCTAGAGCTCCCTGCACAGTGCCCATTATGGGATGTTTAAAACTGGAGCTGCTGATTTAGCCATTTGATTAGACTCCAGGAGAGAAGCAGCTCTCAAGCCTGGAGGCTCCCCTTTCATCTCCTCTTGGGATATCTGTCCGATATTTGATGCATGTTTGATAAAAGGACTAAGTCTTGGGGAAAACTCTTTGTGTGGATTTATTCAGAGCCCTCTCTGATGGTGTGTGTGAGGGGCTGTGGACCTCTGAAGGGCTTTGCTTTTTTCTCTGAGTGAGAAGAGATGCCACAGGAGGGTTTTGAGCAGAGGGGCAGTGTAACAGGACTAACCTTTTACAAGGATCACTCTGGTTACTGGGCTGAAAAGACTTAGAAGGGCAAGGAGCAGGGGACTCTTGGACAGGTAGGTCGTGGTTTAGGCATGAAGTGGCTGCGGTTTGGGTCAGGGCATCAGTGGTGCTAGTGCTTATAGTGGTGAGATTCTGAATATACCACTAAGGTGGGATGCACAGACTTTGCTGAAGGATTGGATGGTGGGTGTGAGCAAAAGAACAGAGTGAAAAATTTTGGCCTGAGTCCCTGGAAGGGTGAAGTTTCCTGTTTACCAAGATGAGGTGACAGCAGGTTTGGGAGGGAGGGTCAGAAGAGTTTTGTGCTTGTGCTGCCCGATCTAGACATCCAGGGCAATGACCAGGAGCTTGTGTGTGGAGAAAGACCACTCAGCAGTTCAGCAGTGCAGACCTCTTCTCTGTCTGCACAGGTCCCTGTGATTCTCATCTGGTGTCTCAACTTCCTGTGTCATCTTTATGCTACCAGTACTCGCATGCATGCCTCCAGCCCCCGTCTGCCTCCTTACCTCAGACTCATGGACGCAGCCGCCTAATTCAGGTTCCCCTGGATATCTGCAGAGGAGGCTTCCTCTGTTGCGTTACAGGGCCTGGCATGGATGAGATGCTCAAGTATTTGTTGAGCATGAATATTGTTTATTTCTTAGACTGACCTCATGAATAGGTATTGTTATTATTATACAAAAGTACATTGATTCAGTCTTGGTTAAAAGCAAAAGTTATAGGATACAAATGTATTTATATTAAGTTCTTTAAATTTTCCATACAACAAGGGAAAGGAAGTTAGAAAACAGTTAATTTACTGGTGATTTAAGATCATAAAAATATTTATATAGGTTCTTTCATTATTTTTACAAAGATGAGACAAAAACTTCCTAAGATATCCACAGATTCTCGGGGCGCCTGGGTGGCTCAGTCGTTAAGCGTCTGCCTTCAGCTCAGGTCATGATCCCAGGGTCCTGGGATGGAGCCCCGCATCGGGCTCCCTGCTCGGCGGGAAGCCTGCTTCTCCCTCTCCCACTCCCCCTGCTTCTCCCTCTCCCGCTCCCCCTGCTTGTGTTCCCTCTCTCACTGTGTCTCTCTCTGTCAAATAAATAAATAAAATCTTTAAAAAAAAAAAGAGGGGCGCCTGGGTGGCTCAGTCGTTAAGCATCTGCCTTCGGCTCAGGTCATGGTCCCGGGGTCCTGGGATCGAGCCCCGCATTGGGCTCCCTGCTCCTCGGGAAGCCTGCTTCTCCCTCTCCCACTCCCCCTGCTTGTGTTCCCTCTCTCGCTGTGTCTCTGTCAAATAAATAAATAAAATCTTAAAAAAAAAAAAAAAAAAGATATCCACAGATTCTTCCTGAGACACTCAGTGGTGAGTTATTTGGGAAGACACTCATTCTGGACTGTTCATGGTTAAACACATTTGTTTGTTTCAGGGACTAGGATTTCCTTGAATTGTAAATGATCTGTTAATCTGACCCATGTAAAAGTCAAGTGGACTCTTTTAGAAGAACTTTAGACCCTTGTGTCTACTTTATTCCAACTTTTTATTGATGTATACCATGAATTAGAAAAGTACATCTGACTTTAAGTGTGCAGCTTGGAGGGCACCTGGGTGGCTCAGATGGTTAAGCGTCTGCCTTCGGCTCAGGTCATGATCCCAGGGTCCTGGGATCGAGTCCCGCGTCGGGCTCCCTGCTCAGTTGGGAAGCCTGCTTCTCCCTCTCCCACTCCCCCTGCTTGTGTTCCCTCTCTCACTGTGTCTCTCTCTGTCAAATAAATAAATAAAATCTTTAAAAAAAAAAAAAAAGTGTGCAGCTTGCAGAACTTTAACAAATTGAACACAAGAGTGTAACCAGCTCCAATCAAGAAATAGACTGGAATGCCTGGGTGGCTCAGTAGGTTAAGCATCTGACTTTTGGTTTCAGCTCAGGTCATGATCTCAGGGTTGTTAGATTGAGCTCTGTGTCAGATTCCACGCTCAGCGCGGAGTCTGCTTGAGATTCTCTCTCTCCCTCTTCCCTTCCTCATGCACATGCACTCTCTCTCTAAAATAAATAAATGAATCTTTAAAAAACAAAAAGAGAAATAGACCATAGCTCCCTCCTGTCCCCTGCAGCTTACTCCCCCCCCACCCCAAGCATAACTGCTATCTTCACTCGTAAAATCATAGATTAATTTTGCTTGTTTTTGTGTTTGTATAAATGGAATCATACAAAATGTACTTTTGTGTACAGTGTGCCTTCTTTCTACGTTTGTAAGATGCATCCATATTTTTGTGTGTAGGTGTAGGTTATATGTTCTTACTGCTGCATAGTGTTCCACACATGCAGGTGTCTCAGTGTATCCATTCTCCTGTCAGCAGGCATTTGGGTAGCGCTGCTTTGAATATTCTGGTGTCTGTCGTCTTGTGATTTTCTGTAGGCATTTCTCCAGAGTACACACCTGGGAGTGGGATTACAGGCCCCCGGGGAAACTTGTGTCAGCTGTCATCCCAATTCACCCTCTCCACAGTGGCGGGCGGACACTGCCCATTGCTCTTCATCCTCCTTAGTGCTTAGTGTTTCCTATTTTCTCTTTTTAGCCATTCAAGTATGTATGTAATGGTATCACGTTGTGGTTTTTTTTTTTTTTTTTTAAGATTTATTTATTTATTTATTTGAGAGAGAGGATGAGAGGAGAGAGAGAGGACATGAGAGGGGGGAGGGTCAGAGGGAGAAGCAGACTCCCTGCCGAGCAGGGAGCCCGATGCGGGACTTGATCCGGGGACTCCAGGATCATGACCTGAGCCGAAGGCAGTCGCTTAACCAACTGAGCCACCCAGGCGCCCTCACGTTGTGGTTTTAATTGATTGTTTCCTGGTGACTCTTGGAGTTGAGCACCTTGTCATCTGTTGGACGTTTGGATATCATCTTTTATGAAGTGTCTGTTAAATCCTGAATGTATTTTTAATCATTACCAGTTATGCAAAGAGAACCAAAATGGTGGCTCTATCAGATTTGAGCCCAAATCCAAGGTGAAGCTTGGTTTCTTCTGTAGGTAGTAGGCCTAGCCTCACTCTTCACCCCACCCCTTCTGCCTCTGCCCCGAGCCTCACTCTTTGGCTCAGTCCCTGCTGGTCTGCATCCAGCTCAGGCATCTGTATGGTATCTTACCTTTGACCTAACAATTCCATTTCTAGGGGCCTGTCTCATTATTACAGGTCTAGAAAGGTAAACATGAGAGTGTTCATCAATTCAGCATGGTTTAAAGAGCAAAAGTTAAAAACCATCATCCAGGTGACTGGTTAAATAGGTTTCAGCAGAACATTATTCCTCCTTTAGCTGTGCTCATGTGAAACAATGCCCACAACATATTGTTAAGTTGAAAAATATTTCAGCTCTGCCATATGTACAGTTATGAGGGGTTTTTCACTTTCTATGTTACATATTTTTGCAGGGCTTGGATTTTTATAACAAGGTTGTTTTACTTTTGTTGCTGGAAAAAAAAATTATATACTACTTCCAGCAGCACCCACAGCAGCTCAAAGTTACCTATAGACTGCCTGAACACATGGGTGGTACGAACAGACTTTCATGTCAGAAGCAGCTTAGGTGTTGCAAAACTCCAAATAGTATTTTCCCTCTGTTTTAACATGAAGAGTTCTATATTAAGTAAGACAGAGGATCTTTTAATATGGAAATTGTTGGGAAAAATGAAACATCAGATTGCTTTCCGTTCTACTAGGCTGCGGTTATTTTTAGCTAAGTGTTGGCAGAGGCCTGGCGATGTTATCAGATAACAGTAATGGCCTCCATTTATTGAGCATTTGCTATAGATCACGTCCTTGGCTAAATGCTTGACACACAGGATCATGTTTAATCCCAAGGTTATGCTTTTCTATAGGTGAGGAACCTGCAGCTCAGAGAGGTACACAGTTTGCCCGTGTCTACACCTGAGCTTGGGTTAGAACAGAGACTGCCTGACTCCAAAGCCCACTCAGCCCGAACTCTTGTCTTTATCTTTACATTAGTCTGTAACATTTTAAGTAAGTAACAGTCTGAAATCCTAGCTTTAAAAAAGTTCTTCCTGGGGCACCTGGCTGGCTCAGTCCATAGAACACACAACTTTTGATCTCTGGCTTGTGAGTTCGAGCCCCACGTTGGGTGTAGAGATTACTTTAAAAAAAAAAAAATCTTTAAAAAGTTCTTCCTAATGTCCTCAAGCCACTTCTCCGCTATAGTTGTCCTTTTTACACATTTGGAAAATGGGGGAGTGTGGATTGGTAGGTAGCTTCACATGGAACTCATGTAAGTGGACGAATGGAGGTCCTTCCCGGTTGTGCCACAGTTCTGGACCCCGTACACTGTGGCTAACAAGAAACTGACAGCCACGGTGTTTCTCAACATAATTCTGGAACTGCCGCAAAGTGTTATCCACCATGACCCTGACATTGTGGTCCCTTGTGTGGCTGATATTTAGAGACTGCCCTTATCCAGAGCGAAATTAAGCCCTGACAGAAACCACTGCTAAGTTGGGATCCCAGCTGCTGTTACAAGTGACATTTGAAAGGCCAGTTGATACGTACATTTGTCAGCCTGGGCAGAGACCGTTGTTAGGCTTGACTGAGGGTCAAGTTGAAAATCTAGGAATGAAATATTGGTCCCCGGCAAATGTCTCAGGAAAAAATTGGTGTGACTTTTGGGGTTTGGGGGTTCTGTTGAGATTTGATTCTGTGAGCAGGCTATGTGCCTGTCTTCCAGCCTGTCCTTCCTCTGACATTCATCTGACAGCTGGGTCTGTGTCCTGCCATGGTTGCCCAAGAAAGTGCCTGCCCTTAGTAACACCGTGGCCATTTATACAGAAGCCGTGAGGCTACGTAAGCCACCCTTCCTCTGGAAGAAATGACTAGCAGGTTAGTCATGGGAAGTTCCTGACCTTCCATGGTGTAAATGCCACCCTGAGCAATGGTCTGAGGCTTTTCTTTTCTTTTTCTTTTTAAGATTTTATTTATTTGAGAGAGAATGAGTGAGAGAGAGCATGCACATGAGAGAGGGGAGGGTCAGAGGGAGAAGCAGACTCCCTGCTCAGCAAGGAGCCGGATGTGGGACTCGATCCCAGGACTCCAGGATCATGACCTGAGCCGAAGGCAGTCGCTTAACCAACTGAGCCACCCAGGCGTCCCTGAGGCTTTGTTTTCTTAAGTTCTGTCGATGACCTTTGATGTTGCTCTCACAGGTTTGGTAAATTAGGATAAAATAGCAGCTTATGGCATTTCCTTCTTATGTGAAGGAGGGTTTTTGTTTCCTTTGGTGAGGTATGGCCATAAAGAAAGTGGACCAGTCTGGCAATCCCAGCTGTTGGTGGGGATATGGAGCAACTGGGACCTTGATAGTGGAATTGCAAAGTGGCACAGCCATTTTGGAAAATCATTTGGCAAAATCCACAAAATTAAATGTAGTATATACTCTATAGATAAGCGGTTCTGTTCACGGCAAGCTCTTGCCCTGTGTTGCAGGAGACATGTATGAGAATGTTCATAGCAGTATTGTTTATAGAAGCTGCAAACAGCCCAGCGTCCACTGAAAGTGAAAGCACTTATATATACTTGAGCATGGTTAAATGTCCGACCTACCACTGAGTGAAAAAGCAAAAACATGAGAATATTTACAATATATTTCCATTTATGTAAAGTTCACAAAGCTGTAAGTTAAACTATACTTATAAACTGTCAAAAAGGGCGCCTGGGTGGCTCAGTTGGTTGAGCGACTGCCTTCGGCTCAGGTCATGATCCTGGAGTCCCGGGATCGAGTCCCATATCGGGCTCCTTGATCAGCAGGGGGTCTGCTTCTCTCTCTGACCCTCCCCCCTCTCATGTGCTCTCTCTCTCTCTCAAATAAATAAATAAATAAATCTTTAAAAAAAAAAATAAACTGTCAAAAAAAGTAAGGGATGATAAGTACAAAACCAGAATCATGGGGGTGGGGGGAGGCACGCCTGGGTGGCTCGGTTGGTTGAGCCACCAGCTCTTGATTTCAGCTCAGGTCATGATCTCAGGGTCGTGGGATTGAGCCCCACGTTGGGCTCCACGCTTACGGCGGAGTCTGCTTGGGACTCTCTCTCTCCCTCTAAAGTGAATAAATAGATTTTTTAAAAAAAAATCAGTCACAGTTACCGGTTGTTGGGAAGAGAGGTATGATCACGAAAGGGCATGTGGTGGCATCTGTGGACTTGATAACTTCCTGCTTCTAGAGCTTTGTTGTCTGATATGGCAGCCACCAGCCACATTTCAAGTACTCGTGGACACAAGGGCTGTCAGGTGGGACGGTGCAGATATAGAACATTTCCATCATTGCTCAAAGTTCTATTTGATAGGCTAGGTTGGTGGATGCATGCGTTTAATTCTAAGTCGTATGTGTGTGTGTATGGAATTTTTCAAAATTCTGTTTTAATTTCAGTATCTCTAAAAACACACACATACAAAATCTGAAGTACAACTTTCTAAGTGCAAAGTCAGGGAATAATAAGAGAGTGGTTGATAACGCTGCCTGAGGCTCCAGTAGGGTGGGAGCATCTCTTTGGCATTGGCCTCTACTCCAGGTGATTGATACACTTGAGGGACTCAGGAAGGGGGCAAGAAGTGTGTGCACACATGTGCGTGTCTGGTGCCGTTGGCAAGACTTACCTGACAGTCACGCCACCTGTTACTTCCTTCCACCCTGCTGTCACCGGTCACTGTAGTATAACCAGCACTCAGATGCCTAGTTTGAGTGACCTTGCGTGTCACCTGAAATCTGTTGCCAACCAGTTGTTCCAAGGAAAAGATGACAGGCAGCCTCCAAATCAGAATCTGTCCTAGTTCGTGCTGACTTCTATTTCCAGAGTTGAGGAGGTTCATTACCATTACAAAGAACCTGCTTTCTCCACTTGATTTGATACCTTGTGTGCTAAAGGTAGCTGTTTTTAGGCTACTAAATACTCCCAGGAGGGAGATTTACTGGTAGATGCAGTTCTTTCTTTAAATGATGATAGGGATTCCCAGCTGTGCCCCAAAACAGACTAGACTTTCAGGCTGAGGTAGAGAGAGTGCTGTAATATACTTCCTTCCTTCAGTTTGCTCTCAGATGGAGGTGCCCTTACTTGGCCCTTGGGTCATGATCAGGGCTGGCCCTGTGAGTGCAGGAACCTGAGAGGTTTTGGGGGGGCCCATCGTGCCTTGCTTGCATACCCCAGTTCTGCCCTGGTCATGATGGCAGGGATGTGAATCTGGCCTGTCCGGACAGCAGCTCAGAGTTGCAGACGGGCAAAAGTGGAAGTTGACTCGCCCAGCCCAGGTCTCTGGAGGTCTTTGACCACCAGAGAAACCGTTCATCCTGCCTAGACTTCCCCATTTGTGTCTGCTTTTCTGGCTCTGCTTTCAATCTTAGTTGCTCTGGTGGAAGTCACACGGATTAGTACATTACTCTAACATCCCATCTGGCTGGGGAACCTGCCTGGTCAGTGCTGTGATTGTAGGGACACTGAGGCAGGCAGCAGTATGGGCAAGGCAGAAGAGACGTGCAACCACAGAGGGGAATAGATCGAGACTTCTGGTCCGTGCTAGAGGAAGAGGAGGATGGCATTTGTAAGGCCCTCAGTTACTTAGGGTCATAACTTAAAAAAAGTTCAGTGCTGCACAATAGCCTGATTCAGATCTGTAAGCAGATGGGAGATGAGAATTCAGAGTTTGACCAACCTTGCTACCCATCCAACTCATCTAGTTTGGTTAGCTCCCAGTATGGAGGCAGCATGTGCCCGGCACTTGGATAAGAACCTCACTGCGTTATCCACAGGCAGCACTTCATTTATTCCACATCACGTCGGCCATCTCAAGAACAGTGTCATCAGCCCCGTTTTCCAGACAAAGAAACCTTGTTTCTTTCTCAACGACTTGGAGAGGTGACTTTGAAGTATTTTAACCCAAACGGTCTGACTACAGAGCTCACCCTTTTAACCGCCGTGTGTATGATTAGACTGGTCACATCATTTTGAAGTATAAAGAAGGAAGTATAAACTGTATAGGGGACCCACCCTGCTTGGGTGGAGAAGAAGAGGCAAGGTAGAGGGAAGATGGAGAAACTGCACCATGCCAGTTTACCTGCTTTGAATCCCAGGGATGACCGTGGCATGTAAGGGCAGGTGCTGAGAGCCCCTCCTTCCCCTGTTCTGTGTGAGGAGAGAGGTGCACCAGCTTCCTGTGGATTCCTATACACCTTTGGGGTCCAAGAGGGGCTTCCTGCTGGCAGGCAGGCAGCTGCAAAACCGTGTTTGGTTTGACTCTGCATGTGAACGAAGGTCAGGCTCTGACTTTTCTCTTTGGTCTGGAGTGCAGTGGGCTTCTACGTAGTTTGCAGAGAGCAGATAGTTTATCTGATCCTGCCTGCCACCTGGAAGGTCTTGACAAAGGAATTGAACCTTGTCCCTATGAAGTCACATGGGATAATAATAGACACATGACAGGCCTGTAGCACAGGGTGCTATGTCATCTGTTTGGAAGGGTGTTTTAGTAGTAAACTATAGCTGGAAAAATTGAAAGGGGGTGACTTGTAGTTTTAGAACTACAAAGTATTTATTTTTCTTTTGCATGGGATCATGTTCTGTTCCCTAATTGTCAACCACTTTCAAGTGTTTTCTGTGAATTTCAGTATCAAAAGAAGCAGTCCAATTTGTGGGGTATTCCCTGATTGGTTGATGGTTCATCTGTTGAGTGACTGTTTACTGAGCATCTTCTATGGGCCAGGTACCATGTCAGCATGGGGGGTGCAGGCGTGAACAGGACAGGTGTGGTCCTCGGTGAGTTTGCACATAAATAAATCACTTAATATCGTTTCAGACACTGGAAAGCACTGAGGTAAATGGTGAGAGGAAGTAATTCCTCCGTGGGCTTTTGCTTTTTTTTAAAAAACAGCTTCATTGATACAGACAGACACACTTGACTCATTTAAAGTGTAGAATTCAGTGTGTGTGTGTGTGTGTGTGTAGCAATTCGCTGGGTTTCGGTGCATCCATCACCAGATTCTCATTTTAGAACATTTATGTCCCCCCACCAAAAGAAACCTCATACTCCTTAGCAACCCATCTCCTTCCCTCTCCCATTCCCTCTTTCTTAGCCACTAATCTACTTTCTGTCCCTATAAATTTGCCTATCCTGGACATTTCCAATAAATGGAAGGTACAGTAAGTGGTCTTTGTACTGGCTTCTTTCACTTAGCATAATTTTATCAAGATTCATCCATGTTGTAGGGGGTGTCAGGACTTCATTTCTTTTTATTGTCAGGCAATATTCTGTTGTATGGGTATGCCACATTTTATTTATCTGTTCCTGGACATTTGAGTTATTTCCACCTATTGATTCTTATGAATAATGCTGCTGTGAACGTTTGTGTACAAATCATATGGATGTATGTTTTCATTTCTCTTGGGTATATGCCTAGGAATAGAATTGCTGGGTCGTCCGGTAACTGTTTGACCTTGTGAGGAACTGCCAGATATTTTCCACAAGCTGCTGCACTATTTTACATTTTAGCAGCAGTGTAGGAGGGTTCCAGTTCCCCAACCGTCTGCAACACTTGGTTATTACGTGTCTTTTTTATTATACATAGTGGGTTTGAAGTAATAACTTATGTTGGTTTTGGCATTTCCCTGATGACTAATGATGTTGAGCATCTTTTCATATGTTTATAGCTCATTTGTGTATCTTATTTGGAGAAATGCTTATTGAAATCCCTTGGTCATTTTTAATTGGATTATTTGTCTTTTGTTGTTGAATTATAAGAGTTATTTATGTTTTCTGTATGCAGATTCTTATCAGGTGTATGACTTGCAAATATTTTTTCCCATTCTGTAGTTTGTCTTTTCATTTTCTTGGTGGTATCATTTGCAGCACAGACATTTTAACTGATATATAATATCATGTTAGGTTCAGATGTACAACATAATGATATTTGTAGGTATTACAAAATGATGACCACAGTAAGTCTAGTTTAAAATTTCACATTTTTTTTTAAAGATTTTATTTATTTATTTGAGAGAGAGAGAATGAGAGACAGAGAGCATGAGAGGGAGGAGGGTCAGAGGGAGCAGCAGACTCCCTGCCGAGCAGGGAGCCCGATGCGGGACTCAATCCTGGGACTCCAGGATCATGACCTGAGCCGAAGGCAGTCGCTTAACCAACTGAGCCACCCAGGCGCCCTAAAATTTCACATTTTGATGAAGGTCAATTCATCTGATTTTTCCGTTGTCACTTGTGCTTTTGGCATTCTGAGAAACCATTACCAAACCAAGGTCACAAAAATTTTATCCCTATGTTTTGTTCTAAAAGTTTATAGTTTTAACTCTTACATTCAGGTCTTTGATCCGTTTTGAATTAATTTTTGTATATGGTGTGAGGTAAGGGCCCAGATTCATTCTCGTTCTTTTGTATGTGAAATATCCAGTCATACCAGCACTATCTGTTGAAAAGAAATTCATTCCTCCATTGAATGGCCTGACATCCTTGTTAAGAGTTGATTGGCCGGGGACGCCTGGGTGGCTCAGTTGGTTAGGTGTCTGCCTTCGGCTCAGGTCATGATCCCAGGGTCCTGGGATCGAGTCCTGCCTTGGGCTCCTTGCTCAGTGGGGAGCCTGCTTCTCCCGCTGCCTGCTCTGCCTGCTGCTCCCCCTGCTTGTGATCTCTCTGACAAATAAGTAAATAAAATCTTCAAAAAAAAAAAAAAATTGATTGGCCATAGACACATGGCCAATTTATTCTGGACTCTCAATTCCATTCCATTGTTCTATATGCCTATCCTTATGCCAGTACCATGCTGTCTTGATTACTGTAACTTCTTAATAGTAAGTTTTAAAGTCAGGAAGCATGAGTCTTCTAATTTTATTCTTATTTTCCACATTGTTTTGGCTGTTCTGTGTCCCTTATATTTCCATGCTTATTTTAGGATTAGATTATCAATTTCTGCAAAAAGCCAGCTGGGATCCTCATAGGGATTACATTGAATCTGTAGATCAGTTTGGGGACTATTGACATTTTAATAATATGAATCTGAATTCATGAACATGGTATGCCTTTGCATTTATTTAGATTGTCTCAATTTCTTTCAACAATGCTTTGTAGTTTTTAGTATTGCTCTTGTACTTTTTGTGTTAAATTTATGCCTAATTATTTTATTCTTTTTGATGATATTGTCAGTGGAAGCTTTTTGTTTGTTTTTGTTTTGTTTTTATTGAAGTGTAGTTGATATGCAATGTTTTATTAGTTTCAGGTGTACAACATAGTAAATGTTATGCTGTGCTCACCACAAGTGTAGCTACCATCTGTCACCATACAGCGCTATTACAGTATCATTGACTATATTCCCTATGCTGTACTTTTAATCCCAATGGCTTATTCATTCCATAACTGGAAGCCTGTGTCTCCCACTCCCTATCCCCCATTTTGCCCATCTTCTCATCCCCCTTCCCTCTGGCAGCCACCATCAGTTCCCTGTAGTGTAAATGGAAGTTGTTTTTTTTTTTTTTTTAAGATCTTATTTATTTATTTTAGAGAGAGAGGAAGAAAGAGAATCCCAAGCAGACTCTGTGCTGAGCACAGAGCCCTACACGGAGCTCTGTCTCACGACCCTGAGATCATGACCAGAGCCAAAATCAAGGGTTGGACACTTAACCAACTGAACCACCCAGGTGCCCTAAATGAAAGCTTGTTAAAATTTCATTTTGGAACATTCATTTCTACTGTATAGAAATCCAACAGAGTTTTGTATATTGATCTTGTATCCTGTGACTTTACTGAATTGGTTTATTAGTGCTAATAGTTTTTTAGTGAATTGCTTAGGATTTTCCATATACGAATTCATCTACAAATAGAGTTTTATGTCTTCCTTCCCAGGCCAGATGATTTTTGTTAGGGTATTGGAGTTTAGTATTGAATAGGAATGGTGAGATTGGACACGCTGGGCTTGTTCCTGATCTTGAAGAGAAACCATCCAGTCTTTCACTATGTTCCAGAGGATTTTGAACACCTTAGTGCTATTTCAGTCTCCAGTGCCAACTCTGAGGCCTTGCCCATGATGCTTGTTGCTGTCCCCTAAACTAACAAAAATGAGGAGGTTGATTCAAAAGGGCCTTCCTTTCCAGTTCATACATCCTACACTTTAGTGATTCTGCTTTGATGTTCTTGATTCTTAGCCAGTTCCCTTAGACTTCAGTTAGCTCATCATATAGACTCTATAAGAGGACACTGGAAATATTTGCAAATTCTTTTTCCATAGCCATTTTGACTGCCTTTGACTTCCACAATTCTGAACAACCTAATTTAGATGGAAATTGCAGGAATTAAAACATGTAAGCAGAAGGTTTCAATAGATCCATCTTTCCTTTCCTTTGTAACTAAACAGCCAGGGAAGAAGATTTGTTTAGGGATGACACTCATTTTCACAAAAGGTCAGCGGAGCACGTCTCCTTCATACCCTGCTTCTAACCATTAGTACCCTCCTTGTTTTCAGACTCTCAGCGTTCTCATCTCTCCTCCTTCACCATGAAGCTGATGGACAAATTCCACTCGCCCAAAATCAAGAGAACGCCATCAAAGAAGGGAAAACCAGCTGAGGTGTCTGTGAAAAATCCGGAGAAGCCTGTGAGCAAAGTAAGCCGACTCTCTCTAGGTGTTCCTCCTGGCCTTCGCCTACTTCAAGCAGTATGAGTTTGTGCGGTTTTTAAGTTCATTCCCTGGGGATTCAGCTTTCAGTGCAGAACACCTCCTCCATAGCATTCCATGCTTCCAGGCAGGGGCCTTCAGCGTCCTTGTGAAATATGAGCCTTTAGGATGGTGAGTGTTTCTCCTGTTAATCAGAGTCGAGTTCATTCGGCTAGAACAGTTCTCCTTTTCCAGATGTGTCATCCTCTGGGCATGTAAAACAGCTCAGTGCACCATGTTTATACCTCACAATGCTGCCTCCCTGCCCCAGACAGTCCCGTGTTGCCCTGGCACGCACACACTTAGAGGGAGGTTTGTTACGTCCAGAACATCCTTCATTTGGCTTTAGGGCCCATGCTCTGAGACATGCCAAATCCTTGAAACCCGGCCAAGGATGTCCTCAAGCGCAAGTAACCTCAGCAGGGCCAGTCAAGCCAGATATGTCGAAACAGCAGCAGATATTCACCAGCCCCTCCCTTCAGCCTCGAACGGCCATTCCAAGCTCTGTAGGAATCCAGGTTTCCTCTCTTCCAGGAGGCAACAGACAGATTTCTACCAGAGGGCTGCCCCCTCCCCTTGGATCTGGAGCAGCAGACAGTAGAGTTTATGTCCACCAGTGCTGTGGCTTCCAGGTCTCAGAGGCAGAAGGTCAGTGTGACGCTAAGAACAATTGGGTTTGCCTTGCCTTCTACTGCAGAATCCTGGGCCATGGTTTTGGGGATGGAAAGAAAAATCTATTACAATATCCTTGTGTTCAGTTGGGTGGCGACTGTGGGCTTCACTGTTCAGGAAACAGTCCAAGGGGCCTTGGGTAAAATTAAGAGTTTATCCAAGCCTCTGTGGTCTTTGGAGAGAGCGCAGCACTCCATGACGGAAGCTTGGGGGTCCTTTCTGGGGTTGGTTTGGGTGTGCCGCTTGGGTCCATTGGGTTCTGGGGGAAGTGGGTGAGTCTCATCTCTCAAGACCAGCTCTTCATTCCTTGAGTTGCTCCGGCGATCTGAATAGTTAGGACAGGGAGGAGTATCTGCAGTAAAAGGTGCTGTGTTAGACATCTAGCAGGACTCGGGGTGGTGAGAGTGCACAGAACCAAGTACTCAGAACCAGGGACACCTTTTGTGCTGCTAACATTTATCCAGACTTTCCTTAGCCTCGTGCGTGCTCAGTGCTTTGCGCTTACTTACTCTCTTACTGAACACTCATAACAGCCCTGGGAGGTGGAAACTTATTTTGCAGAAGCGGAAACTGAGGCTGTAGAGGTAGGAAGCATTAGCTACCATCACGCAGGAAGAGGCAGTGAAGCTGACTTGAGCTCAGGCTGTCTGACACCCAAGTCAGTCCCCTCGGGACGCTACATTTCCTCTTTATGAAAGCCAGAATTTATGTTGGAATGTCCCACAAATCCAAGTGGTAACTCTCACACAACAAACCAGAAAAACAAAATTAACCTTAGCAATGTAAAATAAAAAGAAGCCTGTAGAGAAATACATCCTAATGCTCCAGGGATTGTCCGCAGCATGGTCTTGTCACAGCCACCAGTTGACTGCCACCGGCAAACACTGCCCTGTTACATAAGCGCAGAATTCTTGAATTTTGCAGTGTACCTCTGTTTTTGTTTTTATTTTGACCAGAATATCCTAAAATTCTAGTTAAAAGTGGAGAACATTAAAGTCTGAAGTCCAAAAGTCTTTTGTTGAATAACCCTTTTCCCTCCCATCCAAGTACTAACCAGGCCTGCCTCATCTCTTAGCAAAAAGAGGCTGAAGAAGAAGAGTAAAAATGTTCAGTGTTTGCCAGATTGATGAAATCCCAGACTGCAGAGTAGGAAAGTAGAAGATTTGGTGTGCACCATAGTTACTTTCTGGTTCAGTCTGTTTAACAATCTCTTGGAGCTGAGTTTGGTTAAAAAAACAAAACAAAAACCCCAAGCAGAGGGTCCGTGGCCATGTAGCGCAGTGCAGACGGCCCAGAGTAAAGCGACTTAGAACAGCCGTGTTCTGCTAGTTAGTGCTGTAAGAGACTGTCTCAGCCACTCAGTGCTTGGAGCTTTCCCCCTTTCTTCATCACTCCCAAGAGAGGTCGTGGGGGGACATTCAGTGCGAAAGTGTCCTTCACTCAGTGTGGGTTCCTGCAAATTCCAGGGGACGTTGGCAATGTCTGGAGACATTTTTGGTTGTCACCACTAGGAAGGTGAAGCAGGTGCTACTGGATCTGGTGGGTAGAAGCTGGGGATGCTGGTGAACAGCCTACACAGGACAGCCCTCCCTGCAGCAGAGAATTATCCACCCCAAGATGACAGTAGAGCCGCAGCTGAGAACCCGTGGTGTAGCAGGGGACTGTAGGTATGGTCTTTACCAGGGAAGAATGTTACTCCGGTTGTTGGTTGTCACCCTTTAAGAAGGGTTGAATTACTCTGCTCTGCCCCAAGTCAGCTGCCCGAGACCATGTGAGTACAAATGTCCTGTTTAGTGAAAGCCCACAGGCAGAACTGGAAATCTTGGGGAATCTACCAACATGTGTGAACTTAGAAGATGCTGTCGGAGAAATCTGAAAATACGTCTGTCATTTGCTCTCATCATTATTGATTACTTATTAGCTCTCTTACCTCTTAGAGAATATTTCCATATATGTTCTCATTTTAATCCCAGTTTATATGCATGGCATTCCCTGTTTTGTTTTGTTTTGTTTTTTATTTATTTTTAAGTAGGTTCCACATCCAACGTGGGGCTTGAACTCATGACCCTGAGATCACGAGTCACGTGCTCTAACTGCCCGGGCCAGCCAGGCGTCCCAGCATTCCCTGTTTAAATACAGGGGAAACTGCAGCTCAGTAGATCACAGATTCAAATTGATCTACAGCTTCCTGAAGGTCTCTCTTTGGCCAGGCCCTGTCCTAGGTGATTGCACATGCTGTCCTATTTACTCCTCACCATAACTGCGTGCAAAAGCTTTTATTATTCCTCATATACAGAGTTTGGGCTCTGGCCCAAGTTTTCTCCATCAAAATCTGGTTTTATTTTATGAACTACTTCCATGTGCTTTCTCATTCACTTCCCCACATCAGGCTCTTTCGATTACCCAGGTTAGGTATTAGCCTCCCCGTTTTTGCAGATGAGGAGCGTGAAGCCAGTGGTCCCCGAGCCCCGCGGTGGCTTTGGGTCTAGGCCCTGCCCCAGCACCGCGACCCTCAGGTAGTTTCCGGGTTTGTGGATGGCAGGAGGGGATGCCCCAGTACAGCCGGGCAACTTCAGCAGAGCTAAGGCTTTGGGCTCCCAGTTCTAGCACGTGCTCCATCTAGATGTCTCTCTGTAAACTCTCCGACTGCTGGCTGCACTTGCAAGATGCCAGAGTTGAACAGCCAAAGCTGTTCCGGAGCAGAGGGACTGTGAACGGACAGTTGATTCTGGGAGTGCAGTTTGCTGGAGGGTTAATGGATGAAACCTGACGCTGCTAAGTTGTCAGCTCCTTTAGTAGGAGCCCAGGGCAGCCTGGCTCTCCAGTAGCTCATTTGATCTCTCTGCAAATGACAGGAAGATTCTTTGTGCTCAGAAGTACCTTCCTGCCCCTTTTGGGTGCCCCCCATCTCCAGGTCAGCCCCCTTCTCCCTAGCAAACCTGATGACACATTTTCTTACAATGTTTCCTGATTCTTCTCCATCTTTCATCATCCCTGGCTCCAGACACATCCTGATGTGCTGAGATGGCAGGGCTGTGGTCAGGGTCCTCTAGCCAGACTGGCCAGCTGGGGTTTCAGTCACATTGATGTCTGGGTATGATTCCTTCATAGTCACGTTCTTCCTGGCCCCGGCAGAAAGCTCTTGTCCATGAGATGGGAAACAAGAGCCTGGCTTCTTGGAAAAAGTAAATAAATGTGTCTGGTCGTAAAAAACAGAGAAAAGGTAAAGCGGCCAGTGATGGGGGTGGGGAAGGGGTGCTCCCCCACTTAGAGAACCTCATATTTGGGGTCTGTAGACCACCTTTGGGGAAGTACCCCATTGAGAGAAAGTGAATCGGGTCTTCGGAACTTGCCTGACCAAAGAAGCTATTTCCTTCTTGATCCCATTTGTATATTTGTCTTTTGATATTCCCACACATTAAACATGCAATTTAAATAAATTTAAATTGACATTTCCCCATCGTTTAAGAAGAAAAGAGCTAGTGTTCAGAATCATAATCACTTCTTATTACATACCATTTATTTATCTATTTATAGATTATTGTTGAAATCAACTTTTTCTAGAATGTTCTTCTTGCCCTTGGTCGCTGTATTCGCTGGACCCCAAAGAGTCCACAGGTGGCAGTTTTCCTCATATACAGGGATCTTAATTTGCACTGGACATGTAATCAGTTTCATTTGGGTAGGGTATCTGTTTTATAGGTCGTCCTTGATCTCCCTTCCCTGCCAGCCAGCTGGGACCCAGGTCGCTGACATTAGGGCCAATAGAGAGAGAGGTTGGGGAAGGGAACTGAGGGGTGTATGTGCCCACTGACTGTGGATTCGAGGTATCCTGTAGTCACAGAGAAAAGATTTGGGCATGAGAATTTGAATGCTGGTAAGTGTAGGGCTCTGTATGTTATTTTCCTCCTAGCTGGGCTTTCTTCGGGAGCAGAAGGACTGTGAATGCTGTTTGCATTTGGTGCACGAGTAGTGATTGAACCATTACCACCTGCTCCAGCTTCTTTGCCTTTTCACCTCCGAGCATCCGCCCCTTCTAACCCTGGGGTTTCCAGACCCTTTGAGAGAGCCATGTCATTTCATTGAGAGGGGGCTGCATCTTTGGGTTGAATGTGGGAATCTAGTGAGGGGTCCTGGAAAAATGGGTTTTGAACACAAATGCCTCTGCCTATCTTATACAGTCCCTCAGATCTTTGAAAGGCCTGGGATCTCTTGATTTGATTTACTGGATAGATACGCACCATGATGAGACCTAACTGTTGGTTCTCTAAGCTTCCTACAGCCATCAGCAAATTAGTCCTCCCTAGGCTTCATGAGATTAGCGGTGCTATCTCAGTGTGGTAGAGGAAGAGAAGCAATTTTCAAGACCTCAGGCCACATCAGTCTGTACGAGGAAGGGAATTCAGGAGTATCTCAGTGAACTTTCCTGGTCCAAGCTCCCTTCTCCTTCCTTCAAGCCTAGCCTCTGTATCCTGATTGCAATCCTTAGAAAGTAATTTGGCTTGGTTTCTGCAGCAAGAAGCTTTTTCTGTTTGCATCAGTCTCAAGCTAGTTTATAGCAAATCGTACTTTATTTTTTTCAAAATAGCTCCCGTTAATCTCTCTCCTCCCTCCTATGCTTAACATTTCCTTTCAGAACCTGAGCTGGCTGGAAGAGAAAGAAAAGGAAGTTGTTAGTGCCTTGCGCTACTTTAAGACCATTGTGGACAAAATGGCTATTGATAAGAAGGTGCTGGAGATGCTTCCAGGGTCAGCCAGCAAGGTGCTGGAGGCCATCTTACCCCTGGTGCAGAGCGATCCTCGAATTCAACACAGGTGAGTTGCCCTGAAGTCCTTGGCTGTGTCAGAGCAAGGGAGGCCTACGGGCATTTTGGTTTGAGGGCACTTCAAACTCAGGGCTTCTAGGAATAGGGGAGAGTGTTGGGAGGGAAAGGAGCCCCATAGCTATGACTTGATGCTTTCCCAAGGTTGAGGTTGATGTTGCTCATGAGGCCTTGACACTGAGGGAGATCTCTCCCCTTGCTAGCGATGGAGCCACAGGGTAAGTCTGTGACTGTTTCTTTGCCTTAGGTCATTGGCAATAATCACATTAAGATTTGGACACGTATCTCGCACCCTTCCTTGGGTTTATTGCAGCATTAAATCTTATTAATATCTAACCTGGTAGAGACCTTGACTGCTTAGCTGATTAGGCCAAAAGAGGTAGAAAAGAATCCCATTAGAGCATGGATTCATGAGACATTTAACCGTGTCAAGCCAGGATCTCCCAGACAGCGCCTCGAGTCACTGGAAGCCAGGTATGTGGGGTGGAGTCCATCTTCGTCCCAGAGAGCTTTTGTGGAGGAACGATTTTATTGCTAGAGTGCATTTTCCCCCTAAAGGTTGGGAGCAGCTTGCGCCCATATTTCTTGTTAAGTACAGAAAGGAAAGGAATATTAAATGTAATCTTAAGTGAGAGCCTAGCAGGCGCTTTTCCTTTGAGAGGCTGTCAGATGCCTGCTGGCTTTGTGTTTCTTTTCTGGTACCTGCTCAGGATAAACACATCCCTGTTTTCAGTTCCTTGAGGTGGTTTAATGTTCATACAGCCCCGTGAGACTGAGCTTTTATGAACCGCTTTCAGAACTTGGCAGCAAAGTGCATAGTTTTCTTCTTCTGGGAGATAGTGCAAACAGCATCTTTATTTCCAAGAAGCTCTCTGCCCTGGGACTTCTGCCCTGGAGTCTCAGCTGACCCCTGCAGATTGTGCTCTTTGGGCCAGTTGGTGGCGGAGGATAAAACAGTGGTATGGCTGTGCCCTGCTACTGTCTTCACTTGTCCGAGCCATGCTGCTGTCCCAGAGGAGGACTGCATCTCCCTGGTAGTCAGCCCTGAGCCCAGCTCGTAGAAGGCCCAGCGCTGTTCTCCTTTGAGGGACTGTGCCTCACAGGATGCTAGGGTCAGATGTGTAGACAGCTTTTTATGCACTATTCTCCTGTACCTCTACTCGTGAGATGGTCCCTACCACAGGAGAATTAGAATCTAGTGGAAAAAATCAACTTCCCCACGTGTGATAAGGCACAATTTTATGGTATCGAATGGAAGCTCTGTTGGGATTTGAAGGAGGGAGAGTTAGAGGAGAGCCCTATGGCCCAGTTAAACTTCCCGGAGCAGGAGATGCTGGGGCGGGGCGTGAAGGAAGGGTAGGAATTGGACCGGCTGTCGGGGCAGGGGAGAAGGAAAGCCAAGGAAGGGCCTTAGGCCGGCAGGGCACAGGGTGCTCCCAAAGGGAGGAGACGGTGGTGGCCACTCTGGGGCATGGACCGAGGGGCCGCGGGGAGTCGGGGCTCAGGCACTGAGCTTCTTGGGGGGAGTCGAGAATGGATCAAGCCATAGCAGTGGTTTGGGGGCATTTTTTGTCTATGAGGATCTTTTATAGCTATTTTGTAGTTGACACACTAGCAATAAAATGTCTAGAACAATTTCCTAGAGGGAAGCAAACACCTGGTGGATGTGGCCATAAGGCGCGATGACTCTTTCCCCTGGTAGTCCTTTGGCTAATACCACTTCCGGGACTTTTCCTCCTGAAATTCTTGTAAAGCCAACTGATATTTTTCTTGGTCACCCTGGTATCTCCTCCTCGAAGTTTCCTCTTCGATTCCTTCCATCCTCTCATCCCTCCCAGTGCAGTTTGTAAGCTGGGAAGGTGTTTTCCTGTCTTCTGCTCAGAGCTTTCTCTGTGGGTTGGGTCCTAGCTGGAGGGGTCTTGGTCGCCCTCCCCTAGGGTGCTGGGACAGTGGAGGGCTGGCCTTAGAACAAGCAGCTGGGCTGCTGAGTGTGAGCAGTGTGGGGAGGCTTCTCCCACATGGTGGAATGTCCAGAGACGTTTGAGAACAGGATTTGTGCTTGCCTTCAGTGTTGATGGCTTCACTCCGTTTCAGAAACAGACCAGCCACTGGTCCACTGGACACTGTCACAGTCCAGGACCCTCCTTTCTTTCTTAATGTCTTAGCCCCTGATACAGGAATATTTCTGCTTCCAAGCTAATACTGTGAAGGGTGGCCACAGTTGCCGGCTTCTTCGGGTGCTTTCAGGGAAGCGTTACCATTCAGTGCAGGTAGAAATTAAGTATTACCGAGAAATGTCTCCCCCCCTCCTTTTCAGCTAATCCTTGCCAGTAATTCAACAGTGTGATTGGCACTTTGGTGGAATCCCCCACGGGCGCTTTGGCAGAAGGCGGCAGTCTTTGTTCACAGAGGCCTCATCTGGCCCTGCCTGCCTCATCTGGCCTTGCTAGCACCCCCACCACCCCCACCCCCGCAGGATGGCACTACCTCCCATCCGGCCCCCAGGGAAGACTGAGTTCTTGTCTCCCTCCCTCGACCCTCCTTCCAAGAGAGTGGGTCCAACACCAAGTACTTGTCACTCGTGTTACTCCGTGAGGCAGCCAAGCCCTGGCTCTCTCGGGGCCCCGTTGGTAAACTGTTCTTGTATCTAATGGGACTCGAGGAGTTGGCTTTCATTCTTTCGGACTGTTCTATTTCTCCTGTTGGAACATGCACAGAGCGGAATGACTGGCTACATGGAAACTGTAGACGTCCTGGAAAAGTTTTTTCCTCCTTACCTGATTTTGAAGAACTTCTCACCAGAGCATTGTTTGGTTCAGGTTTTTGTTTTAAATAGGTTTGTTTTTAGAACCTGGTTTGGTTTTTTTTTTAAGATTTTATTTATTTATTTATTTTGAGAGAGAGAATGAGAGACAGAGAGCATGAGAGGGAGGAGGGTCAGAGGGAGACGCAGACTCCCCGCTGAGCAGGGAGCCCGACGCGGGGCTCGATCCCAGGACCCTGGGATCATGACCTGAGCCGAAGGCAGATGCTTAACCGACTGAGCCACCCAGGTGCCCTTTTAGAACCTGTTTTAGGGATATTTTACAATATTATATCTTTTTCTCAAAATTCTGTCTTTGGCTCCTAAATGTCTACCTCATTCTTTTTCTCCCCCCACTTTTTTTTTGAGTGGAGGAAGGGGCATCCCCCAAATTTTCCATAATTTTACTCTTCTTTTATAATCCATAATATTTAAAATGGAAAAATAATCCTTTCCATAATTCCTAGAGAGAATTATCTCTAGTTACTTAAAAATGTGTAGGAGATCTAAAAAGTCTACATTTGGGCCTCCCCTCCCCAGTCACTGAGGCATCCAGAAGTCTCCGGGCCTTGGGCTCTGCGTGTGTGGGCATCGTGGTGGGCAGTTGACGCCTCCCCCGCCACAGGCCTCCTTTTCTCTCAGCTGTCATCTTGAAATGCTCTTCATTAGTGCACTGCTCCATGAAGTTAGTGCAGAGGCTGATGAAGCTGAGCCCGTGTTAGAAGGACTTCTAGTCAGTTATAGATCTGTCGGAGCTCGTGTTTAGAGGCTGTTTTGCTAAAGGATCCTGCCTGCTAAAATTCTGCAAACCCATTGGCTCCTTGTGACACATTTACCATGTTAGTCTGATCGAAAACAAGAAGTGTACGGTGCTTTGACCAATGATTAGCAGCAAGGAGGAGCGGAAGATGGGGCATTCCTTGACAGAGGCCAGAATCTTGCAGGGGGTGTGAAGTTTGAAGGAGTATAAAAACTATGAGGGAATTTTTATATGTTCTATTTGGGAAATGAAAAAAAATTTAGAACAGACTAGAATATAAAGCTCTATACAGTGTTTGTGGGATGTAAGGACATAGGTTCGGGGGGTGGGGGGATGTGTTATCAGAAAGGGAGGGAGTGTGGCGCTTACAGAAAGATTGAGAAACATGCCCTCATCACCGAGAAGCTGGTTCTGTACTAAACAGTTGCTTCATAATGTAAAATTCCATTATGGTCATGCTGTAGATGTTTAACTTTCTTTACAAACTCTTCTCTCCCCCAGCTCAGCCCTCTCCTCCTGCTATAACCGAGTGTACCAAAGTCTCGCCAACCTCATCCGTTGGTCTGACCAAGTGATGCTAGAAGGTGTGAACTCAGAAGATAAAGAGACGGTGACAACCGTGAAGGGGGTCATCAAGGCTGTGTTGGACGGAGTGAAGGTAGGATGCAGGCGCCAGGCAGCCTCCCTGCTGGGCGTCTGTCACACAAGACCTTGTTCGCGAACTGGACACATTAGAGTGAATGTCTTCCAGCATCTCTGGTGTGGGTGCGCGGCTCTGTCCCATAGCCATTTATTTCTCTCTGGTACAGATGGCTCTTATAGCAGAAGAAGCCTTGGGAGTGCTCATCTCCATAGCTGGAAAAGCTGCCAGAAGCAGTCAGCCTTTATTGAGCACGTATTAAATCAGTGAGTCTTTATATTACAGCCTTGGCTGTGTGTGCTCCTCCGACAAAATGCGGAGGAGACTGTGCACGGACTTAGCAAAATTCTCAGCAAGTCAGTCTCTACCTTTTCATGTTACAAGAACTTCTGGGATTCTCGGTAGAGAAGCGGGATTGAAGTGAGTAAGAAATGAAACTGTGTGGATTTGAAATCCTTGACACAGTCTGTGACTTTACTAGCCAGGGAAGTTGGAAACAACATGATGGGAAATTGTGAATCCTAGTTAAGGTAGGAGGCGAAGGCCATAGAGGGTCTGGAATTGGGGTCCATGGGACAAACTCTGATTTAGAGACAGTAAGTCCTAGTGGGTGAAGAGCAAGGCAGAATATAAGCAATATAAGCAATGGAAGTGGGTGAGGGCCTTTGGGTCAGGATTAGGGCTGTGAGCAGTGGGAAAGTAGAGACCCTGCTATTGTGTGAGGCCGTATTATGTAGTGGAAAGAGGGCTAGTCTGGGGCCTGGCTGGGTTTGAATCCTAGGTTCACTACTTACTAGTCTGTGAACTTGAGCAATTTGCTCAGTCAAAGGCTCTGTGCCTTAATTAACTCATCTATAAAATGGGTATAATAATAGTGCCATATATCCTAGGGTTGTGGGAAGTATTAGTTTCTACATATAACGCTTTTAGAACAAAGCCAGCCACATTGTAAGCACTCAGACTTTAGCTGCTGTTTTTTACTAATTTTGTGGTGCTAGGTATATGCTTTAGAAACTAATCTCTTGGCTTGGGGGAATTAAAACAAAACAAAAACAGCTGTGTCATCCTCCTTTCTACCCCCTTCAGTCCAAAACTGTAGCTGAGGTACGTAAAAAATTCCTTCTCCACTCAACCATGCTGTCAGATTCCTAAAAGCTGCCTCCTTGGATTGCCATCCCCCGGAAGTTCTGGAGAGTATTATGTAGACTAAGGACCCCCTACATGGTAAAAACTACAGGGGGAAAGGCTAAGGAAGCATTGCTTAACGTTATGAATTGCTCCAGAATGAATTGTGTCAGTTGGGGAAGTCTTGGTGGCTCCCTGCCTCCCGCACCAGGTCAGTAGCTGCCGCGTCTGCTGAGGGCCTCGTGGAGTTCATTTAGAGGGAGGCGTGGCTAGGTGGCACCAAGTCTCCTCTGATGGCTCCAGGTTCTCTTCACTCCCCCAAATTTATTCGGTCCTATATCCTCTGTTTTCGCCAGTGAGACTTAAGGGTATAGCCCAGAGTGGCTGTCATGCAAGACCTTTGTCACTTTCCGGATTTTGGAGTGCAGTCATACACATTATCCCATTCGATCTTCCCTGCAGCTCTTTGAGGTCGGCAGGGCAGAATGAGACGTGACCTGGGTCCACACTTCATCAGCAGAGTGTGTAGAGTTGTGGCTCACCCCCCTGGCTCTTCCTGTCCAGGCTTCTGGAAATGTTGTTATTGAAAATTGTTATTCTGCAGGTGACATTGTTCAGGTTTCCTTCTGCCAGATTGTAATGAGATGTTCGAAACAAGTTAGAATGCCCAAAACAGACGAGATGGAGTTTCTATGTGTAGAGCTTTGTCACCAGTTTCCATTACTGAATCATTAAAGCACCACGGTGTCCATTGAAAGACATGTCTGAAAGAAATATTTCTCTGATTTTTCAAATTGACCAGTGAGAGAGAGGGGGAGAGAGAGAAACCGGCAGATTATGAACCCATCCGTGTCTGGAAACAAATAATTTTTCCTCAATTATTTTTAAAATACTTGACCCAGAACGAAGACTTTCTAGGTGATGAGCTCTGTGAATTCAGTTCCGTTTCATTTACTCAGGAAGCATTTATGGAGACCTGCCTGTGTGCCAGACAGTGTGATGGCATTGGGAATATAGTGGTAAAGCTCATACTGTCCCGGACCCGATGCAGCTTATAATTGAAAGAGGGAAAAGGACAACAGAGTTTGTAATCTGTAATTATACCTGGGTCGAGGGTTATAAAAGAAAAATGGCACGTGGTCTTCCTTGGCTGTTTGGGTGACCTTCCTTTTTCAGGGTGGTCCGAGACTCTTCCCTGAGAGAGAGACAGGCCAAAGCCAGAGGGGTGTGCAGGAGTTGGCCTATTCTTGGAAGCTTTTAGTAGTTGGAATCAGTCCAGACACTGGGCTGTTGGGCCCTCATAGTAACAATAGCTGACACTTTTTCCCTCTTCTTGCTCGTAACAGCTCTGAAGGTGGGCGCAGTTGCCCCTTCACAGGTGTGGGAACAGGCTCGGGCAGACAGTCATCGGGGCAAGGTGGTGCCTTGCACCCAGGCCTGCTGGACCCCAGGCCCTGTGCTCTCCCCGTCACCCTCAGCCGCCTCACCTCCCACGTGAGGGGCCGACCGTGCGCCTGCCTCCACGCTGGCTGGCCTCCAGCTGCTCTCCCGGTGTCCCCATCAGGCTGAGCACACCTTATAAGCCTGTGTCCTGGTGCTGTGCGAGCCTCAGTTGGCTGGGAGGGACAGGACCATACAGAAGTAAAATAGATTTGTGAGGATGTCGTCATCCCATTTGTAGGAGAAATGTTGGCATGTTCCTTTAAACTGAGTCACCGTCTTTCAAGTAACTCAGTTGGTAAATGGAATTCTTTTTTTTGAAAGGTTGAACAAGTGTTTTAAAACCGGATTACTTTATTTAGTACCTTTTATTATTTAAAGGTCTGCATAAATGTCACTTGTTAGCTCTGTAACCTTGGGCAAGTTACTTCTGTGAGTTTCAAGTAGGTTTTACAATATTTACTCTGAAGAAATGAAGAAAGGTTAAGTAAGATAATATATATAAAGTACCTGGTAAGTGCGAGGTGCCCAGTAAACTGTGGGTAAGTACTGTTAACCATGGAAATGTTCATACCCAGGATGGCTCACATTTAGCAATTCTTGACAGTGGTTGTGGCTCTTCTCCACTCACCTCATATCAAAAGACAGACCTGTTATTATCTGATCTGGCCCAGGCAGGTGCTCTACTCACAGCCCTAAAGTTCAGAGAGAGTGGTGACTCCCCAAGGAAGGAATGTGAAGGCCCTAACTTTCCCGAGCACCTGGCTATTGGGAGCCAGGCTCCTCAGGCTCCAGCGGGTAACCCGGATTGTCCTTTTGCAACCAGCGCCCCAGCTGTCCCCACCTTTGCCATCTAAATGTCAGCCTCTCTTCTTACCTCAGTTGCACAGTCTCTTACCCACCTCCCTGGGCTCCGCTTTGCCCTCTTTGCAGACCTTCCAGGGATGTTGGTTCTCAGACCTAGAGCCTCTTCCCCTGACCTCCAGCTCCTTCCCCCCCCCCAAAAAAAACAATTTACACTCACACTTTTATTTTTTAAACATTCTCATGCAGACAGCCTTGAGGGAAAATGTGGAATACCTGCAGTTCTGTCATTTAACCATTATCACCCAAAATTGGGCTTGTGTACCATGCCAGACTCCCTTCGTACATGTTAACCTAAAAAATAAAACAGCCAGTTATTTTACCAGCAAAATGGGTTTATTTGGGAATAGCAGAGACTTGGGACATGCAAAGCTACGGCAAAACCACAGGCAAGTCCAACAAAGAAAGGAGAGGAGAGTGGTTTTATGGAGAAGGCAGAAGAGGTTGGGAGGGGCTGTCCTAAACCGAAGTCCACTGGAGAAAAGCAGGAGTTCAGGGCGAGGGTGGGTCCTCACTGGCTGAGTTGCTGGGGTCGTGGATGTCTCGTCGGAGAAGCAGCGTCCGTCCTTCCCTGTTGGGTCTGTAGTCATGATTCCCTCCTGTGGCGGGGGCCTCTGCTGGGGTCTCTAAGTGATGGTTCTTCTTGGGATTGACGGTAGTAATGTGGCTCCCCTTTCTGGCCTCCCAGCTCCACTTTAGTGGGGTTTCCCTTTATCAGTTTTCACTTACAACAGGAATGTTTTGAAAGAAATATTTTTCTGACTATCAGTTAGGATTAGGTTTGACTATAAGAAAATCCAAAATAATACTGGTTTTTAAAAGATAAAACTTTATTTCTACTTTATTTCTCCTTCATGTACAAGAAGTTCATAGATAGGCAGTCCTCAGACTGACATTTTCATACAGTGGTCAGGGATGTGGTGTTCTCCCCTCTTGCTTTCCTGCCATCCTTAGCACATGGATTCCACCTCACTGTCCAGAATGACTGCTCAGTCTCCCATGACTACATTCTAGCCACGAGGAGGAAGAGAGAGTAAGAGGGTGTGCCTTCTCCGTTTAAGGATGCTTCCTCAAAGGCCTCTCAAAACTCACTCACATTTTATTGACCAGAATTTGGTCACATGCCCAGCTGAAATTCTATTAATAAGGGAGAACAGGTAGTGTGGGGCAACTAGCTGTCTCTGCCACACTGACATCTCAAATAAGCCATCTCTTTTATTCCTCATTCAGCCTATTTTACATTTTTTGATGAAAAACTTCAAACATTTGCAAAGAAAAAAACAGTACAGTGAAGCCCCGTCAGAGAGCTTCCACAGTTGTCTGCTCATGGCCAGTCTTCTTCTCTACATCTGCCCCCTCCCCTGCGTCATGGGAAGCAAACCCCAGACGTCTGTCCTTTCATCTGTAAATGCCTTAGTGCATAGCTCTAGGACAAGGCAAGCTTTTTCTGTGAGGGGCCAGGTAGTAAATATTTGAAGCCTCTCAGGCTACAGGTGATTTCTGCTGCATATTGGTCTCTGTTGCATATTCTTAGTTGTTTCTTTGATTATTTTAATTTTTAAAAGATTTTATTTATTTGAGAGAGAATGAGTGGGGGGAGGGGCAGAGGGAGGAGGCCAGAAGCAGACTCCCTGCCTGCCGAGCACAGAGCCTGAAGGGGGCCCCGGGGGCTTGATCCAGGATCCTGAGATCATGACCTGAGCCGAAATCAAGAGCCGGACCCTTAACCAGCTGAGCCACTCTGGTTGCCCCCTTAACAAAGCATTCTTACCTTGAGGGCCTTCCAGAAAGCAAGCCCTGGGCTGGACCTGGCCTGCACACAGTGTGTAGTTTTCTGCATAATAAAGTTCATACACTTGGGGCGCTTGGGTGGCTCAGGTGGTTAAGCGTCTGCCTTTGGCTTGGGTCATAATCTCAGGGTCCTGGGATCAAGTCCCAAGTCAGGCTCTCTGCTCAGTGGGGAGTGTGCTCCTTCCTCTCCCTCTGTGCTCTCCCATCTCTCTCTCTCTCAAATAAATAAAATTAAAAAAAAAATAAAGCTCATACCCTTACTAGTTCATCAGTTGTGTCTAAAGATCCCTTTTCTCTGTGTTTTTGTCCTTGCAGCTTAATTTGTTTTTTTTAGAAGGGGTTGGTTACTGCTGCTGAAAGTCTCCCACATTCTGGATTATGCTGATGACCTCTGTGCCGTGTTGTTCAGTATGTTCCTCTGTCCCTTGAATTTCCTGTAAAACTAGAGGCTGCATCAGATTCGGGTTTTCATGTTTTGGATCCTCCCTAGGTGCCGCCCCTCACCTCCATCAAGAGGCATCTTTCCCTTTTTGATGTTAGTAGCCACTGATGATTATTGCCGAGATCCATTAATTGATGAGGGGTTGCAAAATGATGCCATTCCAATTCTTTGTGCCATTCTTTCATCATTGCTCAGCTGGGATGCACTTAAATGGCAGACTTGCCGTGTCAATTTGTGGTTATCCTGAGTTCTAATTCTTGGACAAAAGGCAGGATCAGTGCTTAATTCCATCCCTTATTTACCAGTTATTGAAATAGTGTTTCCTAACATCCTTTAACATGACCAGCGAAGTGAGCTTTTTCAGATATGATTTTGTACCCATGGCTGTGACCGGGCCGGTCATGTTCCCATCCACTGTGGCTGTCCCTCTTCCTGGGCACCAGGCCCCATCTTGGGCCACTGAAGACATCTTCAGGCTGTTTCCTGAGTTCCCTGTGACATGACCCTAGAGGTCTTTGGTAGTTCTCTTACCTTTTGGTATGAAAGGATATTCCAGGCCCCTCTGATGCTTACTTTCCTTGGACGTGGCGGTGGTGGCGGTGGGGGGAACAGCTTTCTTGAGATCTGATTCCCACACCATAGAATTCGCTCACTTACAATGTACAATATAGGGATTTTTTTTTTTTTAGTGTATTCACAGATTGTATAGCCATCACCACAGTCAATTTTAGAACATTTTCATCACCTCAGGTAACCTCATATCCTTTGTGTTCTCCCCATATGCTCTCCCCTCCATTTCTTTCCATCCCCCCGGCCACTGGTGTACTTTCTGTCTTATAGATTCGCCTGTTCTGGACGTTTCATCTAAATGGAATCGTATCCTCTGTGGCCTCTTGTGACCAGCTCCTGTCAGTGTAATGGTTTCAGACTCCACCCATGTTAGAGCATGTATTCTTTTTATTGCCAAATAATATTCCACTGTGTGGTATGCCACGTATTGTTTATTCGTGGGCATCTGGATGTCTGAGTAGTTTCCACCTTTTGGCAAAATAGGAGTAATGCTGCCGTGAGCACTTCTCCCACACACGGCTTCGTGTGGACGTGTATCTTCCTCTCTGTTGGTTGTGTACCTAGGAGCGCGGGTGCCGGGCCCTACAGTACCTCTGCGTTCGAGCTTGTGTTTTCTAAAGCAGCTGCGTCATCTAACATCCCCACCAGCAGCGTCTGCAGGTTCCAGCTGCTCTAGCTTCTCCACCTCCTCGCAGCTCCCACGTGCCTCTTCAATGCAGCCACCTCGGGGCATGAAGTGGGGTCTCACGGTGGTTTGGATCTGCACTTCCCTGAGGGCTAATGATGTCGAGTCTCTTCGTGTGCTTCTTGGCCATTTATATATCTCTTTGGAGAAATGTCTGTTCGAATCCTTTGCCCAGTTTTTAATTGGGTTGTCTTTTTATTATTGACTTATACGGCATCTTGTCCATTTCTTACCATGGAACTGGAATCAGCCATTCCTTAAAGGAGCCCTGATTCCCTTTGCTGGGAAATGGTGTTTAGAGACCCCACTGAGGGCCGACATTCTCGTCGCTACTGCTTGGTCACACAGTTAGTTTCTCTAAGACAAAACACATCTGGAGTTTTTACTAGTACTTCCAACTCACATTCGGGACCGCCGGGGTTTTCACTTAACCTCCTCAAACCTGTCTTTTTTTTTTTTGAAGATTTTATTTATTTATTTGACAGAGAGAGCAAGAGAGCACAAGCAGGGGGAAAAGTAGAGGAAGAGAGAGAGGCAGGCTCCCCGCCAAGCAGGGAGCCCGATGCGGGGCTCAATCCCAGGACCCCAGGATCACGACCTGAGCTGAAGGCAGATGCTTAACCATCTGAGCCACCCAGGCACCCCTCATCAAACCTGTGTCTTAATTTTTTTCCTCCCACACTGAATTTGAGGTCCCCTCTGGCTGCCTTGTCTTTAGACCGCTGGGGGCATGCCCGTCAGGGCCCTGTGGCTGGACCGAACCGCCGAGAGCTGACTTCAGGAGTCACTCACCACCTTGCCTGTGGAGCACTGCCTGTTCCTGACTGCGGGAGAAGGCGGACACTTCCTCTGCTCTCTTGCTGCCTCATGCCCCTCACACTTTGGATGTGGGTGGGAAGGTCCCTTTCTGTCACCATAAAAAAGCTGGACAGCCCTGTGATTTCATTCCGCTGCTTCAGTACAGGGAAGTCCCCACTGGTGGCCACATTCAGTGTACTTAGTGAAGGGGACTTGTCTTCGAGCAAGCTCATCAGTAGAGGGACCATGTCATGGCCTGAACCCAGAATTCTCGCAGGGCCAAAGAGTGACGGAGGATAGCGAGGAGACAAGATGAGGTGGGGGCCGGCGCGGCAGGCCCTCGGTTGTAGGATGGTGCGCATTTCAGTTACAGTGCGTGGGAACCTGGAGGACATCGGCCATGGTGTGGTGTCCTTGTGGTGGGGGCAGCATGGCAGTGAGTCTTACGACGTGAGTGCCCGAGAGCACATCTCATAAGGAGCCCTTTCTTGTGCCACCCGTGTCTTCCCTGCCAGACGGGAGCTCTGTCTTAGAGCCAAGGAGAAGCCGGGAGCAGATGGGGACAGTTCTTCTCCCACTTGAGCACCACAGCTCATACTTTGACTTGATGGAGGTCATTTAAGATGGAAACATCCCTGTGATCATTTTCAGTGTGAATAAAATGAGCACCGAAATAAGTATGATGCACTTAGATACCTTTCCAAATACCTTTTGGCTTTTGAAACTGCTTTTCAGTGACCTGGCAGCTGGGTCTGGCTTACAGTTACCGACGTGGACACAGGTGCCGCCTTGCCCAGTCCTTTCAAAGCCTGTGCCTCACGAGGACTGCAGAGTCTGACGTGCCCGTTAGCAGGAGGATCCGGGCTCCTGCCAAGTTACAGACGGTCAGCTTTGAAAGAGATTAGGGTCGTTGGCACAAGAGCCAGGTATGTGCACCTTCTTAGGGTTCTCTTCCGTCTCACTGTTCGGCCTGGAAGGCTGGTGGGGGTAGAAAGCTGCCTGCCTCTCTTACACCCTCTGCAGGCCAAGGCCAGCACTCCAGTGCAAGGGGGTTACTGCAATCGTGTCGTCGTCTTGGAATTCGGGCACACGCCTGCACATATGTGCCTGTCATTCCGTGACTCTTGGGCCATTGCTCACTAGTTGAGTTCACACAGCTGCTTCTCCAGAAAGATGACATTCTAATTATAATTGCTCGTGAATCAGTGAAGAATTAGTGGAATTTTTTTCCTACGTCAGCAGATGCAAATATGCAGACTTCTCTCTGTTCTTTGGTCCTGCTTGTAGAGAAGAGGGAGCATGGATGCGCGCCTTCCAGGACACTCTGGTCTGGCCCTCTGACCCTCTGATTCTGTGATGCTCTTCCGTGCAGCCGGCTGACGAGCTGCCTCCCCCACCCTCCCACTATCTGCTGTCTTTCCTCAGCACTTTGTCTCCCGTCTTTCTGTCTTAGCCTGTCCGTAATCACCAGCTAGGTAGCTAGTCTTTAACTCTCCATGAGATCCCATTTAACTTCTAAATTGTGGTAACAGGAACATATGAACATTCTCCTTTCTTCTTCTAGCACTTGACTCTTAGAGATCTTACTTCTCCCTGTTTCTCCAAGAAAGGCATTGGCTGTCACAGGGTGGGGGCGTGGCACTGATTCCGACTGTACTGTGTGTGCCTTTGGTTGTATTTTCTTTTTAATTAGCATTTCAGAAGTAACATGTGTTCACTGTAGAACATTCACAAGAGGGGCGCCTGGGTGGCTCAGTCGTTAAGCGTCTGCCTTCGGCTCAGGTCATGATTCCAGGTCCTGGGATCGAGCCCCGCATCGGGCTCCCTGCTCCGTGGGAAGCCTGCTTCTCCCTCTCCCACTCCCCCTGCTTGTGTTCCCTTTCTGTCAAATAAATAAATAAAATCTTTAAAAAAAAAAATTCACAAGAAAATAAGGGGTGTTTTATAGCCGTAGTTTTTTTCTAGGCATGTATTCTTGGTTCCATTTCATTTCCAGAACATACTACACACACACACACACACACACACACACACACACGCCAGTGTACCACCTGGGGCTATGTTTCTCACTCACATTGTATTATGTTGTCTTTCCATGCTATCATATGTTCTCATGAGTTTGTTTTTTATTGGCAATGTAATGGTCTGTTGTTTGGTTCTATCATAATTTACATAATCAGTTCCTGGTATTAACTGTTCAATTATGGAGTATTGAGTAGTCTAATTTTATCTATTACATATAATGCCGTGATGACCATCCTTTGTAGCTTATTTTTTGCATACCTCTGTGACCTTTTCCCTGGACTAAATTATTATAAAAAGACAGATATTTAACTTGGACACATACTGACAAATCATCCAAAAAGGCTGTTCAAAGCATTACTCCCACCCACTGTGTCTGGAAGGTTCTGTCTTATCACCATCGAAGCTGGAGAGCCTCTGATTACTGAGCACTGGTGTGTACATTTGTGAGTTTCCTCTTAGTTTTAGTTTTGGTGTGTTCATCCTTTTTCTAGTTTTCGTGTTTCTGAAAGAATCCTTGCTCTAGGGAGGATGTTAACTCTGTTGTTACTCTCTACATTGTGATTCCTGTGTGTGGCATTTTGAGTTTGGAGAGGCTTTGCAGTCTGATTTAGGGACATGTTGCTGTTGCTCATTTATGCCCATTGCTGCCTCCTCTGTAACTTTAGAAATAGTCTTGCTGGCAGCTGAAACCACCCCTCTCCCCTACACAAGTAGGTCCTATCCAGATGCCCATCAACGGATAAGACAATGGATAAGGAAATGGAGGTTTGTCCATGTGTTGGAATACAGCTCAGCAATGAAAAGGAGCAAACTGCTTGTGCACTCAAAAACATGGATTGTCATACTGAGCAAAAGAGGGTGAACAGAATGGTGACAGAGAGTGGGGCTGTGGAGGCTGGGGGAAGTGAGAGGGACTGGTAACGGGGATGGTTTCTTTTGTAGGGGATGCAGAGTTGTAAAAGCAGGTGCGCTGGTGTGGCTCAACTCTTGAGCAGACAAAAGCCGTCGGGCTGTCCACAGTCAGTGGCTGGATTTTGTGGCATGGGAAGTAGATGTCCATAACGCTATTCAGAGAAAGATGGGTGCAGAAGAGTGCATACTGCAGTGGTCCCATTTATATCGAGTTCTAGGCAAAAGTCATCTAAGAAATAGAAGTGAAACAATACTGGGGTGGGCAGGTGGACCAGAGAGCGATGGAAATGTTCAGTATTTTTTGAGTGGTGCGTACACGGGGATTTGTGATCATCAGAACCCATCCAACTGGGGGAAAATGCATTCTAATTGGGGAAAAAAAGTAGGTCCTGATCTTTTTTCTTTTTTTTCTATATAAAAAAATGTATTTTCGTAAGTCATGTCTCTGCTGAGTGATATGCCGTTAACTTTCTGTCTGTTGACAAAGATGCCAACCAGTCATCCCCGTATGCCAGCTGCCGCCACACCCAGCACCAGCTCACTGGAAAACCACCTTCCCCACGCCAGAGGTTTGCTCGTTAGCATAGGCAGCGTTCCTGCACATTATAGAACGCAGTGGCTTTTAAGAACTAAAGAGGAGTTCTCCCCTCCACCCCAAACTGGGAATCGGTTCCACTGGAATTTAATTTGTATATTGAACTTAGTCATTTTGAGACTGTGGGGTTCGTCATTTCCCCTTCCAAGAGGAAGTGCCATTATGCATTTGAAACTTCTCAACATGCTATGAAGGCATCTTTGGAGGGTAGGGGACATTTTGAGAAGTCGTGCAGCTCATCTAAGTCAAATAATACTTGCATTTCTGGTGTGCGGAAAATGTGTAGGCACAAAAAGAGATGAGGTGGTGGGGAGAAACAAGTGACCTACCTTGTGGTGAAAACCAAGCAGCAAGGAGCTTTCTTAGCACCTCTGACTTCTCTCTTGTGTGGGGTCTAGGAGCTGGTCAGACTAACCATCGAGAAGCAGGGGCATCCGTCTCCAACCAGCCCAGTGAAACCCAGTTCCCCAGCCTGCAAACCCGATGGGTGAGTTCTGACTAAACCCTCCAGTCACTGGAGAGAGAATGGGAGCCAAGCAGGGAGGCTGTTTAAGGCCTGCATTCCTTTCTCAGTGACTTCTGGGCGAGTACCTGTATTACTTTAAAGTGTGTATAGCTCACCCACGTTTTGAAGTGTTGCCTGATCTCAAGGTTAACAGTCAGTGTGACTCTCAGGATACCATGTGAGCGTTCACGTGACCCACACCTGCACTTCTCCAGAGCAACTGCCTTTCATCATTGGAAAGAACTTTGAAGGGTTGGGTTTGGGGGATTTGGCTTGAGAGCTTTGAGCTTTATCAAGAAAGTAAACTGAGGGCAATGTGGACAGTTCTAAGGCCTTGCAACAAGTTCTACTGCAAGCCCCTAGACAAAATATGAAACATAAATTTGGAGCATTTAGAGAGCCTTTAGATCATGTAGTCTGAAGTTTCCTCTTACAGACAAGGAAACTGAGATGCGGTCAGGGGGACTTGGCCAGGCTCCTGCTGTGTGTTGGTGATCAATCCAGACTTGAAACCCCATCCCTGCCCGTGGAGCTCCAGACATAGTGTCCAGGGCTCCTGCTTCTCAGCCTGGTACCCCCCATCATTCCCATGCCCTGGTGCCCTTCTGCCCCTCCCAGGACCTGTGTGTGCTCTGTAACCTTCTGTAATCCCAAGTTTTTCTCTCTCCAGCCAGTCTGAGCTCCCCCTGACAGATCGAGAGATGGAGATTCTAAACAAGACAACTGGCCTTTCCCAGTCAGCCGAGCTTCTCCCAGACTCTACAGATGAGGAGGTCGCACCCCCCAAGCCCCCCTTACCTGGCATTCGGGTGGTTGATAACAGGTAATTTTTATTTTTCTGGCACCCTCTTCTACTTAAGATATAATCTGATGAAAGGATGGTAGATGAACCAAAGTGAAGATGGTACCATTAGGGTAAGAACTTCAAACCCAGCCCCTCACTCTTTGGAAGGCTTGCAGTCTTGATCTTCCTTGGGAAGGGCATCTCTGGAGGATGTGAGCCTGGCCCCAGTAACTTCCCTTGCCACACGCTCCGAGAACTCCCAGTGGAGAGCCTTTTAGGCTCAGTACAATTTATGATATGGAAGGAAAAGAAAGGATTTTTCTGATTTTTGGTTTTTTGGCATTGGTAGGCTTTATTTTGGCAGCGGTGGAGTGGGACAGGAGTTGAAAGTGTGAAAAGTAGGTGTGAAGTGTCTGATAATGAAAGAATCCCACATTCTATACCCTAATACCTTTTTAAAAAGCTTTTGTTTGGGTCATTCGGTTTGATAGGATTTCTTGATCTATTTCAGTCCTCCACCAGCATTGCCACCGAAGAAAAGACAGTCCGCTCCATCCCCGACCCGAGTGGCTGTCGTTGCCCCCATGAGTCGAGCCACCAGTGGCTCCAGTTTGCCCGTTGGAATTAATAGGCAGGTAATGTAGCCCCATCTGGCAAGGCAGAGGAAGGCTTTGGGTTTGGGAACTTTAATCGTGAAGCTAAAAGAAACCCAGTGGTCTTCAGCCGCTGGCAATGAGAGGATCATTCCTTCTCTGGACAGGACTACAGGACCTGGCAGAAGTTCCCACATGGGGGAGGGGGCAGGGGTTGAGAGGCTGGAGCTGAGGAGTGTCTCCTGAGGACATCTGAGCCTGGCCCCAGGGCCCTCGCTTTTCACAGTCCCAGCACTCGGAAAGGCTTCTTTCTCGGAAGTCACAGACTTGGCTTTTTATTGCTTACATCAAAGATGGGCCTTTCCAACCAGTTTCTGAGCTTCGCAGTCTCCTCTAAGTCAATGCACTGATCCCTCTCCCCTGGGCTCTGCCACCGTTTCTCAAAAGTGACTTGGGCTTGTTTTTATTTTTCCACCCGAGGATTTTGACGTGGACTGTTACACACAAAGGCGACTCTCAGGAGGCAGCCACTCGTACGGCGGAGAGTCGCCCCGCCTGTCCCCCTGCAGCAGCATAGGCAAGCTCAGCAAGTCAGACGAGCAGCTGTCCTCTCTGGACAGGGACAGCGGCCAGTGCTCCCGGAACACAAGCTGTGAAACACTAGGTGAGCGCCGGGCATCTTGGTCACACCTCCTGTCTCATCCTTTCTTGGTGGCTGCTTTGGGGTCACACAGGGAGGCCAGTCAGCGGTCATTCGGCCCTGGCCAAGTCATTCAGAGTCTGTTTCGTCATCTGTAGAGTGAGGGGACCAATATCCACCTCTCTCAAGGAGGTCGCAAGTTTGAGTGAAATAACCATGTGCATCCACATAGGAGATGCTCAGATGGCAGCTGTTGTTACGGTTAATCTGTCAGTTTGCAGTTTGACTCCCTTGGCCAACATGAAGAGCCATCTGTGCTCAGAGCTGTAGGTGAAGGAGAGAGCCCCTGACAGAGGGTGAAGGCAAGCGAGCAGCGCGTGCTGACCTCCTGGTTGGCGCGGGATGCGTGCCGTGGGGGCCAGAGGGAAGTCTGAAAGGCAGCTTGGCAGGAAGTCTCAAGAGCATTAAGCTGTTCCTGTCCCGTGAGCTAGACATTCCACTTCGAGACTTTATCTTAATCAGAGATTTATAGCAGGATTTCTATACAAGGACGTTAATCTCAGCATCACTGGGAGTCGTGGTAAACTGGAGACTCAGTGGTAGGAAATCTGAGGAGTTGTACATCCGCTTGGTGGAATAACGTCAGTCACGATACATTGATCAATGGACGAAATCCAAGACCCCTGACATAGTATTTTTCTCAGTTGGGTTTTTAAAAAAAAAAAAGAATCCTAAGGGGAAAAAAGACTTTTATGGAAATACATTAAAATGTAAACCGATTATAGTTAAATTATGGGATTGAGGATGATTTTTATTTTCTTGATTTTTTTTTTGGCCACATTTTCTACAGTGGTCACGCATTTTTCTTTTTTAAAAAATAAGAAATTCAAAAAATACAGGAAGATACAAAAAACAGGGTAGCAAACAGCCCTTTTCCCACTTACTTTTGCGTTTTCGAGCAGGGAGAAGAATGAGGCATATAAAATACAGCATAGAGATGAGACAGGAATCACGTTTGTGTCACACACGAATGAATGGGATTGGGTAGGATTGCTGCTTCCTGCGGGGCCTTGTGGCTAACGGGTCATGTTTCTCCTGTCGTGAGTGCAGATCACTATGATCCTGACTATGAATTCCTTCAGCAAGACCTCTCTAACACAGACCAGATACCTCAGCCAGTGGCCTGTCACCTCAGCCCGTTGCCGGAGTCCTTGGGAGAGTCTGGGTCTCCGTTTCTCGGCTGCCCTTTCCAGTTGCCTCCAGCACCCAGCAGCTGTCCCCAGCCAGATGGGCCGTTAGCCCCAGGACAGCAGGTGGACATGCCCCCTGCTCTCCCCGAGAAGAAGCGCAGGAGCGCGGCCTCCCAGACCACGGACAGCTCGGGCTGCAGGGTGTCCTACGAGCGGCACCCCTCACAGTATGACAACATCTCCGAGGATGAGCTGCAGAACCCAGCCTCGGGCCCGTCCGTCCCCTTCACGCCCTTTGCTGCTATTCTCCCCTTTCAGCAAGGAGGGTCCTCAGCCTCTGTCGAATTTGTGGGTGATTTCGCTGTTCCTGAATCAACGGGTGACCCGGAAAAACCACCTCCTCTACCAGAGAAGAAAAACAAACACAGTAAGCTTTTGTCGAGCTGTTGTCAGGAAGCACGTTCTGTAACCTAACATGGGGGCGCGTTTTATCTGGGCATCTAAGCATTGGGCCAGAGTCACGCCAGTGGCCTCGTAATTTCACAAAAGACGGGGCCCGTGGTACATGGACACTTCGGGGAGCCTTGTTTTGTCGGTACTGGTAATGGTTTGTAGAGCTTGATAAGCCGACCTGTCCTTGTGGCCTCTCTCAGCTCTCAGGCCAGGCCCCGCAGAGCCCGAGTGTTTGGCCCGAACACCCAGCGACAAAGAGAAGTGAGTGTCACAGCTTCAGGACAGCATTCCAGCAATATCCGGGTAAAGCGGGATGGACTTTTGAATTCAGTTAGAACTCACCGCATCCACAGAGGGGTTTTCTGAGGATCCCTGAGAGCGTGCAGGTTGCTGTTTAGAGAGGTCCCTGGTACCCCTCGTCTTCTGTTTGCGGACATGAACTGTCACGGAATGACTTAGAACCTGAGCTTGCCTGGTTGGAGCTGCCGAGGACATTTCTTAGACCACATATTTTTAATACAGGATGTTATTAGGGTCCAGGGGTGGCGCTGAAATTTTAGGTATTTGTAGTTGGAGTATTTCTGGACTGTCACTTTGCCATCAGATTCCTAAGTAGAGTCCTGCTAGAGATGGTTTTTCTGCTGGATCCCCTCACGGCTCCCTGTCACAGGCTTTCTCCGCTGCGCCCCCTCCCCTGATCCACTCGCGCACTTCTGCTCCATCTGTCTTTGGTGGACTGACCATCACCATTTGTGTATGTGTGTGGTCACCTGGGCCACACAGCCCCAGGGCTCCCTGGCCTCAGTTGCAGCATCCAGCAGAGAACTTCCACCAACTAGGAATTGACTCTCCATTCCAAATTCCCAAATGAGAGCATCTGATTGGCCCCAGCTAGCACGGGGCCCACCCTCAAAGAAGGGGAGAGTGGTTAAATGCAGCAAGGGTGGCCCCGAGGGCAACTGGGTGGGCCTTGTCCCCCAGCTCCTTGCTGGGTGTCGCCCAGGCTGCATCCTAGCCTAGGGTGGTCTCTTCCCCCAGCTGAAGGGAGAACCGGCTCTGAAGGGCTGATGAGGTCATCCCCATCTGTCGTTCACTCATGAGAAAGCAGGGTGCTGCTAGAGGGGATTGCCAACAGCAGCGCCGGGGACATTTCCCTCTGTGCCTCTCCCTCTGCACCAGCAAGTGTCTAGAGAGCTGTTGGCCTTTCCTCTCCACCCACCTTACTTGACTGTGCCGCTCTGGGCTCACACCCTTTCCTCTTTTCCTTTCCTTGGAAGTCTCCGAACCCAGAACACAGGGTAGGAACCACAACAGATGTGTGGTGTTGCCTGGCCATGGAGACGGGGGCCTCGCCTCCGCTTTTTAGAGCAGGGCGGGCCATGGCCCTTACGTGGGGCTGCAGAGAGGAGGAGGAAGGGAGGCATCCGCTGTTCCCTTTTCAACAGCCTCAAGTCTCCAGTGGCTAAAAATATTTTCTATTAGACTCTATTTTTAGGCTTTATCTTTCCATCAGTGTCTGTAGTACTTGTGTCTGCAAACCTTGAAAAATGACTAAGAGCTTAAGGTGTGGCATGCCCTGGGCCAAAGCTTCACACGCCATCGTATCTAGTCTTTACACTCTGGCCCCGGGCAGCGATGATAGCACGGTTTATAGAAGAAGAAACCGGAGTGCGAAGGACCTGAGCCTTGCCAGGATCAGCTGGCAAATGGGTAGCAGATCTGGGCTTTGGAGCGGGCCTGTGTTTTCCCAGCACGCTAAGGAGGCAGGGATCCGGCCCTCCTTTGTGGAGACTGTATGGGTTTCAGTAGTGACCGCCAGGCAGCAGGGAGTCTTTTTTTTATGCCCCGTGAAAGGACCCCTGAACTTGAGGCCTGGTCCTAGTCTCCTGGAGTCCACTCTTCCCTTGGGGAGTTCCAGTCTTTGACCTGGTGGAAAACTTGCAAAGTTGCTTTGCGAGAAAGGAGGGAGATAATCATCATCCCTTGTATTTGGCTAATACTGGACAGAGCTCATACATACACAGTCCTGCTATCATAGAGTGTCCTTCTCCTTTGGGTTGCGCTAATGTCTTGAGTCTTGAGGGTCGTCGGCCCGTCTTGCTGAGGGCAGCCCTCCAAGCCCCTTGTGCCCAACGAGCTTCCTAATCACTGCCCGCAGTCCTGGGTGCCCGCTGGAGCACCGCCTGCCGAGATTCCCGGTGATGCTGGCTGCTCGCTTCTCTGAGCTCCTGTGCTGGGCTGCCTTTGAAACGGACCCAGTCTTCCTTATTTCTCGAAGGTCCTGAACCTCACTACTGTCTCTGTGTTTGGTGAGCAGGTCTCTGCAAGGACTTCAACATCTGGAAGGCCAGTTCTTACTGAAGCTTCCTGTTTTAGGCAAAGATGCTTGTGTTCAGTCTTTTAGGGAGCACTTGGTAGGCATTTGGGATCCCCTTCAAAGGCTTGCCTCTTCCTCTAGAACCTCGTGGTGTTGGTGGTGCGACGTGGAAGAACGGCGTTGTGGGGCTCGAGGGGGTGGTGGGCTGCACTTGCTTTCCGGCAGCAGAGCCCTTGTGGGCAAGACTGCCTTTACCTACCCGCCTGTTATGGCCAAGCTCTGCTCAGTGCTTGCTGGAGCGAAGACATTCTTATTGATTCTTTTAAATAGAGGAGATGACTTTGAACCCCCTCCTTCAGTGAAGGGCATCAGAAAGACAGCCCTAGAGAAAGGCATTGCTTATCTACCTTGACCCCAGTTGAGGGTGTCTCCAGTTAAGCCCTCAACTTTGAGGCTATGTGAAAATACAGAATGAAGCCCTGCAAAATTGTCCTGGCCACTTTTGCTTGGTATCTAGCAGGTGCTTCAGGAGGACAGCACCCAACTCCAGATGGTACCTTCGACCTCTGCCGTACACGCACCTAAGTTCCTTTGCTTCCAAATCTGGGACCCTTTTTCTTGCTAGCTCCCTCCTAGTGCGTGTGCAGCAGCCCTGTGAGTAAACTCACCAGCCCTCGTTCCTAAGGGTCCAGGGGCGGTATTCCTAACTCATGAATCAAGGGGGCATGACAGCGTTTCCCCTGCAAACGTGGACACGTTTGTGTTTATAGGGAATTCCCTAACTCTCGGGAGCTTCCTACACCCCTGAGAGAATGGGAAGGGTGGTGCTGCATTTCAGGCCAGCCTTGACCTAGACTTTGCTGTGGGGAGTGTCCAGTGTGGGTTCCAGTCCCACAGAGAGACGGGGATTGGAGAAGGGCCTACTCCCACCCAGCCTCCCAGCTTCGTAAGGCGGCCAGAGGGCCGGACAGTCAGCTCCAAGCTGTCGCTTGCCCTGAACCCGTGGAGTCTTCAGAAGGGCCTGGCTCTGGAGTCGGGGCTCCAGTCGCTAACCCCAGCTGGGAGTAAGGTGCAAGGGCTGAGGGCTCGGCGCCTGCCTCAGGACAGGGTGCCTGTGAGGATGGGCCCCTGAGGTGGGCGAGGCCCCTGCTGGCTGCGAGGGCTCATGGCTCAGGCAGGGAGCCTGCCCCTGGGCGGCCTCGAAGCTGCCGGTAGTGTCTCCCAGAGGGAGCAGCGTGGCGTCAGGTGGCAGGGTGGCAAGGGCCGGGCTTTCTGAAACAGGTTTAGGGAGGAGAGGGTGCACGTGTTTGAATTCAAGCATGTCTTTCCTTGCCGTCTGTCCGTCCCCCGAGGATGTAGCCTCTCGGCTGGAAGGGGAGAATGGAGTTTAGTGGCTGTTACTTCTTGTTTACCCGGTCGGTGCTTTATAAGACCCACCCAGGGCCATCGCCTGGTTTAGCAAGTCCCTTGGTCGGGTTAGGTGACGTGTGTTTCACTCATTCGTTCTACAAATATCTGTGGAACCTGCTGTGTGTCAGCACTGATAGTGGGGCGGCAGACACGGTCCCTGTCCCCCGGGAGCTTCAATTCTCCAGTGACAGACAGTAGATCCTATTGCATCGGCCTTGAAAATATATCCTGAATCAGATCAGTCTCACCACCTCCACCCACACCACAATCTGTCACCTAAACAACCACAGCGGCCCAAGAGTTGTTTTCTCGAGACAAAGCAGCTTCAGGCAGGCCCGGAGGGGAGCCCTTCGTCGGGTCCCACCGGCCTGGCAGCGGGCCGGCCTCCTTGCCCTGTTCCCACAGCCTCTCATGACCTCACAAATGACTGCCTCGCTCCTTCCAGCCTCCTCTTGCTGGCTGTGCTCTGCTCACCAGACCCCTGGCCCGACCTTAGCCTTTGCCCAGCCTGTGGCCTCGGTGTGGAAGGCGTCCTGTAGCTTATCCATATTCTGGAGAAGCCCCCACCACCGGCCCACTTCACTGTCAGTCCCCAGCATTCACACCTGGTCTGTTTTCTGTCTCCTGGGAGGGTGTGAGCCTCACATGGCCAGAAGACTTGCTTGCTGGCCCCTGAGCTGGTGCCCAACACGTAGGTGCTCAGTAAAGTCACATACGTGGGACGGTCCCACAGGTGGCTCATGCTGTGGGCAGGGCTAAGAGGACTCCATGGAGGGACAAGGAGGGGCTGCTGGGCGGACGGCTCGTGCCGAGCCACAGGCAGGGGAGAGCCTGCTCAGCAGGACTGAGGGGAACAGCATGTGCCCACTTCCCTGCATGCTCCAGAGAGGGGAGGAGGACCACGCGCCTGGGGTCAGAGGAGTGGGAAGTGGCACCTAGTCTCCGCCACGGCCACGGGGTGCCAGGAAACTCCCAGGGCTTTTCAGCGGAGGGGGTGGTCGCCCCCCATATGCATTTTTTAAAAAGAGACTATTTTTTAGAGTGGTTAAAGACTATTTTTTTAGAGTGGTTTTAGGTTCACGGCAACACTGAGCGGAAAGTACAGGGAGTTCCCGCAGGTCCCGGCCTCCCCCACTGTCACCTCTCCGCCAGAGTGCTGTGTGTTAGTCACCCAGCCTGCACGGGCATGTCCCTGCCAGCCAGAGCCACAGCCTGCGTAGGGCTCACCCTTGCTGTGTGTCCATAGGTTTTGGCCTGTGGGCGACATGGTGTCCATGGTGTGGCGTCGGCGGGGGCTTGTGTGGGCCTGGGCCTGGCCATGCCAGGGGAGCAGGGAGGGGCCCGCTCGGGGGTGGGGGGGGCAGCCGGGGGCCGCGCAGCCGCCCCCCAGTAACGCCGGGCCGCCCCCCACCCCGTCTGCCCCGCAGTGCTAGCCTACATGCAGCTGCTGGAGGACTACTCAGAACCGCAGCCGTCCATGTTCTACCAGACGCCGCAGAACGAGCACATCTACCAGCAGAAGAACAAGATGCTCATGGAGGTGTACGGCTTCAATGACTCGTTCAGCACCGAGGCCTCGCAGGAGCTGGCGCCGCCCCCCGCCCTGCCCCCCAAGCAGCGGCAGCTGGTAAGCCGCCCCCCGCCCCGCCGCCGCAACCCTCTGCTGCCGGGACCACGCGGCTTCCCACACGGGTGCTCCCACTTCCTCCCGACAAGCTCCCCCGTCTCCCCTCCCTGGGGGTGGCAGCGCCTTTCTCTTCCAGAGCAGCCCCACGCAGCTGGGCCTGGCTTGTACTCAGAATGTCTCCTCTCTCTGCTGACAGTCTCTTGTATTTTTCCTCTCTTCTTGGGCTCCAATATAGACCTCCCAGAAAGGAGGGACTCAATCAAGGCACAGGGCCTGGTCTGTGTACGGCCATCTGTGGACTTGATTTACATAATGGCCCAACTACACAGAGTGACTGACACCCCACCCTGGCCAGCGATGGCCCCGTGCAAACAAGCTCTATTGAAGCACGATGGCCTTACACAGAGCCGTCTGTGTTCCCGGCATGGCACCCTGTCTCCTCTGAAAAGCGAGTGAGGAGTCCCTGTAGGTACCGAAGCCCAAGTCAGCACAGAAGGCAGGCTGTCCTGCGTGGGACCAGGCGGGTGGGCAGGTCGGCCGTGCCTGCTGCGCACCGGAACCCTGTTCCTGCGGCTCCCCGCTTACCAACCAAGTGGACCGTGGTCAGGTGGTGGAGTCCAAGCATCTCGCCGGGAAGAGTGCACCTCAGAAAGGGATTCTTGACCTGTTCAGAGCTGCATATGCTGTGTTGCTCATAGGCTGACGAGTCTGGTAGTGTTTTCACCGCAGAGGGGCCTGACCATCTTCCTTCCTTCGTGAGAGGACGTGAAGGTGCTGGCCTGCCTTTTCTGGGAGGCAGCTGCCGACTGGACAACCAAGACCCCGGGTTACTCCTCGAGCCCCCGCCCTGCCCCAGGGGCCCCTGTGCCTTCCTGCATTCAGGAAGCTCAGGGGCTGACCAGGCAGAGCCCAGGACTAGCTGTGTCTCACGACTTACACTCAGGGCCTCAGTTCTTCACCCACCCTGCCCACCCCAGGAACCCCTGAATATGCCCCAATATGAATCTAAATGGCTCTGAAAATGTTTCATAAAGGGATCTTTACCATGGAAATAGAAATGCCTGCCCCAGGGAGCCCTGACCTAAAATGTTTGGTTCAGCGGCTGAACTGGATTTCGTTGAGATCTGAAACAGTCTCAGCCCCTCCTGCCAGTGTCCACAGGTGCCCATCGGTCATCCTTGGGCATCTTCTCTGCACCGTGGAGCCCACAGGCTTCACAGAGGTCCCTACGGAGCGCTCTCGGACTCGGAGCCTGTGTGGGAGAGCCCACCGAGCGCTCCGCATGCTGTCCGGGCAGTAGTGAGGGGCCCAGGAGTGAGGCAGACACCCTGCGGAGCACTGCGGCTTGGTTTGGCTTCACGTGATCCTCCCCACAGCCTCTGTCACCCCCATGTTAAGTCAGCTGAGGCTGAGGAAGCCAGAGACTTCATTGGAGCCCGTGCAGCGCTGGAAGTAGAAGATGGGGGACCAAGCCCAACTCTGGCTGAAGCCCGGCACGGCTCGTGACATGCCCTGTGCCTGCCGCGTGGCTGCCCTCTCAGATGCAGATGCAGGAAGGCTTGTGCTCCATTTTACCAGCAAAAGTAGTAGTCGTAATTGTGCCTGTTGGCCCCCATACAGTGCGGCAGGCGCAGTTCTGAGTGTTCTACGCACAGACGGTCCTAGACAGGTGTCCTCATTTTACAGATCAAGAACCTGAGGCACAGGGACCTTTAAATAATGCTTGAGGCCAAACAGGTCCCAAATGGTGAGGCCCAGGTTCAAAGCCAGGCGGCCTGGCTCTAGGAGCGCACTCTGTGGAAGCATGGATAAGGGTAGGGTCTGCTCCCCAGGGGAGGAATGTGAGGCCCTATGTCAGTGCAAGCCAGGCCCGTGGGGCCCCAAGCCCGCTTGGCCTCCTTCCACCTTGCCACCGCTTCCAGTGGACACAACATGTATGAAAGTTAGCTTCTTAAATCGCTCACAAGGAGGTGAAGGAGGGCACCGTCTTGTCCGGGTGGACTCTGGCGGGCATCTGTGATTCCTCAGCTGAGCCAAGAAGCCATCCCTCTCCAGAATGTCCAAGCAGAATTAGGTAGCAGCCTATGGAGCCTTCATGTGCACCTGCCTGACTGTTCTCTGCTTTTCTCCCTCCTTCCCTGTCCTCTCTCTCGTCCCTTCTGTCCAGCAGGCCTCCTATGCTGCTTCTTCCTTCTCCTCTGTCTCCTACTGTGTCCAGCAAACTAAAGTGGCCTTCACCCCCGAGGACAGCAGTGCCGCTCAGGGCATCAGTGTGTCCGTCTCTAACTCCTTTCTCAGCCGGCACGGCAACTTGCCTGTGCCCTCGGTGAGTCGCTCCCTGCTGCTCTTTGCTTGGAAACGTGAGTGCGAGCTTTCATTTATCACCTGTGCCTCCCGACCTGCGTGCTGCTGCCCAGCCCTGACTCTGTCCTCTTGCAGACCCTGCCCTAGACAGGAAGGGGCATGCATGGTTGGTTCTCTGTGGCCCAAGGACTGTGTGAAGGGGCGGGGTGGGTGGGGTGGCGGCGGGGACCGGGAAATGTTAGTGGCCACACTCTTGGCATCACCACTCAGAAGTAAACTGGCAGAAGTGTTTTGGCTTTTTATTCTGGTCTCCCGTTGGGCCGTGGGTCAGCCCTGTAAGTGTTCTGTATTTAAAAAGAAGTCTTCCTCCCATAGGAAGCAAGGCCAGGGAGAGCAGGCTTTAGCAGGACATGAGAGTTCGAGTCTGAGGGCCTTGTCGGCTAACTTCTGCTGTGTAGCAAACCACTCCAAAACTCAGTGGCTTAAAACGACAGTAACCCTTTGTCATTGCTTAGGACATGGGTTGGTAGGGTGACGGCCCATCTGATTGTGGCTGGCCCCACCAGCACCTCTGGAACCTCGGCTGGGACAGCGGGCCGCTGTGGCAGTGCTCCTCCTGACCCTTAGCCTCCGTGAGGCCAGCCCAGGCTTGCTCCCGCGGCAGCCGGCGGGGTGCCTGGGGAACTGATGGGAGCAGACAAGGTATCTTCAGGCCTAGGCTCAGAACCGGCCCACTGTCTGTCACTTCCTGGCATTCTCTCCGTTGAGTCACGAGGCCAGCCTGGGATTCCAGGAGTAGGGAGCTGGACTCCGCCTCTTGCAGGGCTGCCGCCAGATCACCTTGCCGAGGGACGTGGCCACGGGAAGGGCATGGGTATAGCCAATTTTGTAAATAGTTTACTTCTGAAACTTAGGGGACACTAACACTTTGGGAGGCATAGTACTGGTCTGTTACCTTTTGCTGAAATCTGCATCTGTCCGGGAACCTAAAGGGCTACCATTCTTCCTTTAATCTGTTAAGATGAGACTGAGCAGCAGGGGAAGAGCTTGGATGGGGCCATGTTTGGGTTCTGCTTAAAATCAGTTTTGCCTTTGGGTAGTTTATTTATCCCTCCTGGTCTCCGCTTCTTTCCTTCGAGATTACACTTGTCTCTTATTTTGTGGTTGTGAGGATTAAGTAAAATCAGGTAGGAAAGTTGATTATTACAGCTCTTGGTCTCAGAGTCCGGGGTTCTAGGCTCGGCTCCGTCCTCATTCTGCACGTGACAGCTTGGACAAATGGCTTCACCTACCTGGACTTCCTTTTCCCTCTACGACCTGGTGACTGGTTGACCAGGTGACTCACAGAGACCTAGCCAAGCTCAGGCTCCCTGTGTCGTTTTGTCTGGTTTCTGTCTTTGAGAATCATCCATGTGGGGCCCAGGTTAAGACAGTCCTGCCTGCGTGAGGAATGCACTGTTCCTTTTGCTGCTAGGGCCTAACTTCTTAGAGCGCTCAGCAACCCTGTGCTTGCTGTAGGAAGGCTGAACGCCCCTCCCTCCCCGCTCCCGGCCCTGCCCTGGCACACAGACACCCTGTCTCCTCAGCAGGCACTTCTGGCAAGCTCCTTTCACAAATTGTGCAAAACTTGGCCTTTACATAATCCAGCTCTTGACTGTTTTTTCCCCTCTATGAACAGAAAGTAAGTGTGAGTTATCCTAAAAAAGTGTCTACAATGTCCCTTTTGAACAGTGTGGGGTTAGAGGGCTTGTCAGTGAGCAGAACTGTTTGCTACAGAGTTGATGAAAGTTTGAGGGCATTTCAATGAAGTTTGGGCATGAGTGTGTCATGGTTTTTATCCCTTGGGATGCAGGGGAGTCTCAAGGCACCTTGCATTGGAAAGACCACATTCTCTGTACCAACGCCACGGTGCAGCCCAAGGGAGTGAGCTACTAAAGGGGTTTTATTTCTTAAAAGGAAAGTCCCCCCAGCCTCCAGAGCTGTTAGTAGTGGCCTGAATGTTTGGAACATTTGACATCTGATGTGCTGAAACCCCGGAGAGATGGTTTAGTGCCATGTCACCATATTCTTCATGTGTTCTCTGCTTGCATTCTGAGATGAGCCCCAGATAAAGGGCTTTGGATTGCTCTTAGAGCAGCCCTTTATTCCTGAATCTCATCATTCTGTCGTTCCTGGGCCTGTGTCATCCTTCCAACATGGAATTCTGAAGGGGTACCCCTTAGGAATACAGCATCGGTCAAATGTGAAGACACCTCACCCTTTCAGTGACCTGTTACTTCTGACGGGGAAGATTCTAACCATTAAAAACCTCTTGGGGCACCTGGTGGCTCAGTCAGTTAAGTGTCCAACTCTTGATTTCAGCTTAGGTCATGATCTCAGGGTCGTGAGCTCAAGCCTCGCATCAGGCTCTGTGCTGAGCGTGGGGCCTGCTTAAGAATCTCTCTCTCCTCTGCCCCTCCCCCCACTCATGCACGCAGTCGCACGCGTTCTCTTTCTAAAAAAAAACCTCTTGAGTTAGAGCAGGAAAGCTGCATTGACCAAGCTTAATTGAAGTAGGGGCTCAAAAAGCATCTTGTTCAGTCTTCTCGGTGTTCCAGGTTGAGTATGATACAGCAAGCACAGGGATTCTCCCTGTGCCCGTCATGCAGCAGGAAGGATCCTGAGGCAGGGTGTGAATAAGGCCAGGAGAGTCACAGGCCGTCAGCGGGAACCCCCTGGGCTGTGGAGGCAGGACAAGGTCAGGCAGAGCTCCATGGGGGGAGGTGGCATTTGAACTGTGGCCTGAAGAACAGTTAGGATTTCAGGGAGATAAGAAGTAAAGGTCAGGGAGAACGAGTCCGAGATATTCCACACAAAAGGACCTACCTGGAGGATGGGGGCTAGAAAGCCTAATGTGCATTCTGGAAGGTGGCCTCCAGTGTAAGTGCTCAGGGATCAAGGTTATGGGGGAGCTGGCTGAAGGGTGGTGCCCTTAGTCAGCCCTTCCGTGTGTCCTCAGGGTCAGCACACCTTAACTGAAACCGACTGCTTCCCCAGCTGCTCCCTCCTGAGCATGGCCCTTGGGGGTCAGGCCAGGGGGTGCGCCCCCCCGCCCCCTCGGCATCTTCCACCCCATCTGCTCAGCTCTCTCATCCCACAGAAGTGTTCACTTGCAGTCCACGGACTTCCTGTCCTGCCCAGCTCGTGCTGCATCCTAGGAAACTGGAGCATCTGTGCAGACAGGCGTCCAGACCTGATGTGTGGCCTCTGGGCCGTTACGCTGGCTTCAGTAGAGGAATGTGTTTTGGGAAACTAGGACTGAGAGGCAGGAAAGATGTAGAGAGCCATGGGCAGCCTCCGCAAGGCCCAGGGAGGCCTGGCCCCTGTTTCTGGTCTGATCCCACTGGGCCTTGGCAATGTGCCTGCCCCATGGGGGCGCTGGGAGGTGTTGCAGTGATGTGCCTTCCTACAGACGGCTTTCTGACAGGACGCTGGGGTCCTCCCTTTCTGTCCCCAGACTGTCTCTTGGTTACTGGTAACCCTGGGGCTGCCTGCCATGTTCTCACTGCATCCCCACCACGTTGGCTGCCTTCCGCTTCCACTCCAGCTCTGGTTGCTGCGGCGTCAGCCCTTCCCCTCTGCACTGAATTCCCACGTGCTGTCTCCTTTTCCTGGCCCTTCTCTGGTTTGCATTGGCTCTGGTTCTGAACCCTGGTCTTGTGAATCTAAAAAGAATCTTAAAAGTTGGATGGGATCTACGTTCGCTTTACTCTTGACCAAGGTAGTGAAAATCTCTCATGGGGCGCCTGGCTGGCTTAGTCAGTGAAGCATCTGCCTTCAGCTCAGATCATGATCTCAGGGTCCTGGGATTGAGCCCCACATCGGGCTCCCTGCTCAGCAGGGAGTCTGTTTCTCCCTCTGCCCCTCCCCACCTCTCTCTCTCTCAAATAAAATCTTTTTTAAAAAATTTTTTTAAAAAGAAAAAAGAAAATCAGTAACCATTAGGGTAGCCAGTGCTTTTCAGGTATGGAAACGTTGATGTTGGAGAAATGACCTTCCCGCACCCCCAGACTGTCTTCTGGTGCATCCTTTCTTTGCTGACTGCAAGGTGCTGGTTTTTACTGTCACCAGGAGGTCTGTTCAGGTGCTAGGAATCTGTGGAAATACTTCTTTACCATCTTGGCTTCCAGAAGATTCTGAGTAAGTAAAACTGCCAGAAGACCCAGATTTTGTGAAGAACTTGAGAAGTATCCATAGGAATGGTCATTTGTTTAAAAAAAAAAACTCTTCAGGGCAGGAAGTCACGTCTGTATCATCTTGAGGACGTCAGTTACAAAGGGCAGGGTGGGGGTTTCTAGAGCCACCAGTGTCCCGTTCTGGGCAGATGGTGATTGAGTGTGGAGCTTGGGTTTTTGGACATCAGCACACATGCTCTCACCAGAGGGCCTGCTTCACAAACTCTGTCTCTCCGCTGTGCCGTCCCCCAACAGTGCAGCAGCGAGGGCCCACTCCCTGAGACACGTGGCAGCTCCGGAAGGCCCACTGCCGCATCTGTCCCTCGCCTTTTCTGCCCTGAGCAGTACCCAGCAGCTGCCACGGAGACTGTGCGCTGAAAGACCGGTCTAACGGGCACATGGGAAGGGAAAGAGTAAAGGAGAGATGGTGGAGCGGGGCAAAGGGAAGAGAATCACCCGGAGAGAAGCAGACAGAGTCCACGGGCTCAGCTTGCTTGGCACAACACACCGTGTCTTCTGCTGGAAAAAAATAAGCCCCTGCCTCCCTCGCCTCTGTTCCTTACTTCTTCCTGAGGTCACCTTATCTTTATGGCTTCCTGACCTGCTTAGAGCTCACTCACTCTGAGAGATGAGAGCGGGGGAGTGTCCACGGACAGCACTTGCAGCCCAGGGATGAGGAGTATTTCTCCAAGCTCCATCTCTCCTGGGGGTGCTTTGTTCCGCTGGCCTGCCAGACGTGCCAGGGGTTTCCTTTGGAGTGGCCCGGCACTGTCGGCCCAGGGAGAGTGAGGGCCGTGCTGCATGCGAGGCTCGGGAGCTGGTGGGTGTTTCAGATCCTGCAACTTGGAGACTCTTGTACTCTACCCCATTCTTGGGGGCCTTACCACGGAGTATAGTCTACAGCCGCAAGTGCAGGCATCTTGCTAGACCTTGGACTTGCTGGGATGGGGAATTAGACCCCACACAACTAATGGATGACAGGAGCAGCCAAACCCTTCTGCTCCCATCCTTGTTATTTCTTCTTTTTCTTTTTTTTTTTTTAAGATTTTATTTATTTTTATTTGAGAGAGAATGAGAGAAAGAGCATGAGAGTGGGGAGGGTCAGAGGGAGAAGCAGACTCCCTGCCGAGCAGGGAGCCCAGTGAGGGACTCGATCCAGGGACTCCAGGATCATGACCTGAGCCGAAGGCAGTTGCTTAACCAACTGAGCCACCCAGGCACCCCTTCTTTTTCTTCTTCTTCTTCTTTCTTCTTCCTTTTTCTTTCTTCTTCTTCGATTTATTATGTAGAGAACACACATGTAAGCAGTGGGGGGGAGAGGGAGAATCTCAAGCAGACCCCCCTCCCAGTGGAGCGCCCTATGTGGGGCTTGATCCCACAACCCTGAGATCACAACCTGAGCCAGCCAGGCGCCCTGCATCCTTGTTATTTCTGTGAATGTTTCCACTATCCACTGAGTTGCCCGGGCAAGGAAATGAGGTATTGTCTCTCCCCCACCTCCCCCGACCGCCACACACATGCACACACACAGCACATTTACATGTGACATGCACGCCCACTCACCAAGCCCTGCTGCACTTCCTAGCATATGCCCTGAGCTGGTCCTCTTCTCCAGCCTTGTCACCGCTCCCCTGCTCCCCGCCCCCAGTGTCGCCTCTGTGGCCTCCCTGCTGGCCTTCCTGCCACCACGTCCCCTTCTCACCACTAGCCAGATTCCCGTGTCCCCTCAGCACTGCGGAGCCTTCTGTGGCCTCACCAGCTACTTCTGCTCACCTGTCTCCATGCCCGGGCCCTCCATACCCCCCACTTTCTCCTGGCACCAACTCCTCAGCTCTCCCACACATACTTGCTTCTGTCGTCTGTTCCACCCTTCCTGATGTCTTCCGTCCCCTTCCGCACCATATTTTTCCTTACTTGCTGTGTGGACCTGAGCATGCTGTCCCCAAATCAGTAGAGCTCCATTTCCTGTCCAGTGATGAGAGCCTGGAATTGTCCTGACGTAAAGCATAGTGTAAGGCACACAAGCGGTGTTTAATAAGAAGGGAGGCATTATAATATTTATTTTCACACTGGGAAAGCGTTTCTTTCTTTTGTAATGCTCAAGTTCTTTTTTCCCAAGGTCGTAAACCCTCTGAGGGTAAGGACGGGGGGCTTATGATGTGCTTCCGGCCTCAGTATGTCGCTCAGGGCCGAGCCAGCAAGTGGCAGGTGCTCTGATGCCGAACTGACTGGAAGGATCTTAATTCACCCAAAAGCAGTTAGCAGGGACCAAGGAGGCATCTAGCTCTCTTCCTCTACCCGTCACCACATCCATCTTTCCCCACTTCCCCACATTTCATTACAACATGATGCTGACTCATCCACTTCCATGCATCAGACATACTGGTTCCAGACTGTGGCTGAAAACCCAGTTTCTTTCTCATTTTCCTTCTCTGCTAACCCATAAGGCTCTGGCTGCTGGCTGTCCCCAGAGCTTGGAGACCCTTGGCCTTGGAGACTTGCCAAAGCAGCCACTGTGACTCAGCCATTTCTGCCCCTCATTTTGAAGACTTCTTGCTGCTTTTTTGCTGGTGCTCATGGCGTTTTAGATGGTCATTGTTCTTGGACCAGCTTCAGACCCAGGAAATAGCTGTAGCCCCTTGGCAGACGTGCTTCTGACTCCATCGGTGACAGTCCGGCTGGTCTGGCACCAAAAGGACCCCCTTGGTCCTTGTGAAGGTCCTGTGGTGACATGAACCCTAAGGGTGCCGTCCACACACACAGACTCGCCTGTACCTTCACATTTCAGGCTGCTTGTCACTGCTCTGTGATGGAGAGCTTACTCCACTCTAGAGATGGGGAAACCGGAATAGAGAAGCTGAACCGTGTCATTTATTCAGTCTTAGTTAGAGCTAAGGTTTTAGGAATCCAGATCTCCACTATGAAGAACAGTGTCCATTTGACATTTATGAACTGCTTAATTGCCAGTAAATAATGGAGACCTGGCAAGGCTACGTAAAAAGAAAAGCCCGTATGTAGGCTGGACATCAAGAAGAGGGTTTTTGTCCTTCATGTTCTGACACATTACAGAGTGTAGCTACAGCTCTAAATAGAGTTCTAAGAATAAGTATAAATTAGAGTCCCTGGCATGCTGTTTAAATCCAAACTGAGTAAAAATAGTTCAGTCAGATTTCTAGAACCGAATTCAAATCATTTTTTAATCCATACTAAATCTTTCTATAAAGAGTCGATGCTCTTAAGGTCAATATTTAGTGAATATACAGAGCATCCTAAAACGTGTTGGAGGTTTTTGCAAGAATATTATTAGCCATGAAACCATTAGCCCAGAATCTGTTGTTTTCAAGGAGGATCTTGTGATTCGGGTTGCAAAAATATGTTACATGAGAAGAAATGCAATACATTTCCCCTTTCACCTATCTTACTACCTAAAATTCTCCCAGGCAAAACATTTTTGGGGTTTTTGTTTGTTTGTTTTTACATGCTTTGTTAATTAGAATGTTCAAATGTGTTTTTGTTTTTTTAAGATTTTATTTATCTGACAGAGACAGCGAGAGAGGGAACACATGCAGGGGGAGTGGGAGAGGGAGAAGCAGGCTTCCCGCTGAGCAGGGAGCCCGATGCGGGGCTCGATCCCAGGACCCTGGGATCATGACCTGAGCTGAAGGCAGACGCTTAATGACTGAGCCACCCAGGTGCCCCAGTTCAAATGGTTTTTAAAAATAGATTCCACCAAGAAGTTTATTCAAAAAGAGAGTAGGTATTTTTTGGATCCAGGGTGATGCTGATGTTGCCTTTCTTTGATGAGTACTGTCCTATCACTCCTACACCCGGGAGTGGCTCTCCTTGCCAGGAGCAGAGAGAGGTCCCCGGGGCAGGTGCTCGTGGCATGGGCCTCAGAATCTGCTGCTTGGCTTTGGAAACTTACCCTTTGACATTATGTAAAACATAGTTGTTATAAATTAACACAAAGGCATCAAAGAAGGAAGTTGCTTCTGGGCCTAAGGGGGCCCCCCGAAGGAAGGCTTTGGTAAAGAGTAGTTGACTGAGACCAGGAAGAAGAGAGGAGACACATCAAGCAGACTTCCTCCCAGTCGTGTAGCACAGAGTGACGAGGAATGTTACCAAGGGTCCTTCCTGGTGACTTTCCTTCTCTTAAGAGCCAAACCAGGCCTGCTTCTCTCCAGGAGACCCATCCCCCAGAGATGGTGGAGGGTGTTGTGCAGTGGCTGAAAGCTTGACTTCCTTCCAAGAGAAATCACTTAGCCCCGTGTTGTATTGACACTTGCAGTCTCTGGTTTAAGGGAAGTGTGAGCCCAGGACCAGTGCTGAGTGAGCTGCAGTTCCCAGTGCTTCTCTGTACGGGAAGGAAGCCCAACCCACACTAAAGCTGCCGTTGCCCCTGGGTGTGTTTTCTCACAAATGATGGAGACGAATGTAAGTCTGAAAGCCAGCCGTCCAACAGCTTCTCTGTGTTGGTAAGCAGCATCCAGAAACACTGAAGTCATAAGTCTTGCTTGAGCCAAGAGCATGCAGTAATGACCAATCTCTGGCAACTTCTGTGCTTCCCAGACACTTTACGACAGTAAAGTCCATTCACTCAGATGATGGCATCGCCCGGTAATTGGGAGGGTTGAAAGTTCCTCAAAGCTCGGAGCTCCAGTCACCACGACTGCAGAGCCGGCAGGGTCACCGGCCTGTGGCTCTGGCCATGGCTGCTGGCGCACACTGCCCCCTCGGACACCCCCGTTCGTCCCGACTGTCACAGGAATTAAATGGAATGTCTGTTACAGTGAGGAATCAATTTTGCATTTAAAGATCTCTATTCCTGCTTTCTTGCCAGCACAGGGCTCATCCCTAGTCATCTTTCATGCCAAGACTAGAGTGGAGACAAAGTATCCTTGAAAACTGACACCTGGCCAGCTTCGGGGGGCTTTGCATTCCAGCGTGTGCACGGCCACGCGTCAACATATCGGCTTATCAGCCATCATTTTTCCACCCAGAAGACTCACAGCGGTTCGTTCACGTGTCTGTTTTCAAAAGAGCAGATTGCCAGTTCCTGCATCTCTCGTGAGGGCAGATGTTGTCTCTGCATCCCCGGCTTGTATGTCAAGCCTCAGCTCCCTGCCTATTGCTTGCTGGTCATCACAAAACACTGAGCCAGGGAGATCTCCCAGCCAGATAGTAGGTGTATCCCACAGAGCTGTAGGATTATACGGTTGGGGCCTGTCACATGCCCAGAATGTTCGGTGAGCGGGACATCCCCCGCACCTCTCTTAGGAGCCAAGCTGTGTGTTAGGAGGTGTGTGGCCTGCACTTTCAGCCTGTTTCTTCATCTTTGTGATAAGGATCATAGCAGCCCTTCGTGTAGATGAAATGAGATGATCCATGCAAACCCTTAGCACCTCATCTGACCAGCAGGCATCGTCCTTCCCAGATGGTCCTTGCTGGCACTTTGACTGATGGTGTGATCAAGGCTGACGATGGGGACCAGGCAGCCCCTTCTAACTGCTCTCTTTCCCAGGAACTTGCTCTGGCACTCCCAGATCTTCTGCAGAAATCTGCAGTCTCCAGCCAGGCAGCCCCCCTCGTGGTATAAGATCCTCAGCCCAAACAGGCTTACTCTGGCTATAAATAAAAATTCCTGCCACAGAAAGCACAGCAGCTCTCTGTCAGAAGCACAGCCAGGCACCAGCCAGGTCCTAGAATAAACTCCAGGCAGTGATGAAGTGGTGTTTCTGCTCGGCGGCCAGCCTGCCTTTCTCCCTGCCATGATGAAGAATGTGGTCTTACAGGCTAGAAGTACTTCTGCAGAGACTGGCCTTGTGGACAATGGTGTGATGATGAGCCCCAATGCGGCCCTCCCCTCCCGAGTTGCAGGAGGGGCACTGAGGGTGCTTTGTGTGCTTAGAGAGCCGTGCCTTGCATCTCCCCACCCCCTTGAAGGTATTTTTCAGGCTTGGCTCTTGTCCCAGCAGGACTGCATAGCTGGAATACCAGGGCTGCTCACAGGCTGGGGCTGCTGAGGGAGGGAAGGGCAGGCCAGCTGGGGAGGCTTTGTCCTGGAGATGGGAGCCTCCTTGCTTTCTCCTTGGTGGCTGCCCCTCCCCTGCGGCACACGTCCTTGCAGCATCCAGAGCCTCTCCGCCCGTCCCCGGTCTCCCAGTGCTCTCCCAGTGCGGCGGGGGAAGCTTGTCGGTTACCCTTCCCCGCTCGGAGCCGAGACATTGCTGCGAGTCAGGGGGTATCCTGGGCGCTTCAGTTATAATATTAGAGTCAACGCGTACGTATTCCTTTGTTTGGGAAATAGGTAGTAGACCCCGTTAAGCCCCTCAGCTCTGCGGTTTGGAGTGGCTCCCAGACTGGTACTTCGGCAGGTGAGGGAGGAGAGCTGAGAGTGTTCGTCACGTGCCGCCACCGTGCTCAGGACTGCAGAGCGTCAGCTCAGTAAATCCACACAGACCCTCCGAGAGGAGTGCTGGTGTTTTCATCCCCGTTTCATTTATTTTTGTTTGTTTTTTTATTCAAGTGTAATTAACATACATTAGTACATGTTTCCATCCCCGTTTTAAAGATGAAGAAACCAGGGTGCCCGACTGGCTCAGTCAGAGGAGCGTGCAGCTCTTGATCTCAGGGTCATGAGTTCGAGGCCCACGTTGAGTGTAGAGATGACTTAAAAAATAAATAAAGACGAAGAAACCGAGGCTCAGGAACTTCAGTTACTTACCCAAGGTCACACAGGTAGAAAGAGATGGCCCAGAGCCCAGTCTGTGTGACTTGAGATTGTGTCCTCAGCAGTCACCCTTGTACCATCTCCCAGAAGAGGCACCCACGGTGTGTGTGAGTCGGCCACCCGACTCAGATCAGAGCTTGTTCAGAGGTCCCATCAGACTTGGCAGCATCGTGTGATCGTGCAGAAACCGCTTATGTAGATACGTCAGGTGCTCAGTCACTGCAGGGCCTGGTGGAGTGCTGAGTAAGCTTACGTTGGGGGGTGGGGGGTCAACGAGGGCAGTGTCAGGACTCTTGAAAGAACTGGCATATCCCTCAGTCTGTTCAGGCTGCTCAAACCCAGTTCCACAGACTGGGTGGTAATACACAGCACGGTTCTAGAGGCGGAAGGTCCAAGGTCAGGCTGCCAACAGGGCTGGTGCCCCTTCCGGTCGCAGACTTTTTTTTTTTTTTTTTAAAGATTTTATTTATTTATTTGCGAGAGAGAGAATGAGAGAGAACACATGAGAGGGGGGAGGGTCAGAGGGAGAAGCAGACCCCCCGCCGAGCAGGGAGTCCGATGCGGAACTCGATCCTGGGACTCCAGGATCATGACCTGAGCCGAAGGCAGTCGCTTAACCAACTGAGCCACCCAGGCGCCCAGGTCGCAGACTTTTCATTGTGTTCTCACATGATGGAAGGGCAAGGCATCTCTCTGGATCCTCTCTTATATGGCACTAATCACGTTTACGAGAGGTCTTAAGAGCCTCCCAAAGGTCCCCACCTCCTGGTACCACCACCTGTGGGAGTTAGGATTTCAGCATATAAATTGAGAGATACAAACATTCAGCAACATTGATCTTAAACTAGTTGAATTCATGCGCAAGGGAGAGGCCTCTGTCAGATCTCAAGGCAGCAGCTACCCTTGGGGATGCACAGGCAGGAGATCTGAGAACCTGGCTCCTGCGTGAGACCGTGAGACCGAAACCACTGCCTGAAGCGGCGGTGTGGGCTTCCCTCAGGGTGGCCTCCCAGGACCAGGCCCTGCCATCTGCTGGCCAGTGCGTTCCCCCACACTGTCTTCTCTGTGGCCTTTCCTGGCCAGTGAGAGCCTCACTATGGGGGGACATTTACCAGGAATGCACTGGAGAGTCCCAGAAGCCAAACACTTTACCCTACTGCCATCCCCAGCAAGGCCTAGGGTGAGTCCCCTACGCCTGGGTGGTCACTGGAAAAGGCCGGTGAAACGTGGCACCTGGCTGATGAGGGCACTGTGGATACTCCGGCGCCTCAGCCCCCAGTATGAGAGCCTCGGAGCTGGGGATCCCCTCATGCAGCTCGTTCAGAAAGAAGGTTGGGCACGGAGCTTCTTACCAAGAAGCCAAACCTTCAATGTCTCACTCAGAACACGGATGGCACTCCCCACCGATTCGTTTGGCCACGTACAGGGTTGGTCTTGATTTTGGGAGTTAGATGGAGAAACAGAATGTGTGAGAGGGAGTAGGCACCACGGGCAGGTGTCCTGAGTCTGATGTAAACCATCCAAGCCGAAGGAAGCTTTAATCAGTCCAGCCAGGAAGGAGCCAGGGCCAGGCCAGCAGCGGGTGGGACGGAGGGGGAGCGTGCCTGTCACTTGAGTTGTGGCCACTCTCAGTCCAGGGCAAAGTGTAACTTTGTAAAACCACCTAAGGATGTGAGTGGCTTTAACCTCCTGTTTAAAATTTTATTTCTTCTTCCTCCTTTTCCTTGTCCTGGGTTCTGAAAATCCAGTGGCAAAATGCAGAGAACGTTTGAGTGAGTGATGGGCACATTTGCGTTGAACTTGGCTCTTGTCAGATTCCAGCATCTATAGTGGGCAAGTGGGCCTGGCAAGGACTTTGGATACAGACCCTTCCACATGCCCCTCTCCCATTACCCTGTGACAGCATCAGGTTGTCAGGCCCTTTATGGGACATGGTGACATTGTCAGGTTCTGAGCCTGGTGGCCCCTGGTCCCAGAGCTCCTCTGTCCCTCCTCCTGCAGCAGAGCCCAGGCCTGGACAGTGCTCGTTGACTAAGAAGCTGCGGGCATTCACTGTCACCCCTCAGCCTGGCTCCAGACCTCTCTCTTGATGAGAATCTGGGAGAGTGTACCCTTGCCCCTGTAAGGTGGTATCAGAACCTTGCAAGCCCCTTCATTTGTTAAAAAAAAAAAAAAAAAGGAAAAGATTGTATAGGAAGAGGCATGAACTCAGAAATTTTTAGCATTTTGATAGCACAGTCCTTCCAACCATTTTTAAGGCCTAAACCTTCCCTTCCAAAAGCATTTCAGGTGGATTACGGTATTTAAAAGGCTGTAGTGTTTGACTTTTAAGGGATAAAACCAAAGAGATTCATGCAGAAGATTCAAAATGAGTAAATAGGACCCAGGTGTCTGAGTGCACATATTGAATTTAGCCACAAGTTCTGAAGGGATGAAGGCATGGGTTGGGTTTGGCGGAGCAGAAAGTGGGACCACCTGGACAGCATGCAGGGCTGGCTCTTCTTTGGGGGTGCCCGCATCCTACTGTTCAGACGCCGAAGAAGGGGCTGGTCGGTCCTCAGGCCCTTCTCAAGGGAGGATGTGCCCGGGTTGGGGAACCTCGGCCAGAGGAGTGCGGGGGTTGGTTTGGCCTGGTCGGTGGTCCTCATTAGAATTACTGTGAACAGCCTGCCACAGTTCAGCTGAGTTAATCTAATGACTTTTTCTCTTGTCTGTTTTCTTCTTCCCATCTTCCCGTTTTTGTGTCTGTCTTCCGCCTTGATTCTGTAGTATAAATCTGTGTTTAGGTCCTACTCCCAGGATTTCGTGCCTCACAACCAAGCTTCCGTTCAACCTTTCCTTCCGCCTACCTCCTCTTCCTCTCCACATTTCCCACCCGTCCACCAGTCTCAGAGCTCTGACTTAGCGGTGCCAGCCGTAGCCAGTCTGCCTCCCAGCACCGTGGACGGGCCTCTCTCATCTTCTCAGGAGAGCAACTTTCATGGGAACACTGTCCGCCTTCCTTCCGAAATCTCTCTCACTGACTCGCCCCAGACGCCTTCGGTGAGAACTCAGCGCACACCCCCCTCCACGTGGGGCTGCTGGATGGCCGTTCACGAGCCCGCCGTCACCGCCTGTCACTGGTAGCCAGGCCCGTTGCCGGCACGTGCCCCGTAACAGCGGGGCTAGGTCCGGGTCCCCGGAAGGTCACAAAGTGCAGTAGTAGCCTGTCTGTCTCCAGAACAGAAAAGGGAACCTTCCATACGAAGTTCCCGTCAGATGGGGAATCTCATTTTCCACCAACGGATTAGTGACCACTTAGAGACAGTCCTCGTGCGCATGAGACAGAAAATGCTCCCGGTTTTCCGTTGGGTTGTGTGTTGTTAAAGAAAGCTACCGACACGCTGGGAAGACAGATGCAGACAGGACCCTGACAGAGGTCAGAGGTGGTGGCCTCTGGTGCCGCGTGTGCTGCTGATGGAGGGCCTGCTGCCTGTGCCGTTCCGCTCGCTGAGTTCTTCATCGGGGCACGGGGCCACCACCTTGCAGGGTGCAGGGCGCAGGGTGTGGCCGCGTGTTGACTTGTCTGGTGTTGCCTCTCTCCCTCCCCGGCCCGCTGTGGCGCTGGGAACCCCTCTGGGGAGCGCAGGGAGGAGTGCGCCTCCTCAGGGCAGTTTGAACGGCCCTCCCCCTCTTTGGGGAAGATCCAGCAGGAAAGTTACGTCCCCTGTAACACAGGCAAGAGGTGGCAAAGCAGCAGCGTTCTCTGGCCGGGGGGAAGCTTCCCAAGGAGCAGCGAGGGCCCGCCGCTGCCCCTTTTCCTCCCCACGGGAGGAGGGCCCCAGGCAGGGCCAGCCCTCTGAGCCGTGCTGGCTGCCTAGGGGGCCTGTCACATGTGCACTTCCTCTCATCCTGTCTCCCCCAGAGTGAAAACACCAGTGAGGAGGCTGGTGAGGGTGAATACGTCAATCTGTATTCCTCTGGCCAGGGCAGCGAGGAGCTGGCTCACTCTCGAGGAGTAAGTAACCTCGGGGCTGCCTCGTGCATGTGGCCTGGCCTGGCAGGGTTGGGCCCTGCTTCTGCCTGGCTGAGCCTCCCGGTCGCTAGCAGGCAGGCTGGGGCCCCGCCGCCTTGCCGAGAGCCAGCATGGCTCCGTGGGGAGAGGACGTGGCTCCTGGAGGAGGTCCTCCCTCTGCTTTCAGTGCATGTGGCACTTTTCAGGCCACAGGGGTCTTCTGGAAATCTGCAGAGGCAGCATGGTGTTGGCCTGGCCACACATCAGTTGCTCTCCGGGATTTCTTTCCGTCCTGTCTTCTAGTGTTGAGGTCCATCTTCCGTCCCCTACCCAGAGGGCGGGAGTCTTTTCTCCTACACCACCAAGCCTCCCGAGCCTTCGCCCCCTCGTGCTCCCCCAGCACTCTCCTTCATCCCCACAGGAGCAGCTTCCTCAGAAGCCGGGTGGGTCTGGCAGTGAGCCCCTGCTGTGTTAATGCACCTCCCTCCTGAGAGCGTAGAGAAACACCTGATGTGGCCACCTTTGGCTGACTTCTGTCCCAGCTCGATATGGCCGTTCTGCTGAGCAGTCAGCTTGCCGGGTTTTGCTGCAGCAAAACATGAACAAGTTCAAAAGCTTCAAAAAATAATGAGTCCCTTGAGAGGAAGTGCCATGAGGACTCGAGTCCTCCCTGGTGATCAGCTCACAGGGCCTAGCCCATTAAAAGTATGGTCACTCCTCGTAAGATGCACCCCCCCACCAAGGGCATCCCCACAGGATGTTAGCTGTCCACACAAGGCAAGCCCCACTTGAGGCATTAGCAAGTCCTAGAACACGAGTTTTCACCCCGGTGGGATTCGACCCTGTCCATGGAAGCTGTTTCTCTTCTGATGTTCGCTCCTCACCTGTCCGCTCTGCTGAACTGTGCCCCCACATCATCCAGCTTGGCCTCCACACAATGGAGCCTATCCCTAGCTGGCCTTCCGTGGCTCTCCCCCCCCACCCATGACCACGGTCAGAGCTGACTTTTCCTCAGAGCACTGTCCCTTAGGATAATCTGTGTTTCCATGCCGCCCTGCTCTCTGTTGTGGCCTCGGTGGCAGACCAGGGATGCCAGATAGCCATGTTGTCACTGAGTGGGATGGGCCCAGATGCCCAGGGCCAGGCCGCTGGAGGAGAGCGGGTTGCACTCATGCGCTCGAGCACTTAGACCCCTTGGAACTCTACTGGGAGGCAGTTGAACATGGCAGTCCTGAGGACTTGGTTTAACTAGGAAGTCAGCAAAGGTTTGTTGCACACTGGCGGGGCACAGTGGTTAAAGACACAGGTTTTGGAGGCAGACAACCCTGGGTTTGAATGCAGGCTGCAGCCTTCTAGCTGTGTGGTCTTGGGCAGGGCCTTCAATCGCTCCCAGCCTGTGTGTGTGTGTGTGTGAGTGGGCACAGGGATGCCAGTGAACAGACAGGGTCTTGGTCAGGGCCGGGCGAGAAGAGGTACATGAAGCCCTTAGCACAGTGCTTGGCTGAGCCTGGCTGAGTAGTGGCCACCGTGACAGTCCTTTCTCCTAGGAGGTGCTTGGGATGGCTTCATCTAGGTTGGCAGCTGACAGAGGTCCTAAGTAGGGGCACCTGTCACTGTCCATAAAGGCAAGATGCTAGTCCGAAGAGGGCCTTGCCCTTCCTGTGTCATTAACCACATTCACGGTTACCTTGTTCACATGTCGGATTGCTCCATAGGAACTTGCGCTCAGAGGCCACTTGCAGGCGGGAATGCTGGGAAACAGATCCTCCCAGCATGGGGCACCTGTCACAAACCCACTACCGACTTCTCCTTTCAGGAATCACCAGCTGTGAAAGACGGACATCCCAGAGATCCCTCGTCGGCCAGCAGCGCGGCCGGGAAGGAGAGCAGAGACGGTGACAGGTAGGGAGTGACCAGGTGGAGCAGGTTCCCTGAAAGCTGCAGGCCCGGCTGGGGAGGGCGGCCCCTTGCCCACAAGCAAGCCAGGCCTGCGGGAGCTTGAGGTCTACACCCTTTCCTTTCTTCTGACTCGCGAAATTCTGTGTGTCCAGGGTAGAAAACATGGCAAGTACAGAAATGTGTGAGTCAACCAGATATGTCACTAATAATCCCACCCTTAAAGACCTTCATTCTGGCATGCAGTCTGCCCTGCTTCCTGATTATGTGCTCACATATGATCTACTCTGCAAATGACCCATGACAGTCTTAAATCCCAGGCCAACCTTCCTCGGCCTCTTCCAAGTTCAGGCGCACTGAGGGGGTGTCAAAGACGCCCGAAAAAAACTTTTTATTGTGAGTTACTAGATGTGGTGTGTATATTGTGTTGTTAAACCATTTGAAAGTAAGTTACAGACATGACATTCAGCCCCTAGATACTTCAATGTGCCTCCTAAAACATTTTAATTTTTTAAAAAGACTTACTTATTTTAGAGAGAGCGAGCGAGCATGTGGGGGTCCGGGTGTGGGCAAGAGGGGGAGAGAGAGAGAATCTCAAGCAGATTCCCCACCCAGAACAGAGCCCAACGCAGAGCTTGATCTCACGACCCTGAGATCATGACCTGAGCTGAAATCAAAAGTTGGACGCTTAGGGCTCCTGGGTGGCCCAGTCAGTTATGCATCTGCCTTCAGCTTAGGTCATGATCCCAGGGTCTTGGGATCCAGCCCCGCATAGGGCTCCCTGCTCAGTGGGGAGTCTGCTTCTCCATCTCTCTGTACCCCTCCCCTGCCTGTGCTCACTCTCACGCTCTCTCTCAATAAAGAAATATCTTTTAAAAAAAAAAGAGTTGGATGCTTAACTGACTGAACCACCCAGGCACCCCTCCTCCTAAAATATTTTAAAAGCCTGCCGTATTACAATACCATCATCACACCTAAGAAAATTAATAATATATTCCCTCATATCATCTGATATGCAAACCATCTTCCATTTCCCCAGTCCTCCCTAAAATTAACTTGTGTAGCTTATTTTTTTTAGAACCAAGACCAGTCAGAAGTCAGTACATTTAGTTGTATGTCTCTTTAATCTTTTGTAACATTTTTCAGTATTAGCACAAGTCACACCTGACCAGGTTTAGAAATATGTAGTAAATTTCTCCATGTGTAGGGCCTGCAGATCCACCTTGCCATCCGCAACTTCGTGTTGACGTCACCTTCTTAGTGAACTGTTCTACAAGTTCAAGCTTTTCCTCCCTCTCCAGGCCAAGGTTCAGCTACCTCTGGGGTTCTAGGCACAGAGCCAGGCAGTACCCACTTGTCAGGCCTAAGCATAAGTGGTTGAAGAGGTGGTAAAAATAAAATAGCAAGAGACAGGAATAAAAACAGAAAGCATTCATTCTGTAGGGAACTGCTGTAGAGGGCTGCCCACCCAGCCTGCTGGTGGCCAGTCCTAGGTGCTATCCATGTGGAGTCTGCCTGATCCGTCTGCCCGGGCTAAGATCTCCCCACGGGTTAAGCAGGGGGTGATGGGTTTTGTAGTTGAACACCTGGTAGCAAACGGCGTCTGCACCAAGCAACTTGAGCCCACGGGTTCTGCCTCCAGCCGCACTGAACCCGAGAGCACCATTTTTCAGAGTTGCAGATGGCCCTTGTAAAAAAAAAAAAAAAAAAACAGGATGAGCACATTGACTGCTTAGAAGCAATTATGAAAATGTTGTCCTCTTTCCACGAAGGCCAGAGTGCAGACCCGACACTGAAGGGACATGTAGCAGATGGTTCTTCCCAGGACCGTGTGTGATTTTGCTCTGGGCCATCCTTGCCTTACTGAAGGCACAAATTTTTATGTCTCACATACTCAGGGTTAAAAATGTGGCCTATGACCACAAGGCCGGCATGGTGGAAATCATCAGAATAAAATGGGGATATGGGAGAAAATGCCAGGGAAGCAAGGTGCCTGCACACCAGCATCCGTCTGCTCCCAGAATGCCCCCTCGCTGCCCCACATTTCCCCTCTGCTGGCAGTTCTCTCCTCCTCCCCCTTCACCAGCAAACTCCTGCTCAGTGCCACAGGTCTCCGCTCGGCTGTCCTGCTGCAGGGGCCTGCTGCCCTTCACACCGGGCTGGGCTTTCTGCTCAGGCTACTGCCCCTACCGCTCATTTTAACATCAGTCTCTCCTGCTGCACCCAGCACCCCAAGGGCAAGGGCCAGTCTGCCTGGTTCATGCTTCTCAGTCCAACAGGTGGCCCTTGGAAAAGACTTGAGGAATGACATTAATAGCCATGCAAACTCTCCCAACCTGCTTGCCCTCTTGCTCTTCCTGTCTTTGAATACTGACTGTGCATATGGTGGCCTTGACAGAGTGACTGATCCCATCACTTTTTTAAATAGCTCAATGAAACCTTCTTGATCTTTTTTTCTTCTTTTCATTTTTTTTTCTTTATTCTTTTTTTTTTTAAAGTAGGCTCCACGCCCAGCATGGAGCCCATCGCAGGACTTGAACTCATGACCCTGAGATCAAGAACTAAGCTGAGATCAAGAGTCAGATGCTTAACCCACTGAGCCACCCAGGCTCCCCAGTCTCTTTCTTAATCCCTTCCATTGACAGAGCATCCACAGAGAGCAAGAAATGTCCCAAGGTCACAGAAGTCATCAGTAGTGGCGCTGGAAATCCAGTCCCTGCCCTGGCTTCCGGCCTCCACTCAGGCCCCCTGTGCTGGGGGTGGGGAGCAGTATGGCCTTCATGTGGGAGCTGCAGTTCCAGGAGAACCTGTTAGGGGCAGTCGTAACTCGTAGTCACGCAAAGGGCCATACTACTTCAGCCCCCTGGTGTCCCGGACCCCAGTGTCTGCTGGACCCTTGCAACATAAACCACTTCTCTCTCTAGGGCCTCAAGGTCACCAGATGGTTCAGAGTTGGCTCGATCGGAGGAGGAAGTGGATGAGCTGTCCCTCATCGACCACAGTGAGATTATGGCAAGGCTGACACTCAAGCAGGAGGTGAGTACAGGCCTTGTGCGGTCTGGTCCATAAAGGGGGTGAGGGGGCTTTGAGGACAATGTAACCTTGAGGTGTCTCAAACAGAAGGACCCATGCAAGGCACCAGCACATGAGGTGGCCACCCCACATTTCGTGGGCTCTGTGCACGGCATTTATCCTGACCCATGCCTGGGCCACTGGGGGTGCTGAAGGATCCTGGGCAAATGGATGGTCTCCTGGAGAAAGTGCACTGTCCCCTTCTCTGACACTTCTAGAGAGTCATCTTGGGCAAGTCACTTAACATCTCTAAGCCCCAGAGGACAGGACTCTGGAGGATATTATAACAGTGAAACCCGTGTAGGGTGCTCAGCATAGAGCCTGAGCGTGGTGAGCCCTCAGCATAAGCTGCCTTCACATTCGTATTGACCGAATAACCCACTGTAGTTTCAGCAGGAGGCACAGTCTGATTCAGAAATCCCTGGCCCGCAGCCGCCTCTGTCCTGTGGCTTGTCAGGAGGGCCTTGTGCGATTCTGGAAACACAGAGGAACCTCTTAATGTGATAGCCCCGACCCAGCCCTGGGGAAATGACTGTGTTTCTGGGCTCCGGCTCCATGGCAGCGCACACACGGACGCACAGACAGGCAGGCGGATTCTGCCCTTTGCACAGTGCCGGGCTGGGCCGAGCGGAACAGGCAGGGCAGGGCAGGCGGGGACAGTGGGGCAGCCGGCTTGTCTGCAGAGAGAAGTGATGCTTCGTGACCCTTGCCAGAAAGTCCTGAAAAATCAGGTCCTGGGCATAGCTACCCTCAGCCTTAGCTGGAGATCCAAGATGCTCTCGGGACTCTGGAATCCAGGGGTGAAAACACGGATGCCCTGGAGAGGCAGGTGCATTTCCGAAATTGAGGGCCGTGAAGCCGTGGGGGTCGTGAGGTTGGTTTCCTTCAGAACCAGAGGTTGGGGGTGGTGCGCTCAGGCAGGCCTGGTGCTGTGCTCCCATTCCTGGCCCTGCTGACCGCTCGCTCTGGCTTATGGGCTAAAGTTTCTGTTTGCCAACATGAAAGTAAGACTTTTTACTTAATTGGCAGAGGGCAGCTGGTATCATAGAAGCGACGTCAGGCACAATTGAACGTCTTTGTGACACTTTACGCTCCTCTGAGGGCTCCCTGTGGAATTTGTGAGATTATGACAAGTGACTTCTCCTTGCACCTGGGGAAACAGATGTAAATTTAGGATGGCTTGCTGCAGTTTTAGGAACGTGACCGTACTTGGAAATAGCCCTGCTGCCTCTACAGTCTTCTTGGGAGTGGCTGGTGGCAGTCCTGCCTGCCTCCCTGTGGGTCCCACCGTCCCGGCAGGAGAACTCCCCTCCTCACCTCCCTGCCCCCTGGGTTGGTGAAGAGGGAGAGATCTAATGGGGCCATCGTCCCCCAACTCTGGAGTGACCCAGTGCAACGTGCCCTGGTGTCTGGACAGCTCCCAGGGCCGTCCACCTCCCAGAGGAGTTCTGGTCTGTCCTGTCTGCGGAGTGCAGAGCATTGCTCCTAGGTGGGGGGCGGGGGGCGGAGGGAAGGCGGCCCCGGGCTCTCTGCAGTGCAGCGGCTTGGTCATCTCGTCTCTGCCTAGAACTTTCTGATCCAACTCTCTTATGGCTGAATTCTGCTCCATGCCCTCCTTTGCTTTGTCCTTGCAGGGTGACGACGGGCCAGACGTCCGTGGCGGGTCTGGAGATATCCTACTGGTGCACGCTACTGAGACAGACAGGAAAGGTGCGGCAGTGCTCTGGGCGGGGGCCTTGGTCTCTGTCACAGCCCTTGGGGCGGGCTGGCCCCACAGCCCTCCGGGGGTCAGAACGTGGTCCTGGTGCCCGCGGCCACTGTGCGGAGAGCCCACCCTGGGGATGAGACCAGCCCTCTCAGGGTGCACCCTCCACGGTGAAGGGTAGTGGCGACCCCAAGGGTCCCCAGAGGCGGCAGAGGGGAAGCTGCGAGCGCAGAACCTAGTTAGGTGCTCCGCCAGCGGCACCTCAGGTAACAACACGTAGGTAGCTGTTTCAGCGCTTCCTGAGGTCTGACCCACTGTGTTATTCCAGACACTAGACAGGATTTCACTCGTGGCTCCACAAGCAGACCCCAGCACGTGTTCTGTCCGGAGCCCAGTCTTAGAGCAGTGGTGGCCCCGTCCTAGGACGGGCTTCTGATCCAGGGGACCTGCTGTTGGGTGGACTCTGTGCTAGCAAAAGCGCGCTCACTCCACCTCGGGTTCTGGCAGAAAGCGGGAGAGGAGGTGCCATGACCTTGACCTCTGCCAGGACGGGGGAGGGGCGCTCCCCAGACTCCTCTCCCTCTACGTCTTTGAAAGTTATTAAAAAGGGGATGTGACAACAGTATTAAAGCCAGTTCTGGGAAGAATTAAAATGCCCCAATCCTTAAACCCTCACCCACCAACATTACTTTTATATATGACCATGTTCCTGTTTTTACAGCAGATTTCCCTGTTACACAGAATGATTCTGGGAATTTTTAAATTATGAAAGTAGTACAGAAATGGTCACATTGCAGAGAAGTTGGAGAATAGAGAAAAAGAAGAAATAACTCCAACAAACCACTGTAGCCACTGTTTTGCCTTCTGCGGTTTCTTCACCCCTGGTTTCTCTGGACTAGGGCAGAGCCCGGTCCTGGGGACTGAGTTCAAAGCCAGGCACGCCCCGGCCCGGCCCGGCCCGGCCTCAGCTGACCTGGCTGTTTGAAGAGGTCCCCAGTGGACAGGGAGATGCGTGGAGCTGATGTGAGGCCGTGCTCAGGAGCAGCCCTCGCTCTGCTTCTCTGCAGCAGACCCTCCTCGACACGAGCCTGAGCACCAGCCTCATCTGGGCGAGAGGAACAGTTTTCATTTTTATCCGAAGGACTGAGGTGGGAGCTGGCTCCATCCTCAGGTTGGAGCAGCAAGCCTTGCTGTCCTGCAGCTGCAGCCAGCTGCAGCCCCGGCCAGAGGGAGCCCCGTGGACAGGGCAGTCCAGAGCCTTCCAGGTGGCCAATGGTGCCCAGGAAAGGAGGCGCTGCCGCCAGCTGGGACCTCCACTTGATCTCAGTCATGGAGAGATTCTGAGGCCGCAGGGAAACAAAGTCATTTGTACGTGGATGGATGGTGGAGGCAGAGGCCCTGGGCCACATAGCACGTTCCTTGGGCAGTGGCTTCCTGTGGACCAGAGACCACCCCAATGCTACTATCCTGGATCGCCCACGGCTTAGGGCATGCAGACTTGGATCTGTTCTTCCAGAAGCAGGCAGTGGCCTGTGCTGGGCCCATCTCTGCCTCCTCACCTAGCCCGTCTTTGAACAAAAGCCCCAGTGGGCAGTGAGCTGGTGAGTTAGGATCCAGGAAGGAGGAGCCTGAGCAGGATGCTGTTGGGCCATGCTCTGTGCTTCCAGCCAGGCCCACCCCTGCACAGACCCCAGACCCCAGACCCCAGATGCCAGAGCAGGTGTTGCTTTTGCTTTCGATTGTCCTGGAGGTGATTGGCCAGGGCACAGGAGCCTGCACTGCTCCGCTGGAGAAGCGGGGATCCTCTCGCTTCTTCCACCTGGCGAGCTGAGGGGTGAACGAGAGAAGACAGGAGAAGGGGGTCCGTGTCCAGAGAAGAACAGCCTTATCTTAGGTCTCTCAAGATGCGGAAATTCCCAAGATTTTTGTTCCTGGGCCCTGCCATCTAAAGTATCACCTGTGATTTAGCCTCAAAATTCTGCTGATGAGTTTGAATTATTTTTTCTATGCGCACAATTACTACCCTTTGAATCATCAAGTCTTAGGACAGATAAGAAGCTCTTGATGTGTGGTCAGGGATGGCAAGTATGTGCGGCAGGAGAGCTGCCCATCTTTGTCTCCTGCCAGTGGCAGGCATCGCTCATCAGGTGTTCTTCGCTCTAGATTTGGTGTTGTACTGTGAGGCCTTCTTGACCACCTACAGGACCTTCATCACCCCGGAGGAGCTCATCAAGAAGCTGCAGTACAGATATCCTTTCCCATAGTCCCCCAGCCCCGGCCCCACACCCCTCCCGGCATGGAGCCTTCGGAGCCAGCCAGGAGAGAGAGGGCCTTTCTTGCCTGCTCCCCCGCGCCCTAGCTTTGGGACCTCAGGCCGGGCTTCCCCTTCCAGTCTCCTTCCTTGTCTGAGTGCTGAGTGAGATGACAGGAGGTGCCAAGTCACGGGTGTGCTGACAGCAGCTGTGGTCACTAGGAAGCCCTGAAAAGGAGTTAGAAGGAGCTGACACACCGCGAGAGGGAGAATGCGCTCAGGCCCCTGCGGAGGTCCAGGTCGCTGGCACCTGCAGCTTCTGAGCCGAGCCGCAGGCCATTGAGGTGATAGGTCCCAAGTGTGCAGGGCTTGTGGGAGTCAAGACTCCCATGAACAGCCTCGGGGGAAGGCACAGCCACTCCGCCTGGTGGCAGACCCAGCAGTCGACAGAAAGACCATGTCCAGACAGCATTGGCTCCTACCCGTCACCCGTATCTGCGTCCCGGGCTCACCCTTCTGAGGACGACCGTGCAGTAATGGTTGAGGATGACCCCAGGCCCTAGGACCCAGCGTCATTGACTTTCTCTCAAACCTGCTCCTCCTGCGGAGGCTGACCTAAGCTGCTGTAACAGCGGGCCACCTCCCCATGCCACAGCCCACGACTGCCATCTGCTGGACAACTGCTACTGCCCGGGGCAGGAAGTCCTGAGTCCTCCAGGCTGTCCCCCTTCCCTTCCTGCGTGCCCTGAGGCTTGGCCTCTTGTCTCCTCCGGACCCCTGTGGCTCCTTTCACTGTCCCCGTGCCCCAGCCCTAGAGGACCTGGTCCCTCAAGATGGAAGTAGACAGCCCCCACTGCAGAGACTTGTTCCCTGTAGCCTCACGCGTTCAGTTGCTCCCAGGCCTGGCTCAGCAAGTGATAGTAACTCACACTTGTTGAGAACTTCTAGTGTCGGACGGGATGCTAAGCCCGTGCACGTGAAGGCTCACTTAGTTATAAAACTGCTTGATATATTGTTACAGTATTATAGATGCTGTTAAATTACTACCTATTACGTGATTGAGGAAACAGCCTCGGAGAGCTTAGGTGACCCACACACACACACTCCTGAGCTCAGGTTCCCAGCCCCTACCCTGCGCGGCGGCTACAGGCTCTGGGGACAGTCCTTGGTGCGAGGCTCCTTCCTGAGCACCCGTGGATTCCTGGAGAGCGGGAAGGACAGCCACAGCAGGGTCTGAGAGGATGGTGAGAATCTTTGCCCCTCCAGGCGGAAACCACGACCTTGGCAAGGAGCTAGAGGTGGCCTGGTGTGTGGCTGCTGAGGGGAAGGGGCGTCTGAAGCTACGGAGAGACGGCAAGAGTGCAGGAGGCACCTATGGACCACACCACCCCCCCCCAGTCCCATTGAGAGAGTGTTTAGGGCATTTGGGTTTTGACCACCTTTTTCCACCTGAGGCTCAGCAGGGCAGCCTGCAACGTTTCAGTAAGTCCCACGGGAAGCTTGGGAGGACCCGACGGAAAGGCAGTGGATGCGGGGCTCGTGTACATCATAAGCACCCTGGAAACGGCAGCTGGGAGAAGTAGCCCTCCCCTGTCCTCGCCCACCCCTGCCTGTGAGAATGGCTTTCCTTAACCTACACTCCACGTACGAGAAGTTTTCTCCCTTCGCCGACACATTCAAGAAGCGCGTCAGCAAGAACACGTTCTTTGTGCTGGTGCGGGTGGTGGATGAACTGTGGTGAGTGCTTGTGCCCAGGAGGTGGTAGGGACGCCGGGGCACCCCAGGGTTCCCCACCGGGGCTGCAGGCTTCCTTGCTGAGCTGGGGACATCCCGTCCCATTCCCCCCACTTCTCTCAAGCTGTGCCCACAGAGCCCCGCCCTGCAGCTCTGGGTCGGGCTTGCTCTTGCCCACCTGAACAAGACCCTTGGGGAGAATGACCCAGCCACAGGCCACACCGCTCTCCTCGTGGGGGCCGTCCCTCGCACATGCAGCATAGCCTAGTCCCCCCCGCCTCCCCCCAGACTCAGCACTCACCGTCACCATTCACTTAACAAGCGCACGTCCAGCCGCTCAGTCTCCTAGGTCTGGAGAGCCGTGGTGAAGGAAACTGTGGGCCCTGCCTTCAAGGCACTTCCCTTCTGCGGGGAGGATGGCCTCAGCCCGGGACAGCACTGAGACCGCCGGGCACAGAAAGCGCTGTGCAGAGGGAGTTCAGGAGCGGCCTGCAGGCGGCTGCTCTGAGGGGCTGGGGCCTCGTAGTGATTCATCACCCAGGCAGGACCAGGGGCCTCCTCTGGGACAGGATCGGAGTGGGAGTGTCTCCGTGGCTCCGGGCCCAAATGGGGGCCCTGGAGCTTGTCCAGTGCCAGCGAGCATTTACTGAGAGCGGGGCCATTCGTGTCACCAGCAGGACGGGACCTCTCCTGGCACTTTTGAGGCTCCGGGTGGCCATCCCGACACCTTTTCTTGCTCTTTTCCCTGAAGAGGTTTCCTAGCCCTGCTGGTCGGTGCCATGTGACCCTTGGGTATTCTGAGGTGGATTCTGGGCCCGATGGCAGCCGTCCTCTTCCTGGGCTGTGTCCCGGCCCCTCACTGTGTGGCCGTTGGTCCTCTAGCCTCGTGGAGTTGACAGAAGAGATCTTGAAGCTGCTGATGGAGCTGGTCTTCCGCTTGGTGTGCAACGGGGAGCTCAGCCTGGCCCGCGTGCTCCGGAAGAACATCCTGGACAAGGTGGACCAGAAGAAGCTGCTCAGGTGTGCCAACTCCGACCAGCCCCTGGCAGCCCGGGGGGTAGCCGCCAGGTGAGCCACCAGCTGTCTGCCCGTGGCTTCTCCGGCCCTCCTCCACGGGAGTGGTGCCCGGTAGCCACCTCCCCAGCCTTAGAGCCTCTCTTCCTGGTTCTGCCCAGGCCCTGCGATGGGTTGGGGTGGTCTTGTGGACAGCCCAGTGGGTTCGCCAGGGGCTGGGCCTCTCCTCCAGGGGGTCATGATGGGTGATTTTAAAAAACGCCCCTTTTTAACCAGGAAGTGAGGAAGCAGGGCAGGGGGCACTTACTAAGACAAGGGACAGGTGAATGCATTCCGGGCTGTGGTCAGCTCTTGTCTTCCCAGCACTAACATGGTAGCTGTGAATTCTTGACCACCCCCACCCCCACCCCCCGGGCCATCCTGAACATTCCTAACCTGTACAGGCTCTAGTCTTTTTACCTGTGTCCTAGTCATAGATGTTGAAGCATTACTTCCTTGTCAGCGAGTTTCAGTCTTCATCCCTGGGGAGCCATCTCTGTTCCCGCTGGGCCCCGGCCATGGGGTCAGGCTGAGTCCTCAGGCAGTGGGACCCACCCGGCAGAGGCACCACGGTCCCCAGTAGGAATGCAGTCTGGTCCTGACCTGCCACTGGTCAGCTCTGAAGCTGCCGTCGTCCTGCCGTGAGGCCGGGCTTGGGGCGGCTGCTCGCTCTGGCTGCCCGGCTCTGAGGCCGCAGGACGGCGCCCAGCCAGCTCCCACTGTCCCTGTCCCCACCGCTCATCTCATGCCTCTGTCTTCTAGGCCGGGGACTTTGCATGACTTTCACAGCCATGAAATAGCCGAGCAGCTGACCCTGCTGGATGCTGAGCTCTTTTATAAAATAGAGGTATGGTGTTGAGCAGCGCTGGGAAGAAGGCTGTCCCTTGCCCCGGGGTGAGCAGCTGCTGCTGGTCCCTAAGCAGGAGAACCTGCCCATCGTCGGGAAGCCAGAGGGCTCCAGCTCCATCCGGTCTACTTCTCTTTCAGATTCCTGAGGTTTTGCTTTGGGCAAAAGAGCAGAATGAGGAGAAAAGCCCCAACTTGACCCAGTTCACGGAGCACTTCAACAATATGTCCTACTGGTAAGAAGGGGCGGCTGTGCGAAGCCCCGGTTTTCTATCACAGCACGTCTGGCTGGGTCCCTGTGCTCTCCTTCACACAAGGAGGAGGTGCCCTTTTCCTCCTAGCTCCTTCCGAGACCCTGGGCATTACTTGGGAACTGCAGGCAGCAGAGAGCACGCTGGCTGAGGAGGAGCCTGGGACGGGGAGGAGAGCCGGGATCGATTAGTAATGTCTGCCATAGGTGCTGGCAGGGGTGGTCACTGCGCCATCCTGAGCTGGTCACGGCCCAGCTTCCCGCTGCCAGGCGGCCTCAGGGCTGAGCCTCACACGGATGCTGCCTGAAAGAGAACAGCAGAGGAGTGCCTTCCCGTTAATACTTGAACTAGGCCTGAATTCTTCAAGCAAAACGAAGCCCGAAGCTACACTTACCCTATAATATGTAAAGAATGGTCAGCTTTTCGAGATGTGACTTCAAGGCGCCCCCAGCCTCTCTGCGTCAAACAGAGGATGGTCAGAGCGTGGTAGCCACGAAGCCCACTGCTGCCACTGACGGAACATCCAAGATGTGTCAGACGCTCCGAGGACTGCTTGTTGGAGGGAACCTGGGTCATGTCCCACGTTGCCGGCTTTTCTGCCACCACAGGAAGTGCCGCGCTCCTCAGCAGCGTGAGCTCAGCGGTAGCAAGCCGCCACAGGAAGCAGGGGCTTGTAGGGCAGACGGAAACTGCACACGGCCCTGAGCCCAGCCTCCGACCCAGCCCCCTGCTGGGCACACGCCTCGGGGTTCCAAGGAGGAGGTGCAGGGGGGCCCCTCTGAGCCATGGTCCTCAGGGTGTGCTCAGGGCAGGCACCCTTCACTGGGGCCAAAGGACAAGCAGAGGCAGCACCCCGTCTGAGGGGACTGGCCGTGGCCGTGGCCGTGTGAAGCCAGAGGGTCTCCAGGGCACGGTGAGGTCCGCGTGCAAGGCTGGCCTTGGGGTTGCTGCTCAGATTCTCAATGTGCCCTCCTAACCCACATGCTCACTCGTCTCCTGAACTAATCCTGAGGCCACGTGAGGAGCATTTCCAGCCCCAGGGGTGCTCAGGTCAGCACTTGTCAGGGAATCTCTGCTTGGATGTTATAAAGCCTCCATCTGCACGCACGGCCCGAGGTCCCCATCAGGCTTTGTGACCTCTCAGCCCATCCCTGGAATGCTGTGAGCTCCTCGAGAGCAGAAATGGGGGGAGCTATGCTTGACACCTCAAAAGCCCTGGGCATGTGGTGCAGGTGTCCACATCCCTCTCTCTCCACTAGGACCACCTAGGGGTCTAGAAGGAGACCAGTCAGTTCAGCCATCTCTTTTTCCCATGGGTTCCTGCAGGGTCCGGTCAATAATCATGTTACAAGAAAAAGCCCAGGACAGGGAGCGGCTGCTGTTGAAGTTCATCAAGATCATGAAGGTAACCGTGGCTGTCCTCCCCAGAGTCTCCTCCTTCGGACCCTGCCCAGCAGCCCTGGGCCTGCCTCACGGCCGCCTCCCCTCTCTCTGCAGCACTTACGGAAGCTGAACAACTTTAACTCCTACCTGGCCATTCTCTCAGCCCTGGACTCGGCTCCCATCCGCAGGCTGGAGTGGCAGAAGCAGACCTCGGAGGTGAGTGGTGGGGAGGGAGGAGGTGGGAGGCCTGCCGAGCCCCTGGAGAGCCAGCTGTTGGGGAAGGTGCTCAGGTGTCTGCTCAGCTGCCAACCACCCCCCAACCCCACCCCCGTTTGCTGTGGCTAATCTCCAGTCTTTGGGCCTGAAGGGGCTGCGTGGTTTGTGCTGGGCTTGTCCCCTCACAGGGTCCTGCTGCCTGGGCTGCAGGATCATACCTGGGTCCCTGCTTCACTGCTTTCTTCCTTCCTTCCTTGCACCCATGCTTCTGGAGGTGCTGTTCTGGGCTGCCAGCAGCATTAGTCCTTAGGAACGTACTGTGAACAGGACAGACCTATTGATTTCTTTAGGGTAATTGCCAAAGGGGAAAGGATGGGGTCGTCTGGCCTGTTCGAGGGTCGGGGAGGTCCCCTGAGGGATGGTCAATCACACCAAGACCCAAATAGGAAGAGTTTGCTGGGAAGAAAGGGAATTCCGGTCAGAGGGGACAGAAGCGTCTAGAAACTGGCACGCTCAAGCAGCAGGGCGGGGGCCAGTGTGGCTGTGTCACTGGGGAGGGGACCTGCTCTGGACCAGGAGGGCTTTGGGGAGGCCTGGCAAGGAACTAGACCTTTATCCTTGTGTGGGGAGGTTCCTTGAGAAGAGAGGCAAAGCCCATAGGGGCTGGGTGTTAGCTGGGCCACCCAGGTGTTCTCTTAAGGGGTGACATAAAGAGAAAGTTGTAAGTCTGTTGTATGGAGAAGCATGGGACATTCACACTGGCTGCCACAGAAACACCTAGGAGGTCCTGAGGAGGTGACACTCCTGGTCCGAGGCAGCTAAAAGGTGAAGAGGCAAGCAGCGGGTGGGAGGGGGCAGCAGCAGCTCAGTGAGGTCACCTGCTAAGCCTAGTCAGCTCTGCCTGGAGCGCAGCGAGGATCAAAGGCAGGCTGGGAGCCAGGGATGGCACCATTCCTGGTGTGCGTGAGAAGCTTCCTTGGGCTACAGTGTGGGGTGGCACCCAGCAAGAGGCCTGGCTCCAGGCCCTCCGAGCCGTGGTTCTGCAGCAGGCATATGCGGGCCTGGGAGCCAGTTCTCCGCAGCAGGCCCGGTCTCCCTGTAGCCGAGGCAGGGCCCAGGGCTGGGCAGCGGCGGGTGGGTCAGGGAGGAGGCTGGCACTGGGGCCCCAGCATGGTCTCAGCCCTCACACACTATCCCTCCCGCCCAGGGCCTGGCCGAGTACTGTACACTGATCGACAGCTCGTCCTCCTTCCGCGCCTACCGGGCCGCCCTCTCCGAGGTGGAGCCCCCCTGCATCCCCTACCTGTGAGTAGAGCTCCCTGCAGGTTTGCCCCCCGGCTGCTCTGGGGGAGACATAGGTGTAGATACAGAAACCCTCCCTTAAAGGTTTCCAGCTCAGACGATTAGACTTCTATTTTAACTTTAAACTATGTAACAAGGAGCAGGTTTTACTTTTAAAACAGAAAGGAAGGGTCCAATGTAAACGGTCCTGCTGTCCCATCTCCCAGTCCCGCTGCCGTTTCCTTCCCGCATCTGCCAGGCTTCCCCCCACCAAGGGTCCTCAGACTTGGCTGCACCTTGCAGTCAGTCACCCAGGAGCCCTGAGAGCGTTTCCCCAAGTGTGAGCCATGGCATCGAGGAAATGGGGGGTTTGGGGAAAGCAGTCCTAGTCACATTAGCTGAAGGAAATAGTGGAAAAAGTCAAAGCTAGACAGGTTTCTTTGTTGTCAGAGCCCTTGCTAAGCTGGTAGATACTGGGAACCTCCATGAGGGGGGCAGAAGACTCCACAGTGGCCCGGGGTGGGGGCTGCCCTCCCAGAATGCTACCCTGCTTTCCCCTGGGGGTGGCCGGCTGGGCCCCCTCGCTCACCTTATGGCTTCACGTTCTCTGTAATGAGAAGCACCTGTTAACAAAGAGGCTGTCCATGCCTCCCTCCCCCCTGGTTTTGGGTTATTTTTTCCTATTCATGTATTTTACAAGGCTCCCCTGCCGTACCTGAGCTGGCTTTCCCAGGGACCCACAGTTTCTAGGTCAGGAGTTCACGCAGGAAGAGACCAACACAGGCCAGACGTGCCCTCCGAAGCAGTAACTGGGCTTCTCCATCCTCCCAGGGGGCTTATCCTGCAGGACCTCACCTTTGTTCACCTGGGGAACCCAGACTATATTGACGGGAAGGTGAATTTTTCCAAACGGTGGCAGCAGTTCAACATTCTGGACAGCATGCGGTGCTTCCAGCAAGCGTGAGTACCGGAGCGGGGAGGGGACGAAGGAACACTAGGGTCTGTGGAACGGGGTCTGCATCCAGAGATGGTGGCCAGCTTGTTCTCCACACAGCACATCCAGGGAGGGTGCAGGGCGTGGGCCAAGAAGTGGGGGCTCCTTGGGACAGCATGGAGAAGGGCGACCAGGCTTCTGCTGCCAGCCCTCTGCCTATGGGGAGCTCCGGTGCCGGGACCGTGCGCATGGCCCCTCCAGGAGGCCGTCGGGCTGCTGGCCCCACACCGGCCCTGACTGGAGGCCCCCCACAGGCACTACGATATCCGAAGAAATGATGACATCATAAACTTCTTCAATGACTTCAGCGACCACCTGGCGGAGGAGGCCCTGTGGGAACTTTCTCTGAAAATCAAACCTAGGAACATAACAAGGAGAAAAACAGACCGGGAGGAGAAGACCTAGAAGTAGGTGCCGTGAGCGAGGAGAACGCTCGAGAGAGGCTCCGAGGGCGGCTCCGAGACCGGGAGGGACTTTGGACCTGTCCTCAGGCAGGCGGCACGTGTCCCGGGCCCAGCCAGCCCTCCGCCGTGCGGGGCAGGAGCCCCAGTAGCTTCCTGCTGCCCTCCTCCGTGGGAGCGGACGCCAGGCCCACCGTGGAGCCAGCAGGCAGGTCTCGTTCCTGATTTGTGAACCCGTGGTTTGGTTTTGGTTTTGGTTTCTGCTTTCACTTTGTATTCCTCTCTCCTCCCCCCTCCCACTTGGGAGCAGCACAGGGAGATGGGCAGACCAAGGCACAGTGGGACACTCTTCATCCCTCCCTACATTCTAGGGTCCTGAACCTGCTGAAATGACAAGGGTGGAGGACCCTGAAAGGTGGGGGGCTGTACCCTGGGGACCTGGAAGCAAGGGGACTTCCAGTCGGGTGGGCAGAAAGCAGAGAAGACCGGGGAGGCTCCTTTTACTTTCCCTGCCCTGCTTTTTAAATGCAAGATGGTGTAAGCTTTTGAGGTGACCCAGAGAGGTTCACCAGGTGGCCTTTCAGTAGGCCTGGGGCTGGCGCTCCCGTCACAGTACTGGCCCCAGAACCGTCCTCTTCCCATCCCTTCATCTCCCTGACCACCTGGCGCTTTGGGGAGCTGGGAAGAAGATGGAGCAAGGGAGGACGTAGGTGTACCTGAGCCGGGGCCAGGAGTTCCGGGGTGAGTGAAGTTGGAGAGTGGAGGGGCCTTTCTGTCCTGGGGAAGGCCGGCAGACCCCTCTTCTGTCGTTTGCTGTGTGCCTTAAACTCCATCTCCTGTCCCCCCGCCCCCGTGGGCTCCCCTCCTACCCTGCTCCATCCTGGTGGCGCCAGGGGGGTGCTTCTCCGCCCTTTCCACCAGTGCGCAGTAAGCTCTGCCCGGGGAAGGACGGGAGGTCCCTGACGGATGGGGGCGCCCGCTGAGGCTGAGCGGCCCCGGCTCCTACCCTGCAGCGCACTTGCTCTCTCCACCTTCCTTGTTGGACACAGCGCTCGCTGGTGAGGTGGGCTGTCGGAGGCAGGTGTGCAGGGAGGTCCTGCACACGGGCCAGGCCGCTGCCCCCACACCCCTTGGGTGCTGGTTTGCGTGACTGAGTGCTTGCTTCTCCTGGGCTTGGGACTTGGTCAAGCAAATGCCAGGATCGAACTTCTTAAACAACCATGTCACTTTGAGTCCTTCCTGAGTTTTGAGCAGCTTTCTCCGCTCTTGTTTTGGGGTCCTGGACATAGAGGGGAGGACATCCGTGAACTGCCAGTGGAGTCCCCTCGTGTAGCGGGCTGGCCGCTGCAGGCCAAACGTGTCACTTTCTTATTTAAAGCGTGTGGTCTTTGTTCTTCAGCAGTGTGGGGTGGGCTTGGTACCCACTTTGAGTCCCCTCACTGCGGTCTTGTCTCCCTTCCCGTCTTGCCCTCCGCCTGGCCCAACTCTGCTGGATGCTGCTGCGTGCGGGGGGCCACCATGGCCCCAGTACTAACACGAAGTCTCCGCCTCACGCACCCGTCAGCAGATGGGGGGGGGCTTTACTTGCCCACCCCTCTCCTCTGGGAGCCCTGCCAGGTGGAGGGAGCAGTGTTGGGGGGATGGAGAGCCCGTGGGTCAGGGTAGCCCCTGCGTGAGAACCGCAGGGGACATGGGTGTTTAACTTATTGGCTGACATCCTTAAGACATCCTCCCGGCTCTGGGAGTTGCCCCACCCTGTGCCAGCCCCGCAGCCGGGCTGTGACTGGTCTTGGGGACCAGGACCGGGTGTCCCTGCAGGTGGGGCTGGAGCCAGGGAAGGGTGGGCACACGCCAGGTCAGAAGGAACCCAACTCTTCAGAAGCGCCTCCCTCTCCCTCATGCCTCACCCCTGTTACGTTGTAATATATATATATCCCCACTAACCTGGCTGATAGTGGCATCTTCCTGCAGACATTTCAAACCTGTATTTTATATGAAAGGAAAATAAACACAATGAAAGCTGCGTCCAAGTGACAATCCGAGCTGCCCCTGCACACGTCCCAGTTCCCACAGCCGTGTGCCACTGTTGGGGCCATTTGGGGAGGGTGGGACAGAGTCCACCAGCCCGCCTGGAATTTTCCCTCCTCACTCTTGTGCTCTGTAAGTGGATTAATGCAGAAGTCTTTTGCTGCCCTCCCCCTCCCCCAGCGTGCTGGTAAAACTGAAATTTCTAGGGTGGAATTCAGGGGGCAGAGAGGTACCTGGAGCTACTTTTCAAAGCCCCTAAAGCAGGGTCTTTGAAAGCACACCTTCTGTAAGATTCCATCCCCCTCCCACCCCCAAGGCAACACGCACAAGCTTGGAAATAGCCCCATAGGTTCCGGTCTTTTCTCTGTCTGACGTGGGCTACCTCTCCTCCACTCATGATGAGCCGTGGACTTAATCCCAGCCTGTGTGTCATCCCCCTTCAGTGTCCTGCCCATCTCCCAGTGTCCAAGAGAGAAGCAGTCAGCTGCTGAGTCCTCTACTCCCCACCAATACCAAGAACCAGCCTGGTCTGGCCCTAACCTCCCTGCAGGTGACTAGGAGGTCACAGGCCAAGTGCGGATGTCTGGGCTGAGCCTGCCACCCCCAGAGGGGACTAGGAACCTGCATGCTTAACCCAGCAACTCAGGAGGCTCAGATGACCTCAAATCCATGTCCAGCCATGGGTGCTGCAGGGCCAGTCTTCTGAGGGTGTGACGGCCCCACCCGGTTCCCTCCAGCAGGGTGAGAGGCGGAGCCTGCACATTCATTTAAACCATCACTCACTCATCAATTTGTTTCATTCACTAGGGGTACATGGTTTAGGAACCTGGTCAGGCAGGGTTTGGGTCATTCTAGTCCTGCATTTGCTGGGGACGCACTGGAGGAACTTCTAATAAGGGCTCTGGTCCTGGTTCTGCAGCTGATAGGTAAGTGGCCCCCGCTCTGTTTCTCAGTGTTTCCAGCTGCGGGTGGGGGTAATAACAGCTTCTACCTCACAGGTCTGTGAAGGCTCAGGGACTTAATACCTAGAACAGGGTCTGGCAAGATTATTTATATGCACATACACACAGATCCTGGGTCCCAAGCAGTCTGCAGACCACTTTACTTCATTCACTCCTCTTAACCAAAAATCCCCCCACCCCAGCCCCGTGAACTATCACAGCCATGGTAAGTGCTACAGAGAAGAGGTACTTGGTTTACGTCAAGTCCAGACAGGCTTACCAGCAAGTTGTCCTGAACAAGTAGCTTCAGTCTTACACGCACGCCCCTGAGAACAAAAGGGGAAACACCTCGCAACTCGTCTTGAGTAGAATAGTCTTGACATCAAACCCAGACAACAGTCCAAGACAAATTACAGGCAAATACTTGCGCAAAACTTCTAAAATAATCTTAGCAACCCCAAACCAGCAGCATATAAAAATCAGTACTCCCTGGCCACGCTGGGCTTACAAATGCAAGGATGGAATGTCAGTAAGCTGGTGAACGTTCTAGATTTCTTATGCTCAACAGCTTATTTGGGTGCCCACATCCAGAGCACCTCTCCTTCCTGGGCACAGGGGAAACTCTGCTTCCCAGCCCCCTGCAGGGAGGTCCATGAGGAGCCAGACACATGTCACTTGGGCCTGGGAACTCAGCAAGTGTGCCACCTTCATGCTCACTCTTTCCCCACCATGACACACTTAGATGGCAGAGTTCCAAGTGGAGGGAGACCAGACAGGGACCACCCCCAGTGTCCTACACTAGATTATACATGAATAGAAAATGAACTTGTGCAAACTAACCTACTGAGATTTCAGGGTTTATAAATTTTCACAACATGGCCTAACTGCTCCTGGATGCACCATATTAACAAAGGAAGAACACCATATAATCACCTCAGTCGTCAGAAAGGCCTTTGTTCAAAACTCTTAGAAATCAAAAACTTTATTAGTCTGGTAAAAGTCACCTTCCAAAAATCTTATGCAAACGTTATACTTAACGTTAAAATACTCAGAGCATTTCCTTTAAAATCAACAAGTTAAGGATCCTACTTGTACTGGAGACTCTAGCCATGTGGCAGGAAAAGAAAAAAAAAAATGAGATTACTAAGAAAATCTCCTGGGCTGCCTGGCTGGCTCAGACAGTAGAGCATGCGACTCTTCATCGCAGGGTTGTGGCTGCAAGCCCCATGTTGGGCATAGAGCCTACTTCTAAAAAAAAAATGAAATTTAGGGGTGCCTGGGTGGCTTAGTCAGTTAAGCATTCGACTCTTGATTTCGGTTCAGGTCATGATCTCAGGGTCGTGAGACTGAGCCTTTCATTGGGCTCTGCACTGGGCATGGAGCCTGCTTGGGATTCTCTCTCTCTGTCCTCCCCCCACCCCCACCCAACTTGTGCACTCTCTCTCTAAAAAAAAAAAAAAGGAATCTTCGAAGGTAGTTAGCTGTAGAGTCAGAAAAAAAAGTTGAATATGTTCCAATAATACAATCAACAATTAAAAACCAATTTTTTTTTTAAAGATTTTATTTATTAATTTGACAGAGACACAGCGAGAGAGGGAACACAAGCAAGGGGAGAGGGAGAGAGTGAAGCAGGCTTCCCGCTGAGCAGGGAGCCCGATGCGGGACTCGATCCCAGGACACTGGGATCATGACCTGAGCCGAAGGCAGACGCTTAACGACTGAGCCACCCAGGCGCCCTAAAAACCAATTCTTGAAGGCTCCCATTTATGCTGGCATCACAAGTCTTAAGTGAAACCTTTATCCTCCAAAAAAGAGGATATAGCAATTTTAAATACTTTTGTACCAACATAGGAACACCTTTATACACAGCAAATATTAATAGACCTAAAGGGGGGAAAGGACAGCAATAGAATAATAAAGGATTTAAGTATGCCATTCACATCAACAGATCATCCAAACAGAAAACCAATAAGGAACCATCAGCCTTAAAGGACACATTAGACTAGAAGGACTTGATAGAACATTCCATCCAAAAGCAACAGAATACACATTCTCAAACGCACATGGAACATTCTCCATGGAACATAGATGTTAGGCCACAAAACAAGTCTTAACATAAGAAGACTGAAATCCTATCAAGCATCTTTTCTAACCAGAATAATATGAAACTAGAAATCAGTTACAAAAAGAAAACTGGAAAAGCGTTATGTGGAGAGTAAACAACATGCAACTGAACCACCAATTGGTCAAAGGAGAAATCAGAAAATACCTTGAACAGGGCGCCGGGGTGGCTCAGCTGGTTAAGTGACTGCCTTCAGCTCAGGTCATGATCCTGGAGTCCCAGGATCAAGTCCGCGTCGGGCTCCCAGCTCAGCGGGGAGTCTGCTTCTTCCTCTTACCCTCCCCCCTCTCATGCTCTCTCTCTCTCTCCTGCTCTCTCTCTCTCAAATAAAATCTTGAAAAAAAAATACCTTGAACAAATGAAAATGGAAATAATATCAAACATATGGGGTGTAGCAAAAGCCGTTCTAAGGGGGAAGGTGATAGGAAAAAACTAAAACAACCTGACTTACAAGCAACCTCAAGAAACTAGGAAGAGAGCAAATAAAGCCCAAAGTTAGGAGAAGGAAGGAAATAACAAAGATCAGAAAGAGAGACTAAAAAGACAAAATTGACAAACCTTTAGCTAGACTCCCCAAGAGAGTACTCAATCAGAAATGAAAATGATGTTACAACTAAAAAGGGGAGGGGAGGTGCACCTGGCTGGCTCAATCAGTAAAGCATGGGACTCTTGATCTCAGGGTCATGAGTTCAAGCCCCACATTGGGCTTAGAGCTTACTTAAAAAAAATTGATGTTACAACAGATACCACAGGGGCACCTGGGTGGCTCAGTCGTTAAGCGTCTGCCTTCGGCTCAGGTCATGATCTCAGGGTCCTGGGATCGAGCCCCGCATCGGGCTCCCTGCTCGGCGGGAAGCCCGCTTCTCCCACTCCCACTCCCCCTGCTCGTGTTCCCTCTTGCTTTCTCTCTGTCAAATAAATAAAAATCTTTAAAAAAATAAAAAATAAAAAAATAAAAAAAATAAAACAACAGATACCACAGAAATACAAAGGATCGTAAAGAGACTATTATGAACAATTATATGCCAATAATTTGACGATCTAGAAGAGGTCAATAAATTCCTAGAAACATACAACCTACCAAGACAGAATCGTGAAAATTTAAAAAAACTGAACAGACCAACTACTAGTAAGGAGACCGAATCAGTTCATCAAAAACCTCCCAACAAACACAAGTCCAGAACCACATGGCTTCATTGATGAACTCTACCAAACAGTCAAAGAATGAATAGCAGTCTTCCTCCAACACCTCCAAAAATAGAAGCAGAGGGAACACGCCCACACTCAGTTTACGAGGCCATTACCCTGATACCAAAACAAGACGAGGAGGCCACAAGAAGAGAAAATCACAGGCCGGGGC
>NC_138382.1:76259931-76281239 GCF_054177405.1 Leptonychotes weddellii | reverse complement strand
CATGTGTGTGCTCGCTCTCTGTCAAATAAATAAAATCTTAAGAAAAAAGAAAATCACAGGCCAGTGGCCCTGATTCACACAAATGCAAACATCCTCAATAAATGATAGCAAACCAAATTCAACAATACATTAAAAGGATCATGCACCATGACCCAAGTGGAATGGGATTCCAGGGAGGGTTCAACACACACACAAATGTGATACACTCACTACATTAACAAAATGTCACAGGATCATCCCAATAGATGCAGAAAAAGTGACAAAAGTCAACATCGATTTATGATAAAAACTCTTCAATGAAGTGGGTATAGAGGGAACACACCTCAATATAAGAAAGGCCACCATATATGACAAGTCCACACCTAGGATCATTCTCACTGGTGAGAAGCTGAAAGCTTTTCCTCCAAGATCAGGAACAAGTCGAGGATGCCCACTCTCACCACTGTTACTCAACATAGTACTGGAAGTCCTAGCCACAGCAATTAGGCACCAAAAAGAAACAGAAGGCATCCACATTGAAAAGGAAGAAATAAAACTCATAATTTGCAGATGACATGATATCATATATAGAAAACCCTAAAAGTTCTGCCAAAAAACTTGAATGAATTCAGTGAAGTTACAGGATACAAAATCAGAGCCAAAAATCCACTGCATTTCTAGCCACTACTAATGAACTGTGAGAAAAAGACATTAATAACACATTTACAATTGCATCAAAAGAAAATACCTAGGAATAAATTTAACCAAGAAGGTGAAAGAGACCTGTACTCTGAAAATAAGACGATATTAATAAAAGAAATTGAAGACACAAATAAATGGAAAGCTACCCCATGCGAATGAGTGGGAAGAACACGTTAAAATGTCCATTCTACCAAAGCAGTGCACAGATGCAGTGCAATCTCTATCAAAATCCTAATGGCATTTTCCACGGAAATAAAGTGATCCTAAAATTTGTACGGAACCACAAAAGACCCTGAATAGCCAAAGCAATCTTGAGAAAGAAGAATAAAGCATCACACTCCCGGATTTCATCCTGTATGTCAGAGAGATTGTAATTTATTTAATTTATTTATTTTTAAAGATTTTATTTTTCAACAGAGAGAGACACAGTGAGACGGAACACAAGCAGAGGGAGTGGGAGAGGGAGAAGCAGGCCTCCCGCCGAGCAGGGAGCCCAATGCGGGACTTGATCCCAGGACTCTGGGATCATGACCCAAGCCGAAGGCAGACACTTAACAACTGAGCTACCCAGGTGCCCCAAGATTGTAATTAAAAAAAAAAACAAAAAACACAGGTCAATGAAACAAGGAGCCCAGAAATAAACCCATGAGTATATGGTCAATTAATTTACGGCAGAGGAGCCAAGAACAGACAATAGAGAAATGAGAGTCTCTTTAATAGTGCTGGGAAAACTGAACAGCCACATCCAAAAGAATAAAACTGGACATGGGCTCTTGGGTGGCTCAGCCAGTTAAGCATCCAACTCGATCTCCACTCAGATCTTGATCTCAAGGTCATGAGTTCAAGCCCCACGTTGGGTTCCACACTAGGTGTGGAGGCTACTTAAAAAAGAAAGAAAAACTGGACCACTTTCTTACACCATACACAAAAATTAACTCAAAATAGATTAAAGACTTGAATTTAAGACAAACCATAAAGCTTCTAGAGGAAAACATAAGCAGAAAGCTCCCTGACATCAGTCTTGGCAATGATTTTTTTGGATTTGACACCAAAAGCAAAAGTAAAAATAAGCAAGTGGGACTACATCAAACTAAAAAGCTTCTGCACAGCAAAAGAAACCAACAAAATGAAAAGGCAACATACTGAATGTGAGAAAATATTTGCAAATCATACCTGATACAGGGCTAATATCCAAACTACATAAAGCACTTCTACAACTTCATAGCAAAAACCAATCTAATGAGGCGCCTGGGTGGCAGCTGCATTTGGCTCAGGTCATGATCTCAGGGTCCTGGGATTGAGCCCCAAGTCGGGCTCCCTGCTCAGCAGGGAGTCTGCTTCTCCCTCTCCCTCTGCCCTCTCCCTGCCACTTGTGCTGTCTCTGTCAAATAATTTTTTTTTAAACCTTCAAAGAAAAAAAACAAAAACAAAAAACCCAATCTGACAAAAAAAATGGGCAGAAGATCCGAATAGACGTTTTTCTTAAAAACGTACAAATGGTCAACAGGTGCATGAAAAGATGTTCAACATCAGTCATCATCAGGGAAATGCAAATCAAAATTGCAATGAGCTATCACCTCACACCTGTTAGGATGGCTAGTATGAGAAACAAGAAATAATCAGTGTTGGTGAGGATATGGAGAGAAAAAGGAACCCTTGTACCCAGCTGGGAATGTAAGCCCGTGTAACCGCTGTGGAAAATAGCACAGAGCTTCCCAAAGATACTAAGAATAGAACTACCATATGAGGGGTGCCTGCGTGGCTCAGTTGTTGGGCATCTGCCTTCGGCTCAGGTCATGATCCCAGGGTCGTGGGATTGAGCCCCACATCAGGCTCCCTGCTCCTCTGGAAGCCTGCTTCTCCCTCCCCACCTCCCCCTGCTTGTGTTCCCTCTTGCTGTGTCTCTCTCTCCCTCTGTCAAATAAATAAATAAAATCTTTAAAAAAAAAAAAAAAAACTACCATATGATCCAGCGATTCCACTTACAGATACTTATCCAAAGATGACAAAAGCACTAATTCAAAAAGAACGTGCATCCCCATGTTCTCTGCGTGCTCCGGTATTTGCCAAAGGCAAGGAATGGAGGGCAGGCCAAACAGGTGAAGAGGGTCAAAAGGTACAGACCTACAAACCTCTGGGTATAAGTCACGGGGAGAGGATGTACAGCATGGTGATGTAATCAACACTGTACTGCATGTTTGAAAGTTGCTAACGGTAGATCTTAAGAGTCATCATCACAAGAAAAAAATTTTCTAACTTCATATAGTGACAGATGTAAACTGGACTTACTGTGGTGATCATTTCACAGGATATACAAATGTCGGATCTTTACCTGTACACCTGAAATACGATGCTGTAGGTCAGTTATACCCCAGAATATAAATCAAAAATAAGATTTTATTTAAAAAGACTTTAATAGGTTGAGAGATAGACATCTTTTGTGGGTAGGAAGATTACCTTTCTTAAAGATGTCATTTATTCCCCAATGTATACATTCAAAAGTATTCCAGAGAAATTCCAAAAGGATGTCACATGGTCCTTGACAAGTTTCTTCTAAAAATGTTTAAGAATTTCTACTTCTGGGGGCACCTGGGTGGCCCAGTCGTTAAGCGTCGGCTTTCAGCTCAGGTCATGATCCCAGGGTCCTGGGATCGAGCCCTGCATCGGGCTCCCTGCTCAGCGGGGAGCCTGCTTCTCCCTCTCCCTCTACTCCTCCCCTGCTTGTGTTCATTCTCTCTCAAGTAAATAAATAAAACCTTTTATTTTATTAATAAAGGGCAAGGGCGGGGCGCCTGGGTGGCTCAGTCGTTAAGCGTCTGCCTTCGGCTCGGGTCGTGATCCCAGGGTCCTGGGATCAAGCCCCGCATCGGGCTCCCTGCTCCGCGGGAAGCCTGCTTCTCCCTCTCCCACTCCCCCTGCCTGTGTTCCCTCTCTCGCTGTGTCTCTCTGTCAAATAAATAAAATCTAAAAAAAAAAAAAAAATTTACTTCTGGTAGTGGCAGACTTGGTAATTCAGACCAGCCCTCCTGCTAGGAAAGCTGTACAAAATATTTTTAATCACTGCCTGAATTCATCAGAAGGCCAGCAAATGAATGAATGATTGGCCCTCGCATCAGGAGGAGATAGAAACCCAGAGAAGTAAGCCTGACATTTGGAGCCACATGGTAAAGGCACCTGCCGATTCCAGAAGGGGTAGCCGGGAAGCTCTGCAGCACTTCTGATAAAAGGGAATTTAAAATAAGAGAGTCCAGAACTCACCATGCCTTGAATTGAGAACCCAAGGAAGCACCCTCCGGGGATAAGGGAGACTACAAGCATACTGGCCCTCACAGGGACTGAGCCCGCTTCAAATCCTCTCAATCCTGAAAGTGGACTGCTGGCGTCCCAGGCACCTGCCAGAAGCAAATAAAAACAAAGCCTCACCAGAGGAGGTGAACATCATCCTAGGCCTCAAATTAGTTCTTTAGTTTTTCATATACAGCAAAGAAATAACCAAGGACACAAGGAGACAAGAAGCATGAGCCAAAAAAGACCCACAGTGGGGCACCTGAGGGGCCCAGCTGGTTGAGCATCCGACTCTTGCATTTCAGCTCAGGTTATGATCTCGGGTCTTGAGACTGAGCCCCACCTTGGGCTCCATGCTCAGAGCAGAGTCTGCTTGAGATTCTTTCCCCCTGCTCCTTCCTCCCCTTCTGCTCCCCCTCCTGCTCATGCGTGTGTGCTCTCTTTCTGTGAAATAAATACAAATAAATAAAATCTTAAATAAAAAAATACCTACAGGGGCTGGGATTTGGAAAGCACAGTGCCTACTCTGTTCTAGGAGTAAGAGATTGAGAATTTGGGTGAATAATAGGGAAATGTAAACAGAGGACAAGTGGAAATTCCAGAACTGAAATATACGGTAACTGCTAAGAAGAACTCAGTGAGGGCGCCTGGGTGGCTCAGTTGGTTACGCGGCTGCCTTCGGCTCAGGTCATGATCCTGGAGTCCAGGGATCGAGTCCCACATCGGGCTCCCTGCTCAGCAGGGAGTCTGCTTCTCCCTCTGACCCTCCCCCATCTCATGCTCTCTCTCTCTCTCATTCTCTCTCTCAAATAAATAAAATCTTTAAAAAAAAAAAAAGAAGAAGAAGAAGAACTCAGTGAATATGCTTAACAGAATCAGTGACCTGGAGACAGAGAAGGAGCCACAGGTAGAATGAAGCCCCAAGAGAGAAGAGGATGGACACCACAGGTGGGAAGAGACCTGGGCGTGCCCAAAGTGTAACTGGATCCAGAAAAGAGTACTGCACTGAATGTTAACTAAGGAAAATTTAAATATAAAAAAGAACTTTTTTGAGAAAAATAAGTAAAACTTTAAAAATAAAAAATAAAAATCCGAAGTGTAACTGGAGCACCAGAAGAACAGGAAGAAGGTTAGAGCACAGACAGTATACAGAGGAGCATTCTTACTCGTAACAGCCCCAAATGTAAACAATTCGAATGCCCACCAACTTGTAAAAGGATGGACAGACTACCTCCATACAACAGAGCGCTACTTAACAAGAAATGACCTGCCATCATGCTACAACATGGATGAACCTCAAAAACATGGACATGAAAGACGGCATATTCCCTGCTTCCATTTCTATGCAGTGTGCAGAGAAACGCATCTAGAGACCGAAAGCTGATGGGTGGGTGCCTGGGGGCGCAGCAGATAGACTGCACATGGGCATGAGGCAGCTTTGGGGTGATGGACTTTTTTAAAAACTGGATCATCATGATGGTAACTTTACTAAATATAACTGAATTGTGCACGCAAAAATGAGTGAGTTTTAGGATCTGTAAATTATAGCTCAATAAAGCTATTTTTAAAAAACAAAACTCCAAAACTGATCGTACCAGTTATCAGTTTGCTGCTTCTCGTGCCCCAGTCTACACTTTCCTTGCATTTCCCCTTCGCAGCGTTTTGTCAGAGGGGAGCCCTGGAGGAACGCGGAGGGGAAGGGCTGTGGTTGTGGCGCTCAGCTCGCTCCTGCTCTGGCCACATGGCTGCGAGACACACGTGTGGAGAGACATCCAGTGGCATCCTGCCCAGCCATGCACCCCCACCCTGCAGTCTCTCAGCAGGCTTGCAGCTCAGCCCGGGCCTGGGGACCAGCTCGCTGCGGCCCCCCAGACACAGACAGTGCAAACCTCAGACTTGTGCACCGGCTGACAAGCAGGTTCCCAGCTCCACACGCATGCTCACCTACCAGAGTTGGCCCATCTGTACCTCCAAGGGATCAGTCCTGCTCATCCAGCCCTGCCCCAGCTCTGGTCCGGGCAACACAACACAGTGAGTTTCTTTACAACCACACCTTCTCCAGGAACTTCTGAATCCCAGCCTTGGGAATTGGGCCCTCCTACGTCTGCCTTCCTTAGGTATTCCCCTTCAGCTCTAGGGTAACTTTTATCATTCTCTTTCTACCTTCCTTGTTCTCTCCTGTCATAGTTCAAAATTCTATTAATCTTTCTCTGTTCAAATTACTCCACTGTTTATGTCTCCCGATTGGTCCTTGACTAAAAAAACCAAGCCCTAGATTCAAGAAGCCTTATCCCAAGCAGGATAATTAAAAAGAAATATGTATCTAAGCACAGCATGGTTAAACTTCTGAAAACCAACGACAAAAAGAACATCTTTAAGCAGACAGAGAAGCACGAAAAGGGCACATTAGCTCCAAAGGTACAACAATTAGACTCAACAGAAGCAAGGGGACAGAAGTCGATGGAATGAGATCTTCAAGTGCTGAAAGAAAACAACCCACCAAAATTCTACATCCACTCAAAATATCTTCCAAGAATGAAGGTAAAAATCAAGATACTGTCGGCCAAAAACAGAATTCGTCCTCAGACCTACACTAGGAAAAAACAAAATGTTTTCAGGAAGAAGGAAAATAATCCCAAATGGAAGGTCCGACGTGCAAGAAGGAATAAAAAACAGCCAATATGTGGATAAACCTAAATGAGCATCAACTGTGTAAAACAACAACAATGTCTCAGCAGTTTAAAATATAGAGAATCAACATACACTCCACAAATACAGCCCCCCACACAATGGTGTGGGGCTCAGGAAGGAGATGCATGGAAGTATTTTTGAATTAGTTCTTGAATTGTCTAGGAAAAAGATATAAGTACTAAGAACATTTGGCTTTGAGAAGGGAATGTAAGATGTAATCTCTAGGGAACCACTAAAGATGCAAAAGGATGTCTAATTGCCAAGCTAATAGGAAGAAATGAAATAACAGCTGATCTAGAAGGAGGCAGGAAAAGAAAGAGACCAAAACATAGTACAGGTGGAACAAGGAGAAAGCAAATAGGAGGGTGGTGGGATTCAAACCCAAACACATTTTGTTTTAAGTAGGCTCCACACCCAGTGTGGAGTCCAACATGGGGCTTGAATTCATGACCCTGAGATTAAGACCCGAGCTGAACGGGGCGCCTGGGTGGCTCAGTCGGTTAAGCGTCTGCCTTTGGCTCACGTCATGATCCCAGGGTCCTGGGATCGAGCCCCGCATCAGGCTCCCTGCCCAGCAGGGAGCCTGCTTCTCCCTCTGCCTTTGCCTGCCACTCCCCCTGCTTGTGCTCTCTGTCAAATTAAAAAAAAAAAGACCTGAGCTGAGATCAAGAGGCAGATGCTTAATTGACTGAGCCACCCAGGCGCCCCCCCAAAAGCATTTTTTTTAAGATTTACTTATTTGAGAGAGACAGCATGCATGTGCAAGTGTGGGGGGAGAGGGAGAGAATCTTCAAGCAGACTCCCCGCTGAGCATCCAACTAAGAGTTGGACGCTCAACTGACTGAGCCACGCAGACACACCAAACACATTTTTTTGTTGCTCCTGGGTGGCTCAGTCGGTTAAGTGTCTGACTCTTGGTTTCTGTTCAGGTCATGTTCTCACAGTCATGGGATCGAGCCCTGAGTTGGGCTCCATGCTCAGTGTGGAGTCTGCTTCACATTCATTTTCCCTCCCTCTCTGCGCACACTCTCTCTAAAATAAATACAATCTTTAAATAAATAAACTACATTAAACAGGTTGTCTGACTGTCTCAGTCAGTGCAGCGTATGACTCTTGCTCTTGGGGTTTTGAGTCCAAGACCCACGTTGGGTGTAGAGAGGACTTTAAAAAATCTTTAAAAAAAAAAAAAAAAAAACCTAAATGGACTAAATTCTCCAGTTGCAAGGCCACCAGACTTTTTTTTTTTTAATGTACATGCTGTTAACAAAATGTATTTATCTAAAATGTAATGGTACAGAAAGGCTGAAAGTAAAAACTGGAAAAAGATATACTCCACAAATACAGCCCCCCAAAAAAGTTAGCTTTGCTGTTATTAATAGCAGAAGAAGTAGACTTTAAGGCCAAAGGTATTACTAGAATTATAAAGATACACTTGACAACAATATATGAAGTATATTCAACCAAAAGACTTAATTTCTAAATCTCTATGCATCTAATTACATGGTCTCAAAATATCTCAAGCAAAAGCCAACAGAACTACAAGATGAAACAGACAAATCTGTGATCCTGGTGGGAGGTTTTAACACACTTCTCTTAGGGACATGTAAGAAAGGACTGTAATCTTATACAACACTTCCCAAAAAAAGAAGAAAATGAGAAGCAGCATTTCCAAATTCTTGTGACAAGGCCAACAAAACTCTGATACCAAAACCATAACAAGAATGAAATTACAGACCATTTCACTCATGGACACAGATGCGAAACTCCTACACAAACCACTAACTGAATCTAGTGATACATAGAAAGGATAATACGTATCAAGATGGGTTTATTCTAGGAGTGAGAACTTAATGTTTGAAAATCAATGCTAATGCACAACATTAACAAAATAAATCATAAGTTTCTCAGAGGATACACGAAAGTAATTTAGTAAAATGCAATATCCATGCACGATTTTTTTTTTTTTTAACTCTGAGCAAACTAGGAATAAAAGGGTACTTCCTTAATCTGAAAAAGCTTATCTATTATTTTTAAAAGGCAGAATGTTGAAAGCCTGCCTTCTGAGACCAGGAGAAAGGTAAGGCTGACATTGTGGCACCTCTTCCCAGGACTGTTCTAGGGTCCAGGCCAATGCAGGAAGGCAAACACACACACACACACACAAAGGGCTAAGGGTTGGGAAATAAGACAACTCATTACACAGATAATGCTGTGGAAACAGAAAATTCAACAGAACCTACAGATAAATTATCAGAATAAGTGAATTTAGAAAGATTGCTGGATACAAAATCAACAATCAATTAATTGTAGGGGCGCCTGGGTGGCTCAGTCGGTTAAGCGTCTGCCTTTGGCTCACGTCATGATCCCAGGGTCCTGGGATCGAGTCCCGCGTCGGGCTCCCTGCTCAGTTGGGAAGCCTGCTTCTCCCTCTCCCACTCCCCCTGCTTGTGTTCCCTCTCTCGCTATGTCTCTCTCTGTCAAATAAATAAAATCTTAAAGAAAAAATCAGTTATATTTCTGTATACTAGCAAGTAACAAAAGAAAAATATTAAAATATTTATAATAGCATCAAATCAAATACCCAGGGATACTAACAAAATATGTACAGTATTTCTGCACAGAAAACAAAATTGGGGAAATGTTTTAAAGACCTAAACAAATAAGGAAATTCACCATTTTTGTTGGAAAAGTTAGCACTATAAAAATACCAGTTCCCAAATTAATCCATAGATTTAAAGCAATCCTAGTCAAAATCCCAATCTTTATTCTGGTGAAAATTGACAAGTTAATTCTAAAGTTCATTATAAATAGAAATGATTTTAAATGGCCAAGAGCCTTAAAGATGGTGGGAGGGCTTGACCTTCCCAGTATCAAGACTTACTATCCTCCCACAGTAATGAAGCATGACACGGAACAAGAATAGACAAATGGACCTCTGGAGTCTACTCCAGGTAGGTGACCGATCCAGATGTGAAAATACACCACCAGTAAAGTTTCTAGATCTAGAAGACAACAGAAGAGACTATGTTCATGACCTCGGAATGGGGGAATTTTTCTTAAGCCACAAAAAGCATTATCCGTAAAGAAAAAGATACATTGGTATATATTACAACTGAGAACTTGCTTTCATCAGGTGACCCCACAGAGAGTGAAAAGGGAGACTATAGGACTCATTGCCAGAATACATAAAGAACTCCTCTCGTTTGGTAAGACGACAGTCCAGCACACAAATGGGCCCAAGTCTTGCACAGGCACATCATGAGGCGATGACCAGCATGTGTTAAGAGGCCCAGCATCACCGTCATCAGCAAGATGCAGATTAAAGCCACACTGACCCCGCTACGATTCCACTACCAGCAGCCCCACAACTTAAAGACGGACCGATCCCGGGGTTGAGAAGGGGAGCCACCGCCGCCCCCTCCGTTGCTGGGGGCGGGGAGGATGCAGAATGATACAGTCCACTTGTGGGTGCAGGTTGGCAGCATCTCCTTGCGCTTTTTAATGGACCCCAAGTCTGCACGAAAGCCTTCCTTTACCACGTTCTAGGCAAACACCTCGATGCTGCCCGAGAGCAACATCTGTGCAGTGAGGATGCACCCGAACCCGTTCCTCCTCGGTTCCACTCGACATTTCAGACTCGCCCAGCGCCCTCCCCCGTGGCGCTCCGGCACAGCTGGAATCTACACGGTCTGACCGGAAGCTTCGGGAAAACAGACTGTCCCCCTTCACTGCAGTGAACCCTAAAACTGGACCTGCCAGGCCGAAAGCCACGCACGTTTTCAGTTACTTTTAATCACACGACACACGAGCGCAGCTCTGTTTTAAAGTGCGGCATGCAGTGCGCAAACCCTCCTCGCCCTGCTCCCTCCTCAAAGCCGGCCACTGTCAGCAGTTGAGAATGCATCCTTCTAGACTGTTCTCTGCACGTACGCGCATGTGAATACGCGGGGCATTATTCAGAGAGGCCAGCTGTCTACGTAGCACAAACACCGTGGCAGCGCACGCACCAGCAATGAGAGAGAGTGAGCCGGGTCCCTCGCCAACGCTGGAGGTGTTCCACCAAGTTTTCCCGTCTGACAGCAGAAGCCACCTCGTGGTCCAGATCCGCATTCCCTGGACATACAGTCTTTCCGAGTGGTTTTCCAGACGTAAGCAGCCTCCCCTCTGTCCCACCCAGCACCCCGAGTTACAGACCTCCTCCACCTTCCTCTGTCTCCAGTGGAGGGCTATTTTACACTTAACTCTTTAGCCCATCTGGAATTTAGTGTGTGACAGATACACACACTCGGAATGTTTTCTGGACTTTGTTTTTCACTGACCTATCTCTGTGGCAAAGTCATGCTGTCCTGATTTTTTTTTTTTTTTAAGATTTTATTTATTTGAGGGATACCTGGGTGGCTCAGTTGGTGAAGCGTCTGCCTTCGGCTCAGGTCATGATCCCAGGGTCCCCTGTTCCATGTCAGGGCTCCCTGCTCGGCGGGGAGTCTGCTTCTCCCTCTGCCTCTCCCCCTGCTTGTGCTCTCTCCCCCTCCCTCTCTCTCTCTCTGATCTTTTTTTTTTAAAGATTTTATTTATTTAAGAGAGAGAACACAAATGCAGACGGAGAGGGAGAAGCAGACTCCCCTCTGAGCAGGTAGCCTGTACTTGGGGCTCGATCCCAGGACCCCAGGATCATGACCTGAGCCGGAGGCAGAGGTTTAACCCACTGAGCCACCCAGGCGCCCCATGCTGTCCTGATTACTGTAGCTTTAGAGTAAGTTTTAGCATCAAGTGCAGAAAGCTCCCCCTCATTAAACTTAAAAAAAATATATTCGCAACTGTTGTACATTGTCCTTTCATATTAATTTTAAAAACATTTTTTCCATAGTCTTAAAAGCATGGTTTCCTTGTGGGAACTTAATTAAAATCTCTAAGAAGGCTAAATATCTTTATACTATATTTTCCTATCCAGATATTTTGTCCGTTTTTGGGGTTTTGTCTTTTGGTATTTTTTTTTTAAATCATCCTTCATTTGGATCTAGATCTTTCTTGTTAAATCTGTTCCTAGATCTTGCTGTTTTTATACTATGGTGCATGGAATTTTTTTTTCCACTTTTAACTAATTATTGCTGTTGACTCTTTGTAGATTTTATATCCAACCACCGCCTCTTAGATATTCCAGCTAGACAATCATGGTCTCTTCCTAGTTTTTATACGACAGATTTCACTCTGATGTTTTCTACATTAGCTAGAACCATCCACAGCTTGGTCCTGGTTATAATGGCTTTTAATGGTTTTAGTAATTTTCCACCTAATGTGCCATTTGCTGTCGGTGCCTGTCCTGACGGCACGAGAACCCACACGTTAACAAGATTTGCCAGGTATTTCCTACATCGTGTTCAAGGAACGCTGGTCTAGACGATTTCTTCCTATCCTGATTTTACTTAAGAGTTTAGTAATTAAAGTTGTGGCTATTTGATGCTACCAAATACTTTTTGGCATCTACTGATCCCTAAAAAAGGGATTCTTCCCTGGTGACTGTCATGCATCCTACTGTTTGATATCCTAATTCTGGGCCAGCCCTGTGCCCTCCAACAGGAGGTCACCTCTCAACCCCCCAGCATCCTCGCTCACCACTTACTTCCCCATCCGTGTCTCTTCGGCTCCCCGGAGCATCTCCAGGCTGAGACGGACGTACCCCGGCTTCAGGTGGCAGGGCTGTGAGCAGCACACAGTGGGTGCTCAGAAATCACTTCACTCGAGCGGTCCTTCTTGAGTGGCTCAGCTGAGGGACGGGGGGCCTTCCTCCTCTCCGTGCAGATGGGTTTTTATCTTGACTCACAGACCCCTTTGAGAATCTGGACACTTTCTCAGGAAAACGCCCATGAATGGCCTTCTCTCCCTGCTGGTTGGGAAGCTCCTGGCTGTCCTTAAGCCCAGGGTAAGACCCTTGCTCCCTGCTCTCCCAAAACCTTTGGCTGTGGGATTCCCTACAGAAATCCTCACCATCCCTACGCAGCTGGTCCATTCCGAGCACTCGCCACAAGCCAGGCGCTGTGCTGAACACCCATGGGGTCTCCACCGAGTCTGCCCACAACTCCAGGGACAGGTCATACTGCCGCCACTCCATTTTACAGATGGGGAAATCTCAATTTGCTCAAGAAACCAGAAACTCCTTGAAGGCAAGGACTGTTCTTTCGGCTGGGGCCTGGCCAAGCGAGAAGGTCACTGGCTGGGGAGCTGCAAGGGGCCTCCACTCCCTGCTCCCTAAGCCCCCTTCCTCTGCAGACCGTTCTGAGTCTTGCTAACGTGGAAGGCCATTCTCAGGACCACAGCTGACTGGACTGGGGTACCAAGCACAATGCAGGGACACCCACGTACAGCTCTATAGGCCATCCAGCAGCCTCTAGGGCAACCTGAGTGCTCCCCGGTCAGGGTGGGCCTCGCCACACAGGGACCCAGTGGATCCTCCATGGGTGGGCGATAAAGTTAGGGACAGAAGGAGGGACCAGAAAATGTGCACGGAGTGGGAGTGGGAGTGGGGCAGAGCCGAAAGACTGCAGACGGAGTAAGCAGGAGGCGGGGAGGAGGGGAGAAAGAAGTTTCTGGTAAAGCAGCCCCATGAGTAGTGGGTCACATCTCAGAGGGGCCACACAACGTGAGCAACAAACAGACTCTTGCCCGAGCTGCCTTCATGCGAACAGCGTCTCAGAGAGGGGCAGCCAGGGGAGCCCCCCGAGCCCAGCTGGGGACAGATGCTGCCGCGCACCCTGCAAGGGAGCCAGGAAGTAGCAACGTCAAGTTCTGCCCAGGGGGCTGCTTTTTGTTTATTGACCAGACACGGCGGCCTTGGTTTCTGGACACGGAGTTAGCATGAGAGCGCTTGTCTCCAGGGACGGGGCAGGGGCTCAGAACGATCAGCCAGGAGCTACCGGGGAGAGAGGAGGCCACTCAGCTCCTCCACAGGGAAGACCAAACGCCAGCAGCTTTGCCCGGCAGTCACCAGGCCCGGCTGCAGGTGGGGGGAGGCCGGAGTTGGCAGTGTCCTTCCGGATGGCTCTGAGGACAAGGACAGCTCTGGTCCCTTTGATGGTCTCCCGGGCATAAGGTGGAGGCAAGGGCCCTGGGGCCCAGCCAGCACAGCCCCGGAAAGACCCTGGGAGGAAGCACAGAGGATGGGGGCTCCGGTGGGCCTGGGCCCTGGGGCCAGTTCAGGTTAGGACGCTGCCTGAGGCCACCTGGAGGGGCTGGGGCCCAGCTGCAGGTACGCCTGGGGCGGCACATCCCACCCTCTTCTGGCCCTGGGGCCCCTCTGTAGACAACCGATGGCCAGCGGGGGGGGTCAAAGTCCGCAGCAAGAGTCTGTCCAACTTGGGGGTCCTTGTGCATCCCAGCATCCCCGAAGGAGCCAGCAGCTCTCAGGGGAGGTAGAGCGCCACGACCACATAGATGACCCAGCTGGTGGACACGAAGACCCCGAAGAGCAGGCTGAAGAGCACGAGCGAACGGGCCTTGCGGGACGCCTCCTCAGCCTGGGCCAGGTCCCCCCTGCTCAGGGCGGCGCGCGTCTGCAACGAGACGGAGGCCAGGCGTGGACGCGGAGCCCCTGCGCCCCCCCCCATGCAGCCCGGACTGCGGGCACCCTGAGAAACCTGTGACCTGCCCGGGCCACCGCGTGGGAAGCAGCAACAGCCGGGGAGGCCACGGCCGCCCGCTCCTGGGCACCTGCCCCGCGGGCCGGGCCCCAAGCCACAGCCTCGGCCTCCCCCGCCCCCCTCACAACCCTCCTGAGACTGGGGCCGCTGTTGCCCCCACCCTGCAGAGGAGGAAACAGAGGCTCAGTTCAGTGACCCACCTGGAGCCAGAACTCACAGGCAGGCGGCCAGTGGCCTCCAGACTCCCGCCTCCCCGCAGTCCTGAGAACTGCCTTCTCCCCACCATCCCAGCTTCATGACGGGGTGAACCTGACCGACGGGGGGACGTCAGGGCCACGGCCGGGTCTGCTTTGCGCAGAAGCCCCCAGGGGCTTGCTACTCTGTTTCCTGGAACATCCTCACACGGGCATCACTGGGTCCCCAGGGACCAACCCCATGCCTGGTCAAGAATGTCAGGAGGAAGGAAGGAAGCTGTGCAGATAATGGATGGACGGACGGACAGATGGATGGATGGTGGTGGGTAGACAGGGACAGGTGGGTGGCTGAGTTAACAGATAATAGAGAGGTGAGTGGGAGAGCGTGTGGACAGATGGAGGGATGAATGGAGACTAGGGAGGTAGTAAGCAGATGGATGGGTGGGTAGACAGAGGAGTAGATGGATAGAGGGAGATGGGTAGAAATGTGTGGGTGGATGGATGACAGTTTCTACCCCATTGAACACAAGCTCCCACTGAGGCAGGCAGTTCCTTGGGCCTTATCAATCATTCACACCTTTGTTAGAAACTGGTTTAGCGGGATTTTCTAGTGCAGATCTCCCGTGGTCTGGGGCAGAGACAGGAGGGGCGGAGGTGGCCATCGAAGACGGACAAGGACGCCCGGACAACCGAGCACTTATCCCCCGGTTCCTGTCACCCTCCTGAGAAAGCTGGTGGCTGGACCAGGGGCTCCCTGCCAGCCACGGGCAGGGAACGCGGCCCCGGGCTGACCACCCCCACCTACCTCGTGGGAGTAGACGATTGCGATGAGCCCCGTGAGCAGGCAGCAGAAGAGTGTCACCAGCACGGACTCCATCATGTAGTCCTTGGGGAGGGGCCTGTGGTCCACCGCCGCAGGGGCTGGTATGCCAGCCACGGGGCCGTTGTACTGCGGGGACAGAGGCCGCCACACCGCGGTGAGGACACAGCCATCCAGGGCCACCGCCCGCCCAGTGAGGCTGCAGGTCACCGAGGGGTCAGGTCGGGCCCCCCCCGCCTTCTAGCTCCGCAACCCCCCGCCTGTCACCAGCCCCAGGAGTCCTCTGGCTTCTGCCCTCTACAAACCGCTCAGTCCGGGGGGGCCATCTCCGTCTCTCCCTGCCCTGACTGCGCTCCCACCACGGGGGCCTCTAAGCTCTCCCCCACAGGCACCCCGCGGTCTCTCGGCTTTTCTAAAAATCTAATCAAGTCACCTCCCACCCAAAAGCCCTGGGGCCCTCACTAGGGTCCCCACCCTCCTACCCTGTCCTCCTCACTAAGATGAGCCGACCCCGGTCATCCCCAGGTGACTGGGGGGGGGGACCGGCCACCCTCCAGCCCTGTGCCCAGAGAACCGCTCCTCCTCTCCACCTGAAAGCTCCTCTTCACCCCTCAGAACTCAGCTCAAACGCCCCCACCTCTGGGAAGCCTTCCAGGCTCGCCCACACCCCCCCACCCCCACCCCAGGCTGCAGAATCCTTTCCCTTCCCTCATCTGGGCATTGAAGCCCCTCTGCAGGGGTCGTGACTTTTCATCACCTACATGTGCCAACCTCTCCCCTGGCGAGGGGGGTTGGTGGTGAGTGGGGGGCAGCAAGGAGGGATTCGTGGGAAGTGCCTGTGGCGCAGGGGGTCCCGGGGTGAGTGGGAGGCGGGGGGCAGGAGATGGGGGCTGGGGGAGCTGCGTGGGAAGTAAGTGGGCGTGGCGCCGGGGGTCCTGGGGTGTGGGGGAGGCGGGGGGTCGGGCCCACTCACCACCGGGAAGGGTGCGAAGAGCGGCGGCGTGGCGGGGGGCGGCGGGTACAGGGCCTGGGGCGAGGGCCCAGGCTGGAAGAGGACCGGGCCCTGCGGGAAGGGCGGGTACAGCAGGTGCACTGCCTTGGGGTCCGGCGGCGCGTAGGGCGGGGGCTCGCCTACGAAGCCGATGTTGGGCACCCCGCCGGCTGCCACCTTGGGCCCCTGCCGGGCCTCCCCCGCAGCCTCAGCCTGGGCGGGGGACGCGGCCACGGCCTCGGCTTGGGCGTCGGCCGAGGGATCCTCTGGGGCCGGGGACCTGCCCCCATCCGCGGCCACTTCCTCACTGGGCCCTCCGTCCTCATCCAGGAGCTGCGGGCGGCGCGGGAGTTGCGGGAGCGCAGGGCTCCGGGGGTCCTCAGAGGCTGCGGGGCTACCGCCCCCTTTTGCATCCCCTCCTGGAAATAAACACCAGGTGCTGTGAACCCCAAGCGCCACTGAGCCAGGTGGGACTCCTCCCCGCTCCCTGCTGCAAATCACACACCCCCCCAGGGAGGAAGCTCCAGGATGCTGCCAGTCCCCACCCTGCCCGTCTCCCGCACTCAGGCCTCTCCTGCGGGGCGCTGGAAGAATGGACCCAAAGTGTAAGCGTGGGACAAGGGGGGAAGGGGCTTGCTGGCAGTCACACGGCTGGTGCGTCACCAGGCTGGGCTAGAACACGGGCCTCGCCCCTGCTGAGCCCACTGCCCTGTTGCTGGTAGCCCGGACCAGGCAAGGGTCCGGCCAGGGCAGCGGGAGAGCTGCTCCGAGATGAGCCGAGCCGAACAGATTCCTGGCTTGAGAGGCGGGGAGACGGGGTGCTCCAGGGTCAAGACCCTGGCTAATGGACTGACCTCAAAGAGCCAGGAGGTCACTAAGGGCCAAACGCTAGCTTTCTTTCCCTCAAGTAAATAAGGAAAATATTTTTAACAACAACTTCCAAGCAGAGGCTTCAAAAACCTTTCTCTCCAGGTTACCAAGGGCTGGAGAAGGAGGGGGAGCCAGTGTTTAACGGAGGAAATTTCAGTCGGGGAGGATGGAAATATTCAGGAGGACGGATGGTGGTAGTGTCCGCACAACAGTGCGAACGGGCTTGATGCCCCTGAAGTGTGCCCTTAAAAATGGTGAAGATGCAGGGGGGCGCCCCAAGAGAAAGGCTTCTTAAATACTGTGGTTAAACAAGGGCGTCCGGCTGGCTCAGAGGAGCCTGTGAATCTTGATTTTGGGGTCGTGAGTTCGAGCCCCGTGTTGGGTGTAGAATTTACTTGAAAAAATAAATAAAAGCCTGTGTCTCCTGTGGCTCACATCTACAAACTCTAGACAAAATACAAAAGGAGGGACACCTGGTTAAGCGTCTGCCTTCGGCTCAGGTCATGATCCCAGGATCCCGGGATCGAGTCCTGCATCGGGCTCCTTGCTCATCAGGGAGTCTGCTTCTCCCTGTGGCCCTCCCCCTTCTCATGTGCTCTCTTTCGCTCTCTCTCTCAAATAAATGGGTAAAACCTCTTAAAAAAAAAAAAAAAAAAACCCTCCAGAAACCCTGTCACATTCTGGCTGGAAGAAGTAAGACAGGGCCCCACAGAGTGGAAAGAGCAAGGAAATTCTTGTGTTAGGGGATGTCATGGAGGGGATGTGACCGTGGATGACCCTGCAGCCGGACCCCAGCATTCAGAGGCTCCTCACCCCCCTCCCGGTCCTGGGAACGTGGGTCCCACTTGCCTTCCTCGCTCCCGGAGGCGGCCCCGATGTCACAGCCTGAAGACGTGATGCTGAGACCATCCGGACAGTATCTGTGACTGAACCCAGTTAAGGCCTCTATACAGACTCGTAAGATGTGGTGGGCAGGTGCATCGGTCCTCGGACCTACCCACCTCATGGCCCCCGCGACGAGCCGAGCCTTGTCTGTGAGTCCCCTTGCTCGTTAACCCTGCCACCTGCCCACCTGGCCCTCCTCTCCCTTCAGTCTCTCCCCGCCTTCCAGTGTAAGGGGGCCAGTTTCAGATCACACCCAAGAAGCCCCCAAGGAGCATACAAACCAACACCTAGAAAGGAAGGAGCTGCAGAGGGGGATCCTCTGCTTCTGTGGGTGAACTGAGGTGACCAGTGTATCTCAATTTCCCCAGGACTTTCTCAGATTCACTACTAAAAATCTCACATCCTGTGAAAACCCTTAGTCTCAGACAAACCAGGATGATTAGTCACCCCAGACCGGATCCACGTGGGTCATGGGACTCACCCCTGAGCTGCATTTGTAGGGGACAGACCTAGAACAGCATAAAGGACCACCAAACAGGACCACCAAGCCAGCCAGAAGCAATTAACCAAATGGCAATAAGTACACACCTATCAATAATTAAATTAAATGTCAATGCCGGGGCGCCTGGGTGGCTCAGTCGTTAAGCAACTGCCTTCGGCTCAGGTCATGATCCCAGGGTCCTGGGATCGAGTCCCACATCGGGCTCCCTGTTCGGCGGGAAGCCTGCTTCTCCCTCTCCCACTCCCCCTGCTTGTGTTCCCTCTCTCGCTGTGTCTCTCACTGTCAAATAATAAAAATCTTTATAAATAAATAAATAAATAAATAAAATGTCAATGCCACCCACCCTGTGGCTCAGCAGGGAGTCTGCTTCACCCTCTCCCTTTGACTCTCCCCCCAGCTCATGTGCTCTCACAGGCTCTCTGGCTCTCTCTCAAATGAATTGAAAAAAAATCTTAAAAAAAAAAAAAATAGGGGCGCCTGGGTGGCTCAGTCATTAAGCGTCTGCCTTTGGCTCACGTCATGATCCCAGGGTCCTGGGATCGAGCCCCGCGTCGGGCTCCCTGCTCCGTGGGAAGCCTGCTTCTCCCTCTCCCACTCCCCCTGCTTGTGTTCCCTCTCTCGCTGTGTCTCTGTCAAATAAATAAAAATCTTTAAAAAATTAAAAAATTAAAAAAATAACTACTCAATGGGGAGCCTCCTTCTCCCTCTGCCCCTCCTCTTGCCGGCTCTCTCTCTCTCAAATAAAAATCTTTAAAAAAAAAAATTAACTTAAATGTCAATGGCATAAATTCTCCAGTCAAAAGACACTGAGTGTCTAAAAGGAAAAAAAAAACCATTTGTATGCTGCCTACAAGAGACTCACTTCAGATGGAAGGACACACAGACTGAAATTGAAGGGATAGAAAAAGGTACTCCGTGCGATTGCAAACCAGACAAAACCTGGCACAGCTATATTTATATCAAAGTAAACTTTAAAACAAACACTGTGGGGCCTCTGGGTGGCTCAGTTGGTTAAGGGTCTGACTCTCAGTTTCGGCTCAGGTCATGATCTCAGGGTCGTGAGATTGAGCCCTGTGTCAGGCTCAACGCTAGGCATGGAATCTGCTTAAGGTTCTCTCCCTCTCCCTCTGCCTCTCCGCCCCCCCACGCATGCATGTGCCCGCTAGCCCTTGGTCTATAAATACATACATACATAAAACAAAGACTGTAATAAGAGACAAAGAAGGGTATTACATGATACAGAGGTCCAACACGAGGGTACAGCATATAACCACGTATGCTCCCAACACGGGAGCACCTAAATATACAAGCAAATATTAACAGACCAAAAGGAAGAAACAGACACCAATATTATAATAGTAGGAAACTTCAATACCCACATATATCAATGGACAGATCATCCAGACAGAAAAATCAATACGGAAACGCCAGCCTTAAACATGTCAGGCCAGATGGACTTATAACTACACAGAACATTCCACCCAAAACCAAAGGAATAAACACCATTGCCAAGCACACCAGAAACGTTCACCAGTACAGAATATACATACGTTAGGCCACGAACAAGTCTTAATAAATTCAAGACTGAACCCTTCCAAAGATCTTCTTGAACCACAGTGGTACAAAACTAGAAAGCAATTACAGGAAGGAAACTGGAAAAGTCACAAGTATGTGGAGAATCAATACCTTGCTGCTGACCAACGACTGAGTCAAAGATGAAATCAAAAGGCAAATTAAAAAAAAAAACAAAAAAACCTCGTGACAAATGAATATGGAAATACAACATCCCAAACGTACAGGATGCAGCCAAAGCAGCTCTAGGAGGGAAGTTCATGGTAATCAATGCCTAACCAAAAACAAGAAAAAAATCTCAAATTAATGACCTGACTTTACACCTCAAGAAGTTAGGGGGAAATGCACCCCAAAGATAGGAGAAGGAAGGAAATAACAAAGATGAGAGCAGAAATAAATAGAATAGAGACTAAAAAGACAAAAGATCAATGAAACTAAGAGCTAGTTCTTTGAAAAGATAAAATTGACAAACCTACAGCCAGACTCACAAAGGTTTGAAAAAGACTCAAAAATCAAAAACAAAAGATGTAAAAAAAAAAAACAAAAACAAAAGATGTTACAACAGATACCACAGAAATACAAAGGATCAAAGAGACTACTATGAACAATTATATGCCAATAATTTGACAATCTAGAAGAGGTCAATAAATTCCTAGAAACATACAACCTACCAAGACAGAATCATGAAAATTAAAAAAAAACTGAACAGACCAACTACTAGTAAGGAGACCGAATCAGTTCATCAAAAACCTCCCAACAAACACAAGTCCAGAACCACATGGCTTCATTGATGAACTCTACCAAACAGTCAAAGAATGAATAGCAGTCTTCCTCCAACACCTCCAAAAATAGAAGCAGAGGGAACATGCCCACACTCAGTTTACGAGGCCATTACCCTGATACCAAAACAAGATGAGGAGGCCACAAGAAGAGAAAATCACAGGCCGGGGCGCCTGGGTGGCTCAGTCGGTTAAGCACCTGCCTTCGGCTCGGGTCATGGTCCCAGGGTCCTGGGATCGAGCCCCGCATCGGGCTCCCCGCTCGGTGGGGAGCCTGCTTCCTCTGCCTGCTTCTCCCCCTGCATGTGTGTGCTCGCTCTCTGTCAAATAAATAAAATCTTAAGAAAAAAGAAAATCACAGGCCAGTGGCCCTGATTCACACAAATGCAAACATCCTCAATAAA
>NC_138382.1:76126742-76259431 GCF_054177405.1 Leptonychotes weddellii | reverse complement strand
GGGGAGCCTGCTTCCTCTGCCTGCTTCTCCCCCTGCATGTGTGTGCTCGCTCTCTGTCAAATAAATAAAATCTTAAGAAAAAAGAAAATCACAGGCCAGTGGCCCTGATTCACACAAATGCAAACATCCTCAATAAACGATAGCAAACCAAATTCAACAATACATTAAAAGGATTATGCACTATGACCCAAGTGGAATGGGATTCCAGGGAGCGTTCAACACACACACAAATGTGATACACTCACTACATTAACAAAATGAAGGAAAAAATCACAGGATCATCCCAATAGATGCAGAAAAAGTGACAAAAGTCAACATCGATTTATGATAAAAACTCTTCAATGAAGTGGGTATAGAGGGAACACACCTCAATATAAGAAAGGCCACCATATATGACAAGTCCACACCTAGGATCATTCTCACTGGTGAGAAGCTGAAAGCTTTTCCTCCAAGATCAGGAACAAGTCGAGGATGCCCACTCTCACCACTGTTACTCAACATAGTACTGGAAGTCCTAGCCACAGCAATTAGGCACCAAAAAGAAACAGAAGGCATCCACATTGAAAAGGAAGAAATAAAACTCATTATTTGCAGATGAGACGATATCATATATAGAAAACCCTAAAAGCCTCCCCAGAAAACTTAGAACTAATGAATGAATTCAGTGAAGCTGCAGGATACAAAATCAATACACAAAATCTATTGCATTTCTATCCACTAGCAATGAACTATCAGAAAAAGACATTAAGAAAATAACATTTTTTAAAAAAGAAAATAAATAAAATAACACATTTAGGGGCATCTGGCTGGCTCAGCTGGTGGAGCATGTGACTCTTGACCTCAGAGTTATAGGTTCGAGCCCCACTTTAGGTGTAGAGATTACTTAAAAATAAAATCTTAAAAAAAAAAAAAAGAAAGAAAGAAAGAAAGAAAACAACCCATTTACAATTGCACCAAAAAGAATAAAACACACACACATACACACAAAGGAAAAAGAATAAAATACCTAGGAATAAATTTATCCTTCTTTTAAAATAAACTCTACCCTCAACATGAGGCTCGAACTCACAACCCCAAGATCAAGAGTCACATGCTCCACTGATTGAGCCAGCGAGATGCCCCTAGGAATAAATTGTTTTAAGGGGTGGGAAGGGACAGAGAGAGGGGGAGTGAGAGAAATTAAAGCAGGCTCCATGCCCACCACATGAGTGAACCCGACACAGGGCTTGATCTCACAACCCTGAGATCATGACCAGAGCTGAAATCAAGAGTCGGACGCTTAACCAACTGAGCCACCCAGGCGCCCCCCACCCAGGAATAAATTTAACCATGAAGGTAAAAGACCTGTATACCAAAAATGAGAAGACAACATTAATGAAAGAAAATGAAGAAGACACAAATAAATGGAAAGACATCCCATGCTCATGGATTGGAAGAACACTGTTAAAATGTTCATATCACCCAAAGTAACGTACAGGTTCAGTGCAATCCCTATCAAAATCCCAGTGGAAGGGCCCTGGGTGGCTCAGGCGGTTAAGCCTCTGCCTTCAGCTCAGGTCATGATCCCAGGGTCCTGGGATCGAGTCCCACATCGGGCTCCCTGCTCAGCGGGGAGTCTGCTTCTCCCTCTCCCTCTGCTACTCCCCCTGCTTGTGCTCTCTCAAATAAATAAATCTTTTTTAAAAAATCCCAATGGCATTTTCCACAGAAATGTAACAAATGATGCTAAAATTTGTATGGAACCACAAAAGACCCTGAATAGCCAAAGCAATCTCAAGAAAGAACAAAGCTGAAGGCATCACACTCCCTGATTTCACACTGTATCACAAAGAGATTGTTAAAAAAAAAAAAAAAGACACACAGGAAACAACAGGTGTTGGCGAGGATGCAGAGAAAGGGGAACCCTCTTGCACTGTTGGTGGGAATGCAAGCTGGTGCAGCCACTCTAGAAAACAGTATGGAGGTTCCTCAAGAAGTTAAAAATAGAGATACACTACAATCCAGCAATTGCACAACTAGGTATTTACCCAAAGGATATAAGAATACAGATTTGAAGGGGCACATACACCCAATGTTCAAAGTAGCAATGTCCACAATAGCCAAACTATGGAAAGAGCCCAAATGTCCATCAACAGATGAATGGATAAAGAAGATGTGATATATATATGATATATATATATATCATATATATATATACATACACACACACACTAGAATATAACTCAGCCATCAAAAAATGAAATCTTGCAACAATGTAGTTGGAGCTAGAATGTATTATGCTAAACAAAATAGGTAGAGAAAGACAAATACCTTATGATCTCACTCATATGTGGAATTTAAGAAACTAAACAGATAAATATGTGGGAAGGAAAAAAAAGAGAGAAACAAACCATCAGAGACTCTGGACTAGGGGCGCCTGGGTGGCTCAGTCGGTTAAGAGTCCAACTCTTGGTTTCAGCTCAGGTCGTGATCTCAGGGTCGTGGGATTGAGCCCCACCTTGGGCTCCACACTCAGCGCTGAGACTGCTTGGGATTCTTTCCCTCTTCCTCTCCCTCCCCCTCTGCCCCTCCCCCCTGCTCCACAGGCTCTCTCCTGCTCTCAAATAAATAAATAAATAAAATCTTAAAAAAAAAGGGGCGCCTGGGTGGCTCAGTTGGTTAAGCAACTGCCTTCGGCTCAGGTCATGATCCTGGAGTCCCGGGATTGAGTCCTGCATCGGGCTCCCTGCTCAGCGGGGAGTCTGCTTCTCCCTCTGATCCTCCCCCTCTCATGCTCTCTGTCTCCCATTCTCTCTCTCAGATAAATAAATAAAAAATCTTTAAAAAAAAAAAGATTTAAAAAAAATCTTAAAAAAAAAAAAAGACTCTTGACTCTAGAGAGCAAACCAAGGGTCGCTGGAGGGGAGGTGGGCAGGGCAATGGATTAAATAAGTGATGGGTATTAAGGGGGGCAGTTGTGATGAGCACTGGGTGTTGTATGTAAGTGATGAATCACTGAAGTCTACTCCTGAAACCAATATTGCACTGTATGTTAACTAGAATTTAAATGAAATTTGAAAAAAATAAAATAAAAAATAAACCAGACACATAGATCAATGAAACAGAGAGCCCAGAAATAAACCCATGTATATATGGTCAATTAATTTACGGCAGAGGAGCCAAGAGCAGACAATGGAGAAATGAGAGTCTCTTCAATAAATGGTGTTGGGAAAACAGCCACATGCAAAAGAATGAAACTGGACCACTTTCTTACACCATACAGAAAAATTAACTCAAAATGGACTGAAGACTTGAATTTAAGACCTGAAACCATAAAGTTTCTGGAGGAAAACATAGGCAGAAAGCTTCCAGACATCAGTCTTAGTGATGATTTTTTGGATTTGACACCAAAAGCAAAATGAAAGCAAGAAAAGTAAAAATAAGCAAGTGGGACTATATCAAACTAAAAGGCTTCTGCACAAAGAAACCATTGACAAAATGAAAAGGCGACATACTGAATGGGAGAAAATATTTGCAAATCATGTATCTGATAACAGGCTAATATCCAAAATATGCAAAGAATTCATACAACTTAATAGCAAAAACAAAAACCCCATACCATCCAAGTAAAAAATAGGCAGAAGACCTGAATAGACATTTCTCCAAACAAGACATACAGATGGCCAACAGGTGCATGGAAAGATGCTCAACATCAGTCATCACCAGGAAACTGCAAGGAGACATCACCTCACCCCTATCAGGGTGGCTAGCATCAAAACCAAGAAATGACAAGTGTTGGCGAGGATGTCGAGAAAAAGGAACCCTTGTGCACAGCTGCTGGGAATGCAAACTGGTGCAGCCACGAGGGGAAACAGTAGAGCCTCCTGAAAGAATTAAAAATAGAACCACCAAGGGGCGCCTGGGTGGTGCAGTCAGTCAGGCGTGCGACTCTTGGTTTCAGCTCAGGTCATGATCTCAGGGTCGGGAAATGGAGCCCCACAACGTGCTCCTCACTCAGCGTCAAGTCTGCTTAAGATGGTCTCTCTCCCTCTCCCCCTCCCCCCATGCATGCTCGCTCTAATAAATAAATAAAATGTTTATCTGACAGAAAGAGCAAGCGAGCACAAGCAGGGGGAGTGGGAGAGGGAGAAGCAGGCTCCCCACTGAGCAGGGAGCCCGAATGCGGGGCTCGATCCCAGGACCCCGGGACCATGACCTGAGCTGAAGGCAGATGCTTAATGACTGAGCCACCCAGGCACCCCATAAAGAAGAAAAGAGGGGAAGGGAGGGGAGGGCAAGGGAGGGGAGGAAAAGGAAAAAAGAAGAAGAAAAAAGGAAAAAAAAAGAAAGAGAAAACTGGACCACAGCTGGACGCCCCACTCACGAAGGGGCCACAGAACTCGGGATCTGAGAGCCACGGCTGACTGCCAGCTAAAACCCAACAAATCAACATCTCCCTGGGAATTCTAACGGGGCTAAGAATCTACACAACCTAATAGTCACAAGGTCTGGGACACGGTACAAGATAACATGCCACACAAAGAACCAGGAAGATGTGCCCGGTCCTCTCGGGAGGAGCCGGACAAGCAGAGGCGCGCCCGAGGGGACCGACTTGCGGGGACTACCTACCTGCAGAGCTGCCGTCACGACTGTGCTCCGGGAGATAGATAGAAATATGCCTGAAATAAGTTCTCAACAGAGAATAGAAACAATTCTTTAAAAAGGAACCAAATAGAAATTCTCAACTAAGGCATATAATGTCAAATTAAAAATTCATCGGTTGCCCTCCATAGCAGAAGGCAGGGGACGGGGGTAAAAACGAGTCTCTGAAGGTGCAACACACCCATCAGAAGAACAGAAAGAAGAAAAGTAAAGGAGGAAAAAGGAAAAGAACCAAACCTCAGCGACCTGTGTGGTAACACAAGAAGGTCTAAATGGATGGGTCAGTGAAGTCCCAGGAGAGACTTGGGGGGAAAATATATTTGAAGTACTAACAGATCCAAACTTCACAAATTTGGTCAAAGACCAATTTACAGATGCATAAAACTTGGAAAATCCAAAGCAGGGACTCTGGGGGAAACTAAATGCATCTTCCTATAACTTCTCAAAACCAATAATAGTACTAAAGTCTTGAAAACAGAAGAAGGCAGAAGAAAATGCAAGACCTCTATTGAAATAACTTGAACTTCCATAAACATTCGATAGACAGCTAGGTCAGAAGACAATAGATCGGGATCTTACAGTGCCGAAAGAATGGTCAACCCAGAAACTGAGACCTAAAGAAAATGTGCTTGAGGAATAAAGGTATGTATTAGTTTTCTGTCATCATCTAACAAAACAAAGTAACCACAAACACAGCTTAAAACCACCCATCCGCCTCACACCCATTATAATCACTAGAATTAAACAACAACATCAAACAAACAAAAAACCCAGGGATGCCTGGGTGGCTCAGTCAGTTAAGGTCAGTCAGTTAAGTATTTGCGTTCGGCTCAGGTCATGATCCCAGGGTCCTGGGATCGAGCCCCACATTGGGCTCCCTGCTCTGTGGGAAGTCTGCTTCTCCCTCTCCCGACCCCCTGCTTGTGTTCCCTCTCTCACTGTGTCTCTGTCAAATAAATAAAATCTTTAAACACACACACACACACACAAATAACCATGTCAGGAATGAAAAAGGGGTTATCATCACAGATCCTACAGACATTAAAAGAAAATTAAGGGAATACTATGAACAACGTTATGCCAACAAATCTGACAACATAGGTGAAAGACATTTCTCTTTCCAGCTCTCCAAAATTGACCCAAGAAACAGGAAACCTGAATAATTGTATATCTATTAAAGAAATTAAATTTGTTATCAAAAACAGAAAAGTTCTATGCCCAGATGGTTTCACTGTTAAAGTCTATCAAACACTCAAAGAAGAAAATAACACTAACATTACACAGGTTTTTTTTTAATAGAGGAGGTAAGATCACTGCCCAACTCATCTGATGAAGCCAGCATAAACCTGACACCAAAAGCCAAAGTAGGAAAGTTATAGACCAATATCCCTCATGAATATAAGCACAAAAAAAATCCTTAATAAAATAATAGCAAATTAAATCCAACAATACATAAAAATACCTCACCATCAAACAGGATTATTCAAGGTTGGTTCAACATTCAAAAAAAGCAATATAATTCACCATATTAACAGAATAAAGGAGAAAAACCATATTATCATTTCAAAGGATGTAGAGAAAACATGACAAAATCCAACACCCATTAATGGTTAACAAACAACCTTTTAACAAACTAATAATAGTAGAGAGTATCCTCAGATTGATAAAGGGCATCTGTGAAAAGCCTACAGCTAACCACACTCTTAATGGTAAAAGACCAAATTGCTTCCCTTTTCTCCCCAGGATCAGAAACAAAGTAAGGATGTCCACGTTCACCACTTCTACTTAACACTATTCTGATGGTCTTCACCGTATCAATAAGGCACAAGAAATAAAAATCACAGACTGCAAAAGGAGTAAAACTCTCCTTGTTTGCAGATGATTTGCTTTTTATATAGAGAATCCAGGAAATCCACACCAATTCCTAAAATGAATAAATGGATTTAATACAGTCAAAGTTCACAAGGCTAATATACAGAATCAATTATGTTCTTATGCACTACTAGCAAACTGGAAAACAAATTAAAACTAAAATCCAGGTCACAGTAGCACCAACATAACTGGAAAATAACTAAGAATAAATTGAACCAATGAATTCCAAAACATCTACACTGAAAATTACAAAGCACCACTGATAAATTAAGGAAGTCCCAAATAAATGGAAAGGTATATACCATGTTCATTGTTCAGAACACTCAAACTGTTAACAATTTTCTCCACATTCATCTATAGATTCATTGCAATCACAATCAAAATTCCAGCAGTCTTTTTTCTCTAAGATTTTTTTTTTTTTTTTTTTTTGAGAGAAAGAGAGAGAGTGGGGCTAGGGGCAGAAGGAAAAGGAGAGAGAGAATCCCAAGTGGACTCCTCGACAAGTGTGGAGCCCAATGCAGGGCTTGATCCCACAACTCCGAGACCATGACCCACGCCAAAAACCAAGAGAACGTCGCTCAACCGATTGAGCCACCCAGGTGCCCCATCCAGCAGGGTTTTTTTTAAGATACAGAAAGTGACAAGCTCATTTTAAAATTTTTACAAAAATAGAAAGCACCTAGAATCACCAAAACAATTTTCAAAAGGAGGACAAAATTGGAAGAATCTACCTGATTTCAAGACTTACTGTAAATCCAAGATAAACCAGATGGTTCATTACAAATGAAATGATAGACACACACGTCAATGAAGCGCACGTGCACACACACACACACACACACATACACACACACACACACGGTCAGTTGATTTTTGCCGAAGTTTCTAAGGCAATTCAGTGAAGGAAAAAAAGCCTTTTTTTTTTTTTTAAGATTTTATTTATTTATTTGACAGAGAGAGACACAGTGAGAGAGGGAACACCAGCAGGGGGAGTGGGAGAGGAAGAAGCAGGCTTCCCGCAGAGCAGGGGGCCCGATGTGGGGCTCGATCCCAGGACCCTGGGATCATGACCTGAGCTGAAGGCAGACGCCCAATGACTGAGTCACCCAGGCGCCCTGAAGAAAAGCCTTTTTAATAACTGAAATAGGATCAACTGATTACCTGCATGGAAAAAAGTGAATATTGACTCTTCCTCACAACATCCACAGGAAATAATTCTGAAGGGATCATAAACCTAAATGTAATACCTGAAACTATAAAACTCCTAGATTAAACATAGAAGATCTGTGGGATCTTAGGATGGATAAAGATTTCTTATATATGACACCAAAAGTATGATCCATAAGAGAAAAAATTTGTAAACTGGACTTCAAAATTAAAAACAACAAAAAAAACTTTTCAGAAGACATCACTAAGCTGCACAGCAAAGGAAACCACCAACAAAACTGAAAGAAAACCTACCGAATGGAAGATATGTGCAAATGACACACATGATAAAGGATTAGTATCCAAAATACATAAAGAACTTACACAACTCAACACACGCAAAAAACAATCATTATCCATGTCTTCTGCCCATTTTTAGACATTTCTCCAAAGACATACGGATGACCAATGGACACACGAAAAGATGCTCATCATCATTCATCATCAGGGAAATGCAAATCAAAACCACAATGAGGGGTGCCTGGGTGGCTCAGTCAATAAGAGTCTGCCTTCGGCTCAGGTCATGGTCCCGGGGTCCTGGGATTGAGCCCCACATCGGGCTCCCTGCTCCACGGGAAGCCTGCTTCTCCCTCTCCCACTCCCCCTGCTTGTGTTCCCTCTCTCACTGTGTGCCTGTCAAATAAATAAATAAAATCTTTAAAAAAAAAACAACACAATGAGATATCACATCAGTCAATCAACACCACAAGAAACAACAGGGGTTGGCAAGGATGTAGAGGAAAAAGAACCCTCTTGCACTATTGGTGGGAATGCAAACTGGTGCAGCCACTGTGGGAGACAGTATGGAGGTTCCTCAAAAAAGTAAACACAGGGACACCTGGGTGGCTCAGTTGGTTAAGCATCTGACTTGATCTCAGCTCACGTCTTGATCCCAGGATCGTGAGTTCAAGTCCCCTGTTCAAGCTCCCTCTCCCAGCATGGAGCCTACTTAAATTTAAAAAAAAGAAGAAGAAAGAAAACAGAACTACCTTATGATCCAGTAATTCCACTACTGGGTATTTACCCAAAGATTACAAAAACACTAATTCAAAGGGATACATTCAAAGGATATCTAATTCAAAGGGTTACCTGCAGCATTATTCACAATAGTCAAGACATGGAAGCAGTCCAAGTGTCCATCAGTAGACGAATGGATAAAGAAAAGGTGGTACAGAGAGAGAATATTATTCAGCTATGAAAAGAATGAAATCAGGGCCCCTGGGTGGCTCAGTGAGTTGGGTGTCTGCCTTTGGCTCAGGTTATGATCTTGGGATCCTGAGATGGAGCCCCGCAGTGGGCTCCCTGTGGGGGGTGGGGAATGGGGGAGTCTGCTTCTCCCTCTGCCCCTCAGTCCTGCTCGTGTTCTCACTCTACTCTTAAATAGGTATGAAATTTTAAAAAAAAGAAAAAAGAATGAAATCTTGCCATTTGCAATGACATGGATAGAGCTAGAGAGTATAATGCTAAGCAAAATAAATCAGAGAAAGACAAATACCCTATGATTTCACTCATATGTGGAATTTAAGAAACAAAAGAGATGAGCAAAGGGGGAAAAGAGAGAGAGGGAGACAACCCAAAACGCAGAGTATTAACTGTAGAGAACAAACAGATGGTCAGCAGAGGGGAGGTGGAGGGGGGGAAATGGGTGAAATAGGTGGTGGGGATTAAGAGGACACATCTTGATGAGCACTAATTATGGAATTACTGAATCACTATATTGTACACCTGAAACTAATAACACTGTTAACAACACTGGGACTTTTTTTTAAAGCCAATATTTAAAAAAAAGAAAACCATCAGTAAGAACATACACAGGCAAATCACAGAATGGGAGAAAAATATTCATAACACATGTATCAGGCAAAGGAGTTGTATCAACAATGCATAAAAAAACTCCCACAATTCAGCAGGTCAAACATCCCAATGAGAAAATGGATGAAAGATTTGTGAACACTCCACCAAAGAGGATATTCAAATGATCGATGAGCACATAAAAAAGATGTTCGGTGTCAGTAGTCGCCAGAAACGCCATCAAAATCACAAATGCCAACTAAAACCAAGAGGTATCACTACACACCCATTAGGGGGGGGCTGGGATTAACCACCACCGACAACCCTGACCCCAACACCCCAGCTCTCAGGCACAGCAGGTGAGAAAGGAAAACAGTGAAACAGTTGGGAAACACGTCAACTGTTCCTTTTAAAAGTTAAGCATACACCTGCCGTAGGATCCAGCTACCCCACTCATAGGCATGGACCCGAGAGAAAATTATAGGACCACGTAAAGACCTGTTCACAAATATCTGTAGCAGGGGCGCCTGGATGGCTCAGTGGATTAAGTGTCTGCCGTCCTCGGCTCAGGTCATGACCCCAGGGTCCTGGGATCGAGCCCCACATCGGGCTCCCTGCTCAGTGGGGAGTCTGCTTCTCCCTCTCCCTCTGCTGCTCCCCCTCTGGTCTCTCTCTCACTCTATGTCAAATAAATAATATCTTTAAAAAAATAAGATAAAATCTTTAAAAAAATAAATACATGTAAATGGCCAAGAAGATTTAAACACACACACACACACAAATATTTGTAGCAGTTTGAGAAACACTACACGCTTGTTGTGTGAAGCCACTCAGTTTGGGCTAGTTTGTTACACAGCATAAGCCAACGGAGAACTGAGAGAGGAGGTTTCCTCTGGCAGCCAGAGCTGAGTGCAGGAAGTGGCCGGAACGCGAGCAGGAAGGAAGCAGTGGGGACAGAGGGACAGGTGACAGTGGCCTGAGCAGAAGGGAGGGACGTGGGCAAGTGGCCAAACCCAGGCAGGACTGAGGAGGTGCGCTGGCCTGACAGTGTGCAGAGGGGCGGCGGGAAGAGCAACATGGGGAGTGACAGGCACAGCAGACCCCCCTCATCTCCTCCGGGCTGGTGCCACTCAAGAGCTGGAGCCCAGGGACCATGCCGCCTGGGCCCCTTCACCTCCCTGTGCCTCTCAGTTTCCTCACCCTTAAAATGGGGACACCACCAACTTCTGGGGTTGCCGTTGGGATTAAAGGGGGGTAAAGTGCTCCTAACACTGGCTACTGTGACCTGAGGTTAGGAAGAGACTGGAAGAGGACGACAGACACCAGTCAGACCCCAGTCCCTGTAGAGGCCTCGGGAGACGCTCTTGAGAACTCCAGGGCCCCAACCTCACTGCCTGCCCAAGGGCTGGGGTTCTTCAACAACCAAGCCTACAACACTGGGGGATGGAGGGAAGTCCTGTCTGCTGTCTGCCGGGGAGGCTGCTTCTTACTCAAAGCCGCCACCCCTCCACACGGAGCCCCCAAACGGCCTTCTGCGTAGGTGATACACCGAGCACCCAGCCAGCCATTCAATCCCGCCCGCTCTTGTGGAGCACCTACCACGGACCAGTGCCGTGGGCTCGGAAACGCAGTTCTGTACACAAACCCTATGAAAAGATCACGATTTCAGCAGGTTCAGGCGCCCGGGGGCTGCCGAGCGCATGAAGCTGTGCAGGTAACACATCCAGGTGAAGGATAATGGCAAGACCATGAACTGCAGCGACCATGACTGAGCATCTATGAGGTGCCGGGCCCTGCACCCCGTCCCCCCGACAGTCCATCCGCATGAACGCGGACGGGGCCCAGCAAACGCGTGAAGTCTGGCTGCACCAGCTGAGGGCCCTGACGCGCGCTCCATACCTCAGACGCCTCATCTGTGAAATGGAAAGAGTAACAATCACTTCCACATAAGAACCGTGAAGCTCTGGCCCGCTCTCTTCTAGTGTCTCAGGTCATGGTCAGGGACACCTGCCCCATTTCACAGGTGCGCGAAGGGAGGCCGACGGCCGCTCCCCGGGGGCCCCGCCAGATGCAGATGCGCTCCAGAGGCCGGTCCCTCACAGAGGCTGGTCCCTCGCAGAGGCCGGCCCGGCACAGCCCCAATTATCATAACAAAAACCGCAGCTTCCCGGGGCAAATACCTGGCCCGATGGCGCGGAGATAGGGCTGCTGAGTAAATAAATTTGCTGGCGGGGCTGCTGGGCCCGCGGCCTCGGGTTCTCGGGTTCTCGACACCCGAGCCTCCGCGGACATTCCAGCCGCGAGGGGGGCGGAGGGCGGGCGGCGCCGGGCGCAAGCCCCCCCCCCCCACCCGAAGCTCCGGACGCATCCCCCACCTCGGCCCCCCGCCCCGCCAGCCTGGGGCTCCCGAGCACAGGGCCCGGTCCCGGGTGGGGGGGGCCGTCGAAGCTCCCGGAACGAGCCTCTCTCGGCCCCGCCCTTGCTGCCCATCTCTCTGCTCCGTCCCCGCACCCCGTTCCATCGCGCCGGCCTCCGTGCGGTCTCTTCCCGCCGCGGCTCCCTCCCCGACCCCGTCTCGGTCCTCCACCCCCAGCCCAGCCCAGCCCACCCCCTGCCAGGGCCCCTGCCCTCGCTCTAAGAACTTCTGCGTGGCCGGAGGGGCGGGCAAAGTCACCAGGTGGAGGACGGGGCGTGGGGGAGAAGACGGGAAAACGCCCCCCAAGTGGCCCGGCGCGGGGCACCTGCTGCCCGCCCTTCCCCCTCCCCTCCCGCAGGGGCGCCCAGGGAGCTGGAGAGGAGCGCCGCCTAAGTTGCCAGAACTTTCCATAGCATCCTCCTGGCGTTCCGGGTTCTGGAGGACGGGGTCCCAGGGCCAAGTTGGTCCCCGCGGGAGGAGCTCCCGGGCCCGCCCCCCGCCGCGGCGCCGGGACCCCCGGGAGCCCTCACCTGCGTCCATGGCGCACGCCGTCCGCTGCCCGCGCCCCGCCTCCCGCCGCCGTCGGGCCGGGCTCGCCTGGCGCCGCGGGCTCGGGTTTCCTGGTGGCGGCTGCGCGGCGGGTTAATGATTGACCGCCTTGATGGCCCGCCGCTGCACCAGCAGGTGGCCCCGCGCGCGCCGAGCAGGGGGTGGGGGTGGGGGGAGGGGCCGGGGTCCCTCGCGGGCGCCCCTCCCCCGCCGCGAGCGCCGGAGGCCGGGGGACCCGAGAGCGCACGGCGACACCGGCGTGGCCCACGAGCCCGGGGAATCGCGGCTGCCCGACCGGCCTTTCCATTTTCTGCAGCAAGAAAGGCCAGAAAGGAAGAGTTTCACGTGAAATCTGAGTTTTTAAAACGTGTGCGTGTCTGCTCCGTGAAGCTTGCCGGACCGGGGAACCTGGAGCAGGGCCCCGTGCGAACACCTAGATAAGGCTAGAGGGGCTACACCGAGCGGCCAGAGGTCTTTGTAAATTCCTAGCCGAGCTCCCCAGAGCGGAAGGGAGGTCCCCGGGGACCAGAGAAGAGCGCCTGGTAGGCTCGGGGGCGCGCGCAGCCCTGGGGGCTGGGGGTGCGCCGTGGTGGGGTGGCGGTCCTGGCGGGCAGGGCTTGAGCTGTACATCCAGATGTGGACGGGAGAGGAAGCCGTGGTGGGCGCCGGCCACAGGGGGTGCCTCGTTGGAAGAGGATTTAAAGACGCTGAAAGTGACTAGAAGTTGTCCTGCTTTTCATCACCACCGACAGTGATTCTAAACTATGTCAGGGACAAAACACTCCGCCTGAAAAAAATATTTTGTTGGTCTAAGTTCTGAACAATTGCTGTGGTTATTGCTGGCTCAGAGAAAGCTAGCGGATAGGCTTTCACCCTCCTGGCAAGGAGTAGCAGAATCCTCTCCTGGGACGATGACCAGCCCAAGAGAAAAGATACAGAAATACCAGGGTTTCCTGCATGAAAATACTCGGCCTAGCAAACGTCCCACACACTCAGAATTTCCAACCATCCGGCTAGTCCCCTGCTCTTAGATTTCATCAGGCGAGGGCCCCCCACTGTAGATCTGAAGAAAACAGGTCACGTGAGAGAGGCACAGATTAAACACATGGAAGAAATGATGAGGGGGCGCCTGGGTGGCTCAGTCGTTAAGTGTCTGCCTTCGGCTCAGGTCATGAACTCAGGGTCCTGGGATGGAGCCCCGCATCGGGCTCCCTGCTCAGCGGAGAGCCTGCTTCTCCCTCTCCTACTCCCTCTGCTTGTGTTCCCTCTCTCGCTGTGTTTCTCTCTGTCAAATAAATAAATAAAATCTTTAAAAAAAAAAAAAAAGAAATGAGTAAACAGAGCATGCAGAGAGAAGAAAACTTTTAAAACCTCTCTTCAGGATCCTCAGAGATTCCGGAAGACATCCATGAAACAAGAACAAGACACTATAAAAAAGAACATTCATTAAACAAAACAAAAACACCCTTGAGAATTCAAAAGCTGACATCAGAAATAAACAGTGAGGGAATTGATTCAGGGAGAAGAACTAAGATGTCAGACTGAAACATGGATCCACACGAAGTATAGAAATGGAAAACTCAGAGTACAGTAAAAAATGTCTTTAGTTTTAATTGTGCTAAAAGGTAACTGACAAACTAAGGCAAAAAAAAAAGGCAATGTACTAAATGTTTCTAGTACATTTAAAGGTAAATTGTATGGGGCGCCTGTGTGGCTCGGTTAAGCACCCGACTCGTGATCTCAGCTCAGGTCTTGATCTCAGGGTTGTGAGTTCAAGCTCCATGCTTGGCATGGAGTCTACTTTAAAAAACAAAGTAAACTGTACAACAGTATAGTAACCGCACAAAAGATGGGAAGGAAAATAGGGGTCTACGCAGAGAAAAAGCAGACCTTACACTACACGTAAAGACTGATGCATATAAAAAGCAGTCCTTACTATACCTGGACCCAAATCTCAGTTTCTAAATCCCAGTCTCCAATAAAAGAAACCAGGAACCCTTGGGGAAGTGCTGGATTCCAAGGCAGTGGCAGGGAAAACATAAGGTGAGCCTAGAGCATGCTGTAATACCAGGTGATGAAGTGCTTTTAAAAAAAAAGATACAGGAACAAACATAAAATTGGTCCCTATGGCCAAAATTGGAATAACCTGGATAACAAAATAATCCCATCATGATATAGCCCAAGAATAAAATAAATATCCATAAGCCCATGCTGATATAAATAACTGAATAAATAATTGGGAGAGAAAAGACAGCGCTCTCTTCGCAGCAGAATCTCAACAAATAGCAGAAGGAATGAGGGAAATAGAAAATCACCATTAGAACCTCATAGTAATCATTGCCACAGGCAAGACCCACCAACAGATGCTAAGCCTAGCAGATGAAAGTTGTTTAAGCAGAAACGATGCTTGGATAGTCTCGAAGTACCTCCTTCAGCATACTTTCCAAGTACAAAGGGAAGGACAGTAAGTTTACAGTGGGAACCCTAGCAGACACCCCCCGTAGCCAGGTGATCAAGATTAACATCAGTAGTGACACCTGAGGACATCACCTGTCCCCGTGATGCCCGCTCATCCTCTACTTGAGGATTCTCCCTCTCCCTCTGCCCCTCCCCCAGCTCGTGCTCGTTCTCTCAAATAAATGAATCTTTAAAAAAAAAAAAGACACTTGGTCAGCTCTTCAAGTGCTGAGTACCAGCCTGTGTTCAATAAAAGCTTAAAGACGTACCTGGAATGAACGACACTTTTGCAGGTGATTGGGGCTGGCGAAGGGGGTGGGGACGGAGGGCAGCCTTGGAGAGCAGGGGGTGGGGGATGGTGAGGACAGGAGCAGAGGATCCCAGAGGGTTGTCACTGTTCACTTTTACCAGTCCTGCCTCACTTGCTTCTGAGAAACCCAGCGGCTGCTCAGCTCTGTGCCCCATTCAGCAACAACAAATGTTTACCATGTGGAGCAGAGGCTCAGCCCAGCAAGCCAGCAGGGGCCTGCCTTCATGGGGCTTCTGCTCTCCAGACAAGCATCATGCAGGAGATTGCAGAAGCCATGGCTTAACTGCAGCTGTGCCTGGGGCCTCCCAGGAGAAATGCCCAGGCCACCGAGGACCTAGACTGGCCTCGCCCAGTCCAGCTGGGGAGGGATGCTGGTAAGAGTCAGCCCTCCAAAGGGTAGGATGGGACAGTGGGGAGGAAGGGTCTAGGCCTGGGGCTTGGTGGGAGTCTGTGAGAGTCAGACAAAAAGTGGTTGGGGAGGGGCACCTGGGTGGCTCAGTCGTTTAGCGTCTGCCTTTGGCTCAGGTCATGATCCCAGGGGTCCTGGGATCGAGTCCCGCATCGGGCTCCCTGCTCCGCGGGAAGCCTGCTTCTCCCTCTCCCACTCCCCCTGCTTGTGTTCCCTCTCTCGCTGTGTCTCTCTCTATCAAATAAGTAAGTAAGTAAGTAAATAAATAAATAAAAGAAGTGGTTGGGGACTGGCTGGTTAACAGGTTCTGTCTCTGAGAACTGGTTAGCCTTGCAAGGGCAGTCTCTCCCCGGGGAGCCTGGAAGGCCCCAGATGCCACAGCATCAAACAAACAAATAAATAAATAAAAGTGAGTTAATAAAATTGGGCCTATGAGGAATGGATGTCAAAGAGACACATACAGAATGGAAGAGAACACAGAACAGGTACCTCCTCTGGGCCAGGCCCTGCACCAACCCCATGGTGGACTTTCTGGCATAAAAGCAGCTTATCTAAGCCCTGCTCTTTTGGGCTGAGTTGCCCAATCTGGCCCTAGCCCAGGACGCCCAAACCACCCCACCCGCAGACCCTAACAAAGGCATGAGCCCCCGGTCCTGCCTCTCTGTCTGCACTCTGCCTTGACCTCCCTGTGTGGCCCCTCAAGGCCGGACCTGTGCGTAATAAACGTCTCTATTGCAATATCTCTGTGGTCTGACTGAAACTCCGCTTGCCTTTCAGCACCCCGAGCTCCACTTAACAAATGTTCATTTTAAAAAGTCATAGCAGGGGGAGCCTGGGTGGCTCAGTTGGTTAAGCGACTGCCTTCAGCTCGGGTCATGATCCTGGAGTCCCTGGATCGAGTCCCGCATCGGGCTCCCTGCTCAGCAGGGAGTCTGCCTCTCCCTCTGACCCTCCCCCTTCTCATGCTCTCTCTATCTCATTCTCTCTCTCAAATAAATAAATAAAATCTTTAAAAATAATAATAAAATAAAATATATTAAAAAGTCATAGCAGGGGTGCCTGGGTGGCTCAGTCGTTAAGCGTCTGCCTTCGGCTCAGGTCATGATCCCAGGATCCTGGAATCGAGTCCCGCATCGGGCTCCCTGCTCCGCAGGAAGCCTGCTTCTCCCTCCTTCTCCCCCTGCTTGTGTTCTCTCTCTCGCTGTCTCTCTCTCTGTCAAATAAATAAATAAAAATCTTAAAAAATAAATAAAAAACTTATAGCATTGCCCCATTTGGGAAGAAAGGAAATGCAGAGGAATCACATAACTGCCAGAGGTCACTCAGCAGAGGCAAGGCTTGCCCACTCTCTCAGCCCGGAGCCTGGCTCCTAACCCCGCTCGGCTCACTGTGAGCAGGAGCAGGGTCCTCCCGGTTTTAAGCTCCTGCGTAAGTTCCTCTCATGTCCCTTCATCAGCTTCAGTCTGTCCAGGTCACAGAGCTCAGGAGGTCCCAGGCCCCGTGCACCCCCGCGCCCCCACAGCAGAAGCTGCCTGTAACCCCTCCTGAGATGGGTTAGTGCTTCTGAAGTTACATAAACAGCGACTTTGCCTGCTGTCTGCGTGTTACTGTAGTCTCTCTGGCTTCATACCTCATCAAATATTCATGTGGGGCTCACAGTGCATTAGGAGCTCCATCCAGAGATAGTCTTGATGCCTTGGGGAAATACACAATTAGAATCGATCAGCATTTGCCTTCTTTGTGCCAGGCACCGGGGGTTCAGGGGTACCCAGCCGACTCCGTCTTGGCTTCCTTGGCTCACAGCCTGCCTAATGCTGGAGTCGAAAGTCATCACTGTCACCACCACGTGCTGGGAAGGTTGAGGAGGCGACACTTGCTGCAGGGCAGTGGGGAACCTCTGAAGGCGGGGGTGGGGGGACCAGCGGCACGATCAGGGCAACGTTAGGAAACTCCGATGGCCCCCGTGGAGCACCGGCTGCGGGGGGCTGACTTGCCGGCCCTGGCGCTACCCTTGCCCCCCTCCCCCAGCCCCGCAGTCTCCGGGGTGGGATCATCCCCGACGTCCCCAGGCACTGGAGGCGCGGACGGAGGGAACTTTCGCGGTCACCGCCTCTGCTGGGGAGGCCGCCCGGCGTCTGGAGACTCCTGCAGCCAGCTGCGCCACTGAGTGGCTTTCGTCCTTTGCAGCAAACCCGCGGCACCCCGGGCTATGGGCAACCCAGCCGCAGGTGAGCCGACCCGCCCCACGCAGGCGCAGCGCCCTCCGTCGCCTAGGACTACAACTCCCGCCGCGCCTCGCGCGCTCCCAGCGCCCCTCCCCCGCCACGCCGCGCGCCTGCCGGAAATGGGACCCCGGGGGGCGTCTCCGACCTTTGCGCGGCGGTGGGAGGGCCGGCTGGTTCGGGGGGGCGGCGGGAGCTGGGAGCTCGGAGCCCGATGCCCGCCGGCAGAGCCTGGGATGGCTTCGGCTGGAGGCGGCGACTGCGAGGGCGCCGCGCCGGAGGCGGACCGTCCTCACCAGCGGCCCTTCCTGATCGGGGTGAGCGGCGGCACCGCGAGCGGGAAGGTAAGGGGCTGGGCAGCCCGCCGGGGCCTGCGTGCCACCTCGACCCCGGCCCCCTGGGACACGGGGCGGACCGATCCGGCCTCCAGCCGGGGACGACACCCTGGGCTCCTGGCTGCCGAGGCGTCCCCTCCAGGGCGGACGCGGAGGGGCGAGGGCCTGCGGCCGTGGTGGGCCGGGGTGGGGCCGGGGTGCAGGCAGGGCGAGGGGCGCTTGCCCTCGGGCTCTCCCCAGCCTCCCCGCTGGCCTCGTTCCTCCGGGCCCCCGGTGCGTGCTGCCCCTCCCGGTGCCCCGCGGCGCTCCCCGAAGGCCAGCCTCACCTGTCGCTGGTCTGCTCGGCGGCCCCTGGGGGCTGGTGGGTCAGTGTCTCCAGAGGCCAGCTCCGTGGCAGGAGGCGCACGTCCAGGCGGGAATCCTGTTTGTGTATTCCCAGTCCACTGTGTGTGAGAAGATCATGGAGCTGCTGGGCCAGAACGAAGTGGACCACCGGCAGCGCAAGCTGGTCATCCTGAGTCAGGACAGGTTCTACAAGGTCCTGACCCCAGAACAGAAGGCCAAGGCACTGAAGGGACAGTACAATTTCGACCACCCAGGTGCAGCTGAAGACCGGGAGGGGGGTGAGGGAGGAGGACAGACAAGGGGACTGGCTCCAGGGTTGGCGGGCGATGCAGAGAGACCCCAGTGGTTCCGTGAAATTTCTGAGGTAGCCTGAGCTGGAGCGGGCTGTGTGATTACGTCAGAAAGCACTTTGCCTCCTTCTCTGCGCCCTGAGCGGCCCTGCAGGAGCTGTTGGCTCCCTCCGTTGGAGCCAGTCAGGAAGTCTTTGCTGCGGAGGAGCCTTGGGGACCACTGCTCTGGCAGGACTGTGCTCATGGAGAAATCCCCCCACCTTCCTGCTGTTTGGGGTCCCCGCCTGCCCTGGGGCAAAGTCCTTGGGAGGCTAGCAGGGGAAGCAGTGGGTAAACAAGAGGGCCGTGTCTGGTCTGGTCTGATCGGGGGGCAGGTGCAAATGGGATAGACAGATGAGGGGAAAGAGCCAGCCTGCCCTTGCCTGGCACTGCTGGAAGGTTCCACCCTGTGGCTGGCTCCCACGTGGGAAGGAGGGGACACGTGGGAAGAAGGCCTGAGGAGCATCAGTCGGTGGTTATTTCCCAGAAATAGAAGCAGATGCCTAACCCACCTGTGTCCCAGTGCTGGCCGATCAGGAGATCCCTGGGGCCAAACTTCTGTGTGGGACAGCAGTCTGCAACTGTAAACTGTAGGGGCGGCCCCTAGTCCACATGTTCCTGGGCGGAGCTGTGGCTGCCCGCCCCCAAGGCAAAGGAAGTTCACTCCCATCCCCAGCACGAGGACACCTGGATAGTCTTGCCTTCTGTTCCATTCCTGCAGATGCTTTTGATAACGATTTGATGCACAGGACTCTAAAAAACATCGTGGAGGGCAAAACTGTCGAGGTCCCAACCTATGATTTTGTGACCCATTCAAGGTGAGCAAGGTGGTTCCTGGGAGAGGGACCGTGTGCGGGGGGCCAGCTAGCATGTGCCCTGCAGCAGCCTGGCCCTGTTGGTGTCTGGGCACACCCCTGTCCCCTGCTGTGATCTGTCCCCCTCCTCACGGTCCACACCTGGGGACCGGAGCCAACTGTGCTCCGGGCCCCCAGATCCCGTAGCTCCAGCGGGGTCCGTCTCCTGGTCTCGCCTCCCAGGTTAGCAGAGACCACGGTAGTCTACCCTGCAGACGTGGTCCTGTTCGAGGGCATCCTGGTGTTCTATAGCCAGGAGGTCCGGGACATGTTCCACCTGCGCCTCTTTGTGGACACGGACTCCGACGTCAGGCTGTCAAGAAGAGGTAAGGTGGACTCAGGCCTCCCTCTGCCCTTGGCCGAGGGCGGCCGCGAGTCCTGACTGCCTTGCTCCTCCCGCCTCAGTTCTCCGGGACGTGCACCGCGGGAGGGACCTGGAGCAGATCCTGACCCAGTACACCACCTTCGTCAAACCAGCCTTCGAGGAGTTCTGCCTGCCGGTACCCCTTTTGCTTACTTGGGGACCTCCTTTTCTCCCTTTTCAAGAGGACCCTTGGCACCCTGTCCTGTGAGAGCCGAATCGTGGAGCAGTGGGGTCTGATTTCTGAACAGAGAAGTTAGCTTATCATACCCCCTCGCAGGGACTCGTTGTCTGCTCTAAAAGCATTGTCTGTGCACATCCCTTCCTCTGCCTGGAAAAGCCCCTCGGCCCCCACGTCCACGCAGCTCCCCTCCTCCCTGCTTCAGGCCTTTCCCCACGGCACCTGCGTGGCCCGCCCAGGGTCACCCCGAGGACCCTCTGCTCCTGGCCCGCCTGCTTTCCGTTCTCCAGGGTGCCTCTGGCTGGCTGAACTCGCTGTGCCTTGCTTGCCGCCCTCGGAATAGGGAGCTGCACAGGGGCAGGGGCTCGTGTCCGTCCCTGGCCCACACCCCGACTCACGCAGGCGCGGCGCAGGCACTTGCTGACCCCCCACACCATCTGTTCCTCCAGGCTGTCCTTGCCTGGGACTCGGGGGTCTGCGGCCGTGTGTCTTGCCCTCCACTTTCCAGCTCTTACAGGATAGGACTTACAGGTGGTTTGAAAGGGAAACTTAACATGTTGCTTCTTAAAAGTAAAATACAGCACAAAGGAAATGGAGCCAGGATCCCCGCTTCTGTTGAGTAGACACGTGAGTGCGATCTGCTGCAGTTGGAAGAGAACGTTTTTTATTTTACATTTCATGTTCTCCGAAGCGTCTGGAAAGCGATGAGAAAAGTAAATTGATAATTGTACTCTCTCTGTTATTCATGGAAAGAAAGACATCTGGCAGAGCAGGTGGTTTACGGTAAAACTCGGGACACCCAGTCCCACCGGGTGACCCTGTGTGGAGCCTGCGCCCCAGCACTGTCCTTGAACTTCCCGATCCCTTTACGTGCAGCCACACACCGAGTCCGGCCAGGGTGACCGTGTTCCTCCCTGGTCCCTGAAGTGTACGACCTTCCTCAACTCTCCTGCCCCTCGCCGACCCCTCTCTGCACCCCACCGGCGAGCACCGCCCATGAAGCCAGCCTGGCCATCTTGTGCTCGTGGCTTCCGTGGGTCCCCACTGCGTGCAGACACAGCTGCCCCAGGATCTGGCCCATGTCCACACGCCCGCCACACGGACTGGTCCACGGGTCTGTCCCTCAGCTCAGACCGCTTCCTTTTCCTCTCCTCCTGCTTGGCCTCATTGAGGCGTGTCCCCCTCAGCAACATCTGGCTGGGGTCCCCCCTCGGCGGCCCTGTTCCTCCTGGTGTCTCTATCCCTGCCCTTAACTGGCAGCGCCGCGCGGGGGCAGGAGGTGCAGAGGGCTTTGCACGCGCCGTCCGGGGAGTATGCCGCGACCCGGCCTGCTCCCTGCTCCGGGCTTCCCGCAGAAAGGGTCCTAGTTCGGGGAAAGAGGGTCACATGTGACGACGGATGCCGCAGGTCACTTGGCTCAGTGAAGTGTTAGCACAGAGAACTGTTCCCACAGCGGCCTTCCCAGGAAAGCGCAAGCGCATTTCAGAGACGCCAGGGGAGAAACACGTGTCTTCTGGCTGCCTCAGCTTCTCCTCCTGCCTCTCGCACCTGCCTAACACTTGAGTCCCGGCCCCCCGTCTGCCACCACACCGGTCCCTGCCACCCCCAGGGCTGCTGTCCTGCCGTGGAGTCTCGTGTCCAACAACCAGAAGTCCCGGGGGAAGGGTGGGGGCAGATCATCTGAGATCCTGCTTTTTGCCTTGCAGACCAAGAAGTATGCGGACGTGATCATCCCTCGAGGGGTCGACAACATGGGTAAGAACTGGGCCTGTCGCTGCCCCGACTCCTCAGTCCGCCTCCTGGGGCCCGGTCCTGGCGGTTACGCTGAGTGATGAGGGTTTGCCGTCCGCGTCCGCTCATGGCAAGGTCCAAAGAATATTTTAAAAATGTTTAACACGTTGGACAGCTTAAATGGACCAGGTTACGGGTCAGTGAGGCTGGAGAAGGAGACTTACGTTGACAGGGACTCGCTCGTTAGCAGGAAGTGTCTTCCCCGGGTTCTTGGTGAGCAGAAAGGGCCGCGGACCAGGCTGGGCCGTTCTACTGTGCGCCCTCCCTGACCCACGGTATTCTGTCTGCCGAGGCCCGGCGAAGCCTCGGCGGGAGGGCCTGCGTTCCGGCCCCGAGCCGCTGCGGGACGGGGTGGCCCAGGGAGCCAGCAGCAGATGGAGCCTGGCCTCGAGGCGTCCAGGGGGAACCAGACGGGATGAGTGCATGCTGTCTTTGCCACAGTGGCCATCAACCTGATCGTGCAGCACATCCAGGACATCCTGAGCGGCGACCTCTGCAAATGGCACCGAGGGTCCAATGGGCGGAGCTACAAGAGGACATTTCCTGAGCCGGGAGACCATCCCGGGGTGCTGACCTCTGGCAAGCGATCGCACTTGGAGTCCAGCAGCAGACCCCACTGAGGAGCAGGGTGCTTAGCCTCCTGGGCAGGACCCCCGACAGACTGTGTTCAGGGTCGGGCCCAGAGATGCCCACCCGCCCCTGTGAACACCACCGCTGCTTCCTCTGGGCGCTGTACGGACGGGATGGGATGGGGATCACTGCACCTGTTACACTCAACCGGATGTTGGCACGCCCTCCCGACGTTGGTACCTGCTTCGTCACGTTAGAGGGTTAAAAGTCTGAGTTACTGAGAAATGCCCCAGAACGTGTGGTGAGCCAGTCACGTCTCTTGGGGACGCGGAGCACGCGGCCTGGGTGTGGTGGCCGTCCCAGCATGTGCTTGACAGGAACCCACAGCGAGAGCGACTCTCCCAGGACGACCCAGTTCCCACACACATGCGACTGAAACAGAGGTTTGAGGAGAGTACGTCCCCTTTCTGTGTGTTACACGTGCGAACGTTCTGTCATTCTCCCACGTGAGTGGTGACCCAGTAAGCGAGTTTCGTGCCCCGCCGGTGGGTGCGATCCAGCACAGCACACCCGCGTGTACGGAGCCACAGAGAGCTTTCCTTCCTCCTGGGCCGTGCGCCAGGGAAGGAGCCCCCGCAACGAGCCTTTCCTCAACCAGCAGCAGACACAGGCGGCAGCACCTGCCCGCCCAGGCCAAGCCCGGCTCCGCGGCTGGGGCGGAAGGCAGGCTGGCGCACGCCACGTGCCCTGGGTCCTGGGCGCCGTGTGCACAGGGCCCAGCGCCCGACGCCAGCCAGTCTCCTTGCACACACCCAGCATCCCCGGCTGCACGCACGATGCCTGCAACCGGTGTCGTCCTCGTTTTGTCTTCCCTCCCACGAGACCCTGTTTGTGTCGAAATGACGCTTTCTCCTTGCCGCCGTCCAAGCCGCGCGGGCACCCGCCGTCTCCTGCCATCGGGCCCCGAGTCTAGTTACACAGCTGGGACCTCACGAGCGCATAGCCACAGCTGCTTTCTGATGGCCATGTGACAGTCTCATCAGCTTACTGTGCCCTTTGGAGAATCAATAAATAACACCAAATACCAGTGCCAACATGTCCCTGTTTTAATTGTACACAGAGGGCAGATTCGGGACGGGGTTACGTGTGGGTGACACGAGTCTCAACCTGCTGGGGCTGCTGGCTCGTCTGCCCCCACCGCGTCAGCAGCGGCGAGGGGTCCCGGGGTCTTCACTGCGGTGATGAGAATCAAGGGCCTGTCATTTGGTAGCTTATTTGGCGCTGACGTGATGCAGGCCGGTTCCTCGAGGCCTCACCAGGGACGTGGCTCACCAGGGACGTGGCTCCCCAGGTCAGCGGGCGCTCGGGAGAGGGGACCAGGGCCTTGGCTGCTTCGTCCCTAACTCACCCCATCACTGCCTGCTCCCCTCCTGCTCTTGCCCCATTGCGAGGCCTGCCCTAGCCACTCAGCATGTCCTAGTTCAGGGGCCCTCGGGCGCCAGGGGACACTCAGGGCATGTTCTCTATTGCCTGGAAAACACAAACTTGGCTCAAAACAAACTGCTTATCAGCGACTGTCTGAAGAAAAAGCCCAGCAGGCTGGCCAGGCGGCCAAGCTTCAGGCTACTCTGTCAAAGACAAACATGGTTCGAGATAACCGCGCTTCCTGCCCTGACCCCGGCCCAAACGTTCACTGTGTGTGTCCTGCTAGTATTTTCGGATCAAAATGTCCCAGCTGTCTTTCCAGCGAAGGGCCTTGAGTTCGCTGGGCGAGAGTGACCTGTCCCCGTAGGTGAGCGGGCGCAGCGTGTTGAACACGTGACAGGCGCAGGAGTACCAGGCCACAACCAGGCCGCTGAAGAGGCTCCTCAGAAGCGGGGACCTGCGGGGACCGGAGCACAGGCATGGGGGACGAGGCTCTTCCTTGCTGTCATGAGCACATGGCCCCCTCACACCCTGCCCAGGCGCCGAACGGGACCCCCCGTGCATCTTCCAGACTCTCCCATCTACACTGGCACCAGGGCAGCATCCCCACACCCAGCATGATGGGACCACAGCTCTTCTGAGAGGCTGTGCGGCTCCTCCCAAAATACCAGGTCCACACCCTCTGGTCCCGCTTTCCGAACTCGCTCTGGTTCATCTCCACTGCACACCATGCGACCCGGCCCACACCACTGGCTGTTCTGGAGCCAGAAGCGTCCTTCCCCGTCTCCCACACCCACACTTCTCCCGGCCTCCCCGGCCAGCCACACCTCCCTCCTGGGGCGCCTGTTAACCCCTCCCACGGCACACCCAAGTCCTCACGACACCCCCAGACCTGGAGCCCCGGGAGGCGTGGCTGCGGAGGCCCTGTACCTGCACAGGTGGTCGCTGATGTGCTGCAGGACCACGGGGAGCAGGAGGATCTGGAAGGTGAGCGCGGGAAGGTAGTGGTAGAGGAAGAGCGTCTTCTCCATCAGGAAGAAGGGGAGATAGTTCACCGCCCAGCCGCCGGCGCACAGAGCCCCGGCCAGCACCCAGCGCAGCCAGGAATCTGGGGTGGGGTGGGGGGAAGGCCGCCCTGAGCCAGCGCTGCTGACCCGGGCCTCACGTGTAAGGCTCTCCCCCAGTCCCACGAGCTGCTTTCCTCATCTTTAAGGAACACACGCTCTCCCCTTCCCCCACTGCCCGACCCTTGCCGTGATCTCTGGAGAAAGAACGACGTCCTAAGAACCTCCTGTAGCCTCCTGCAGGGTCCTCACCATCCCGACCCTCTGAGCCATACCAGCGCCCCCCGGGGCCCCCGGCTCCTCCTCCGGGATCAGCAGCAAGTGGGCCGGCCTCCTGGGAGCCCGAGCTCCGAGGGACTGTATTGGGCCCCCGGCCTGCCCACAGGGGCAGCGTCAGCAGGAAGAGTGGGACGGGGCCACACTGCTGAGGCCTTCGGGGCCCCGCCCTGCCCTGGGTCTTTATTCGTCTGTTTCAAGGTGGTCCGCAGTGGTTTCTGTTCTGCAAACAGCAGCACCGGAGTAACTGGGTGCCTGCTGGCCACTCTGTGCCACCCAGCCACCCCGTGCTCACGTCCTGGGGTGAGGGCTTTGCCTGCCTGGTGCCTGCATTTCCCTGGACAAGCGTCTAACCCAATGTGGGAACTCAACGGCAAGACTTCGTCTCTAGGGAGACAAAAAATAGATTTAAGCTCACTCCCAACAGAAACAAGGAGGTCGCCTTAAGGCACAGGTTCCTGGTGAGGCCAGGCTGTTGCCGGAAGCACCACAAGCCCTTGTCAGAAGCTGCACTAACCTTCAGGGAGGTCACGGATACTCCTTCGACGTCTAAGCAAGTACCACAAGAAGAGGAGAGCGTAGACCAGCGTGGCGAGGCTGGCCGAAGCCCAGATCACGACGTTCCCAAGCAGGTGGATCTGAGCCTGTGAGGGCACAGGGGACCCCGTCAGCCACCGGCCGCGTGCCCGCCAGCCTGCAGCCCAAACGGGCTGGAACCCGTTTTCCTGGAGCCACTGCTCCGGGAAAAGGGCTGAGTAGGGTCCTTGGTTCTACAAACGGAAACGCAACCCGGAGAGGCCGACGTTCTTGCTTTAACGACAGCCACCCACTGAGGATGAACCTCTCCCCTCACATCTGATGCGCGTACTGGCCCCGTGCTGCCCAATCTCATCAGGAAGGGCCCGGACCAAGCTAGGGCTGGGTAGGAGGTGGCGGCTGCTCTTCACGCCAGAGAAGTCTCGAGGAAGCGCTCCGCCTGCCGCCCACACGAGCGCCTGCTTACACTGGTCCTGGGGTGCAGCCAGTAGGCGATGCTGGTGTCCAGGGTGATCCAGTCCAGCGGCGAGGAGCTGTACTTGTGCTCTGAGTCGTCGCTCCTCACCGTCAGCATCCTCCACTGCAAGAAGGCCAGAGGCTGGAGTCGAGCACACAGCCAGACACCGTCCTCGCTCAGGGGCCTGAGGGGCTGGGGTGTCCCCTTCACGTTCATCTGGACCATGCAGCACAGGCGGGGACAGGGACCCCACCCCAGGGCCCCCGTGCCCCTGTCTGCAGGGGGAAGGGATTGAACTTGATGCTAAGGACGCTTTTAAGTTCGGGACCCCGAGTTTCCTGTTCTGACCTCTCTAGGGCTCCATCACGTTGACCTTGGCACACTCTGACCTGACCTGGGGGGCTCCAAGCATATTCTGGCCACGCGACAAGTCTACACTGCCTGGTTCCTGACCACTCCTGCCCGCAAAGCCACAGGCCCGGGGCTGACCGTGCGGCGTCGGCCACTCAGAGCAGACAGAGAGGAACGTCCCCTGCTCAGCCAGGTCCCAGTTAAAGCTGACGACGGGAAGGGAACTGCTGTCTGGTGGGGAGCCAGCACCCTCAGGCAGAGCCATGCCGCCCCCGCCGGTCACCTGCAGCTCCAAGAACCTGGCCATGAAGCTCAGGTTTCTGCTGACGTCCATCTGCGCGGGTGAGTGCAGCTCGAGCTCCCTCTCCTTCTGCTCCTGGCCTGACAGGACACACGGACCCAAGGGAACACGCGCAGGTCAGGGGGCTCACCACAGAAGCTGTCAGCTTGGAGAAACGCCCACATCCCGCTTTTCAAACAACCCACTGTGTCGTCGCTCCATCTGGCTTTCCCCACCAGCCGCGATTAGCCCCGGTCAAATCCAGATCTTTCCACTCAGAAAGCTCAGCTTGCACCGCCTTTGGGCGGAACCTCAGAGCACAGCTGGCTCGTCTAGGGCTCGGCTCAGCAGAGTGTGTGGACGGCGCGTCCAGTCCCCGCGTGAAGCAAGAGCCTGTGGCTCGTGAAAGCGGCAGCAACGGAAGCCAAGGGCCTGACTCACTTTTGCCGTATCGGTGCTCCTCCACGTTCCACACCATGCTCTCGTGGTAGCCGCGGGACAGCTTCTCCCCAACGACCTCCAGCTGTCGGAACCCCCAGTCCGGGAGGTGGGCCCCGCTCAGCTAGTGAAACCGGGGGAGACGGGGCGTGATGCGGAGGCCCGGGGCCCCGGCTCACCCCCACCGGCCCCGCCACCCGGTCCCTCTGTCCGCAGCCGACAAGGGCGGCAGCCGGTCCTCCACGGGCCCGCCACTCAGGATCCAGTCTGAGAAGCTGGAGCCCTCACCCTTCCGTGTAAGGGAAACACGGCAAAGGCTTTCACCGGATGTCCTGCCCGCGAAGAACCCGCTGAGCCCAGAGGGTCCAGTAAACCGATGTCGTGAGCCCCCAGCCAGGATGGGCGAGCAAAACACGGCGCCCCTTTACCTTCAGAACCGCGGAGGTGTTCACGTGCATCAGGCGAATCTCTGACAAGATAGTCTTCCAAACCTCCGTGTCGGATTCTCGGTTTACGATGTCCTGTTAAAAGCAGGTCCTATTGATGATCTTGTTCTCTCCCCAATTTCCTGACAGGTCAAGTGAGGACCGGTCACCAAACAACGACACTGTCTGAGACCAGGGACCGAGCTCCGGGGAGCTAACAGGCTAGCGCCCCTGACCTTGTTCCCGACACCCACGCAGCAAGCTGCTGGCTGGGCAGGGGAGCACACCACCCTCCTTCAGAGTCGAGAGGCCTCCGCGCTTGGCCTTCTCTCTCTGGCAAATGCAGAGATGGTCCAGGTGAGGGTTACAGAAGGTCCCTGGGAGGTGTCCTGGGTGGCCCGGCTGAACATCGTGAGCGCACTTGGCCTTGTCTTATCTTATCGCAGCCCCACGATGACCCGTGAGGGCGTGTGGCTGTTGGCGGGAGCCAGGAGACCCAAGGGCTCCGTGGGAGCAGGGGGGAGGCTGGGCCGACAGGTACAGCCTGCGTCAGCCATCCTCCCTCCTTGCTCCGTGAGCTGCAGTCCCTGGAAATGTGCGCGTGTGGGGGTGAAGATGCCACCGGCAGGGACAGAGCAGGACGAGGATCGGCAGGCCGTCAGCAGGGTGGGAGAAGGACAGCCTCGGGAGGAGTTCCACTGGGAGAGCTCCCGGGGACGGGGCCTGGGTGGAGAGCACGCCCACCCCGCGGCAACAGCGAGGAGAGGGGGGAGAAGCAGAACGGACACGTGCGTGAGCACCGAGGCGGCGGCGGCGGGGGGGTTGGGGGGGTTGGGGGGGTCGCTGCTGCACGTGTGCACACACGTACACGCGCACACACAGCACACGCACACACGTGCGCACGCACACGCGCGCACACGCATGATGGCAGCCTTGCAGCCCTTGGCTCTGCGGGGAGGGCCTGCTGGTGGCACTGCACCAAGCATGCCGTGCCAGTCATGCCCGTGAGACCAGAATGGGGGCGGGGGAGAGACTGGTGCTCCGGGGCAGCCCGGAGAGACCCCAGCCAGGGCGCTAGTGTGCACAGCAGACTGAAGCTGTATTTGCACACGTCCTTCAACTCACAGCGGCGCAAGGGCCCAGAACACAACTCTCTCTTCCTGCCACCTTTCCCCGTACGCCGTGTGCAGCCCCGGAGAGGGACTTGGGGGGCAGGGCACAGCATGTGCCCCCCGATGCTCAGAGGCCCGGCTGCCTCAGGAGAGGACCCCTGCAAGGAACCGCCACCCCGGCCAGAGCTGCAGCCGTCCCCAGGGAAGCCCTGTGACCAGGGTGTTCGCTCACGCCAGGCGAGGCTCAAGGACAGAGGCTCCTGTGGCGGAGGGAGGGTGGCCGTGCCCGGCCCTGTGCACTCCCTGGCCTGGTCTCGAGGCTGCAGAGGCCGCCAAGTCTGAGGAAAGCTTCACCTGGCAGCCCCGAGAGCCACACGGCAGCACGGAGCACCGACCAACTGCTCCGCAAGCTCGTCCCTCCCGCAGAGGAAGTCTCCGTCCCCTGCGAAAACATCTGGGGCTTCTTTTAGGACTAAAAATCACTGATTTTACATCTGAGTCACAGTTATTCTAAAGGGCGGTTTTGAATGTCCCGCGTCAGAAAGGACGCATTCCTGGTGGCCATTGAGGGGTTCCCGCGGGGGACTCACCAGTCTCCAGAGGTTCTGGGAGGGCATGGAGATGTTGTAGTCGACGTAGCAGGAGACCTCCTGCGAGTGGGGGCTCAGGGGCGCAGCCACGTCGTGCCTGGAAAACCAAACAGTCCTGTGGAGGGAGCTCCTCACCCTGCCGATCACTACGCCGTGAAGGGAAGAAAACCACTCTCAGAAACAAAGCTGGCGCAGTCTGCAGGAGCACCCGGGCCCCGAGGCGGTGCCAGCTGAGGGCGTGCGGATAAACGAGACACTCAACGGCAGCCGCTCCCCAGGGATCACACCTCTGGGGAAAAGTCACGTGATGTGGGGTCTGACGGCCGGCACTCCACGCCGTGTGGGCATCGCCACTCCGCCACGGACGGCAAAGCTGGTCTCAGGGAGGTGCTCGCTGTCCCAGGAGCAGGACGACGCACCCCGGGCCTTGGAAATGGTGGGACTAGGAATGCTGTCGGGGGACAAGGTGGCCCTCGGGGACGGTGACCTCAAACGTCCAGAAACACCCACCTCCCTCCTTCGAGTGGCTGTCACACTTTATCCTACTTTGTGCCGGGCGCTCCGGGGGAGCTGGAGACAGTCCTCACCCCAGAGAAGGCAGGCCTTCACATGCACGGACAAGAGTGCCAGGCTGTGGGACACTACCAATAAAACCAAGACAGCAGGGAGTGCCCGGGAAAGGCTTTGAGGAGGCAACATTTCAGCTGACACGTGACTACAGCGAGTGGGCCACGGGGGGGATGTGAGTCCAAAAACATTCCAGGCAGACGGAGCAGGTGTAAAGGCCCTAAGGACGCTGCACTTGGTTGTCTGGGGACAGCAGGGAGGCCAGGGGGACCGCAGTGAAGCTCACCAGGGGTCACCAGGGGCAGGATCCCAAGGGACTGGGGAAGTGGAGACATTATTCTGAGTGTGACGGCCACACGCTGGAGGGCTTCTGGCCAAGAAGCGAGACCAGGCCAGTAGACGGTGTGCGCTCACAGGGCGCTGCTGTGGGGGCGTGGGGGGCAGGAAGGCAGGAGGTCGGGGCACCAGCCCTACCAGCACAGGGATCAGGCCTGGACTGGGTCATGGCAGGAGCGGAAGGAAGAAAGAGAAGCAGCCAGGGTGGTGGCTGAGCAAACGGCTCTTTGCAGGGAGAAGCAGACCAGAGCCCAGGAGCCTGCAGTGTGGCTTTTGGGGGGGAAGTGGGGACTCGAGGCACAATTTGGGAGGCATGAGGAGCCACGAGATGACCCAAGAAGCTGGGTGGAGGTCGGAAGAGAGGAGGCCGGGCACATCAGTTTGCAGAGACTGCTGAGGTCAAGTCAGACAAGGGCCAAGCGCCGACACACACGGACCCTTCCGGACCCTACGTAGCCGGGATTTCAATCCTTCTTGAATTCACACGCACTTTAAGCCATTTAACTCTATGGAAGAGCCCACACTTCATTCTGTGTGGGAAGCCCTCCCTAACTTGTCTTTCAAAGCTCCCCCGCCACGACCTCCCGCTGCGGGGTCCGGGGCGGCCCCGGGGTTGCGGGCTACCCCGCGAAGGCTCCATTTCCCTCCCGCCCCTCCCTGCGCTGCCGTCACTGGGGGGACCCTCCCAACACCGAGCGCAGGCTACAGCGCGGTGCGGGTCCACTCCGAGGGAGCCAGAGCCAGCCGTGGGGACAGGGGGCGGGCTTTGCTCGGGACAGAGAACCCCCGGTGGACACTCAACGGATCTTGTCATCTCTGTGTATGAAACAGAGGGTCTTGGGGAGCAGAGGGCCCGGGCTCCCGAGAGGAGCGGAGAGGGCCGAGGGCGGGCACTCACGTGTTGAGGAAGCGGGTGGTCATGCCGTGCACCAGCTGCACCACGTCCCCGTGCCGCACGGGCCTCGGGGGGTTACTCACCACCAGCTGATGCCTGCGGAGACAGAGAGCCGGCCGGCTGGACACGGGGCCTCCCGGGTCCACGCATGCGCACCGAGGGCCCGCAGGGTGGTGGCGAGCGTGGGGGAGCAGCCAGACCCGGGCTGCCGCCTTACGCGGCCGCACAATTGCCAAACCCAGCAGCCACCCGCGGTTGTGACACGACGGGTACAGGGAAGCCGACACGCCCGGGACGGGAGGGCAGCGGCCAAGGCAGCCTCCCACAGGAGCTGACATTCGGGTTTTAAGAAGGAGCCAGCTGGGGCGCCTGGGTGGCTCAGTTGGTTGGGCGACTGCCTTCGGCTCAGGTCATGATCCTGGAGTCCCGGGATCGAGTCCCACATCGGGCTCCCTGCTCAGCAGGGAGTCTGCTTCTCCCTCTGGCCCTCCCCCTCTCATGTGCTCTCTCTCTCTCTCTCAAATAAATAAATAAAATCTTTAAAAAAAAAAAAAAAGAAGGAGCCAGCTGGGTAGGAGCGGTCCAGCCTGGTGACAGCAGGGTGGGTGCTGTGAGCGGCCGGCCAGCCGCGGGGCGGGAAGGAGGCCGGGAGCTGCAGGCCACCGCCAGGGGTCTGGATGGCACTGGATGGCACTGGAGGGGCAACGGAAGCTAGGGTTTCAGCACGACTGTGACCTGCCAGGAGGGACATTTTAAAAGACACGCAGAGCTGCGGAAACCGGAGTGGGAGGAGAGCGTTGGGGGAGGCGGCATGGGGTAGAGATGGAGGCCAGGATGGTTCGAGACCTCCTTTGCAGGTGGAGGCCACAGACGGGCTGCCAGACCAGACGGGGGAGGCGGACAAGGGAGTCCCTCGGGGGGTGCAGGGAGCGCTGGTAGAGAAGAGTTTGTGGAGCACGCGGGGGAGATACGGGGTGGGCAGTTCCCTGAGGAAGCGTCCAACCCCCTGCCCGCGGGCTCATCAGCACGGAGCTGCTCTTGAAGCTCCAAGGGAGGAAGCGTCCACAGAGAGGGGGCCACGAGGCCAGCCCCACTCTGGAGTCCCAGGACCCGCACACACCTCCCGGGATCCTTCACGATCCACCAGTTGTTGACGTCTTTGAAGGGGTAACAGGTCACCTGCTGCTGGTGTGAGCTGCCGCGGCCGTTCTCATATCTGCATGAAGGAACCAACACAACAACGCGTTGGCCAGGGGCTGCAATCAGCCGTTCTCTCGAGGTTCCTGCAAACACCACCCGGCAAGGTGTCCGGGTGAAAACAAGGTGCAAGTGTGGGTCTCAGAGGGGCTGGAGGACGTGCCCAGCGTGCAAGTGATGCAGCAGACATGGGAGAGCCCGGGCCCTCTGCTCCCCAAGACCCTCTGTTTCATACACAGAAATGACAAGATCCGTTGATAATCAGAATCTGAGAGCTCCACAGCTTTCTCAGAAATTTCATTTACAGCGAAAGCTGGTGACAGCAAAAATGTGAAAAAACTGAACATGTTATGACCTTCGATTTACATGGTCGCTTTCCTTACATCATGGGGTAGGTGCTCTGGTGGGAATGAAGCCAGCAGGGCACGGGTTTGCCAAAGACATTCTTCAGAGTGACCTGTGAGCCGTAGGCCACTTCCAGGGGCTGGCCCTGCGTGATCCGAGCTAGCCCTCCCTAAGACAAAAGCAAAAGGTGGCACATGAGAAACAGAGCCTCTCGACAGCCACACCTCCATGGGGTGTGTGTGTGTATTCGGGGTGGTGGCGGTCATTATCATGTCACAGAACTGGCTATGAGAACATGGGACCTACTCCTCACGGGTTATGTCATATAATCCTAACACAGGGAACTCGATGCTGCCTCCGGGGCCAGGCACTCTCCATCCTTCCACACACCCCCTCACTTAGCTGCCACACGCATCTTCTGAGAAAGGCAACCCTGTCCATTTGAAAGGTGAGACTCTCTCAAATAAATAAATAAACCTTTAAAGAAAAAAGAATGGGGCACCGGGGTGGCTCAGTGGGTTAAGTGTCCAACTCGGGTTTCGGCTCAGGTCATGATCTCAGGGTCCTGGGATCGAGCCTCAAGATGGGCTCTGCACTCAGTGAGAAGTCTGCTGGAGCTTCTCCCTCTCCCTCTGTCCCTGCTCGTGTTCTCTCTCTCTAATAAATAAATCTTTTTTTTTTTTTTTAAGACTTCATTTATTTGACAGAGAGAGACACAGCGAGAGCAGGAACACAAGCAGGGGGAGTGGGAGAGGGAGAAGCAGGCTTCCTGCGGAGCAGGGAGCCCGATGCGGGGCTCGATCCCAGGACCCTGGGATCATGACCCGAGCCGAAGGCAGAAGCTTAACTGCTGAGCCACCCAGGTGCCCCTCAAATAAATAAATCTTAAAAGAAAAAAAAAAGGTGAGAAGACTAGCACTTGGATGAGCTAAGAAACTTGCCCAAACACGTATGCCTAGCTGTGACCAGAGCCAGCACTCAAGAACGGGTCCCATCTGACTCTCCTGTCCTCACCACCACAATCAGTACGTTTTACATTCTCTGCAAAGTCAGTAGGAATGAATGCCAGACTAGAGCTTGTCCTGTGATGCGTGTGCACCTGTCCCGAGTCTGTAGGACTTCACCATGTCCTCAGGCAGGTCACACTGAAGAGCTGACCCCTTCGTCTATTTCCACACCATCCGCACACGCAGAATTTCTTTAGAAATACTAAAGCAGGATTCTTTACGTCTTGATCCGGTTTTCCCCCTAACACTTGACAGTGTTTACATAAGAAAACTCTGAGTCTAGGGGCGCCTGGGTGGCTCAGTTGGTTAAGCCTCTGCCTTCGGCTCAGGTCATGATCTCAGGGTCCTGGGATGGAGCCCTGCATCAGGCTCCTTGCTCAGTGGGGAGCCTCCTTCTCCCTCTCCCTCTGCCACTCCCCCTGCTTGTGCTCTGACTCTCTCTCAAATAAATAAATAAAACCTTAAAAAGAAAAGAAAACGCTGACTCTAGTCTATCTCCTCTCTGAGGCAGCCGTGGCACCCCTCCTTACCTCCAGGCTGGCTTGGAAAGCACTGGACATGATCTGATCGTGGGGCCCGGAGCGGTAGACCAGAATCAAGTGGACATAGAAGAACAGCAAGTACATGAGGGCCGGAACGACCAGCAGCGCTGCCGCTCGGGCAAGCAGGTGACAGAGCACACGGACCTGCCGCAAGATGGACAGGTCACGTCCTGCCGCTCGGGGAGGTGCACCTGCTCCAAACAGGCAGGCCCCAAGGAAGTGGCCAGTGGAGCTCTGGGCTCCCCACGGCCACTGGCGGGAGGCTCACTCACGAAGGCCCGTCTTCTGGAGAAGCCTTTCTCCCCAGACACTCGTGTAACACCGACCTCCGCCCACCCTGGGGACGGCCGCTCGCCCCGCTCCACAGCGGCACCTACGTGTGACAGAGTCCGGTCTCCGATCAGGTGCCAGGCATGGACGCCGGCGACTGCGAGCACCAGCAGGTACGTGCAAACACCTACGTATTTGACACTGAGAAGACCCGAAGAGAAATCGTTACAACGAGGCACAGAACGAGGAGGATGCCAAGGCTGTCTGAGACCCGTGGACCAGACTCACCCCACCGCACAGGAACAGGCCACTCCCGTCAGCGTCAGCCAAAACCACCAGCTCAGAGAGAAGGGCCTGGGGTCAAAGCAGAAGAGCAAAGCTGGGCACGGTTCACGAAACATCGCCCAAGAAGGCATACTCCTCAGACCTCTTGGGGTCGGCTGGCCGTACCAAGCTTCAAGACGAGAAAAATGAACCGTCTGCCAAATCTCAGTCCCAGCAGAATTTTTTTCTTTTTGGCCAGAACATTTTCCCAGTTAGTTTAAATTATATAAAAATGAGGGGCTCCTGGCTGGCTCAGTCGGTGAAGTGTCTGCCTTCAGCTCAGGTCATGATCCCAGGGTCCTGGGATTGAGTCCCGCATCGGGCTCCCTGATCCGTGGGGAGCCTCTGCCTCTGACCCTCCCCCTGCTCATGCACTCTCTTGCTCACTCTGCCCTCTCTCAAATAAATCATCTTAAAAAAAAATTTTTTAAATTATATGAAAATGAGAATGTATTTGTGAAGTCAGGAGCCAAGGGCCAGTCTAAATGATGAAAGACAGTCCACAAGCAGCTTCCCCAAATGAAAAGGCATCAGACCTTCTCAGGTCAACAAACCACCCAGACTCTTCTTTCTCATTAACTAGGAAGGACGTGTCCCCTTCTGCATACCTCTGTTTTTGGGAGTTGGAGAACTTCAGGTAGGACAGCACAGCCAACAGATTAAAAAATATTAACACTGACTCCAAAAGCATGAGCCTTGACTGAGTGATGAGAGCATTCTCTGTTAGAAAGAGGACATGTAAGTCAGCTGCCAGGGAGCAGGGGCAAACATCAGGAGATGGGAGCACCCACAGAAAGGACACCCTCTAGGGCGCCTGGGTGGCTCAGTCGGTTGGGCGACTGCCTTCGGCTCAGGTCATGATCCTGGAGTCCTGGGATCGGGTCCCGCATCGGGCTCCCTGCTCGGCGGGGGGTCTGCCTCTCCCTCTGACCCTCTTCCCTCTCGTGCTCTCTCTCTCTCATTCTCTCTCTCAAATAAATAATAAATAAAATATCTTTAAAAAAAAAAAAAAGGACACCCTCTAAATGCCACAGAACGTGGCCACAGGAGGTTCAGGATTGGGTGGCTGGAAGGGGACGGGCTCCAGAACGGCGAAGGTGAGTTCTTAGGTGTGAATCACGCCTAGCAAGACCTGTGTGACCCTGGGCAAGTCACCGAACCTTTCTGAGTCTTTATCTTTCTCACTGGCAGAAGGAATACCAACTCCATGGTACGTGGATGTATTCAGCTGCACAAGTCTGACCACACGGTCCCGCCACCCCACACCCTGGGAGGAGAGCGACTGACTCCCAGAGTTAAATGTGGACAAAGTGGGCACACTTCCTTCCAACCTGGGAGTAGGGGACCCTGCAGGGGCACATCTACGAAACCCACGAGCTCTCCTGGGCCGCACACTGGGACATATCCAAGGCCCGCGCTGGGTTCTTCCCTGCGTGACACCGAAGCAGGTGGAGGCCTGGGTCTCACCGATAAGCATCAGCAGAGCGGCCCCCGTGGCGGTGCAATGAGAAAAGCCGAGCTCCAGCAAGATCTGGTAGGCCATGGGCACCAGAAGGGCCCCGGTGAGGGCCGGCAGCAGGCGCAAAGACCACACGGGCACGTTGCTGCTGTATTCTGGAAAAGCAACCACAGCAGAGCTGAGCACACGGTGCACGCACCATCTTCCTGCACTGCAGGTGTGTTTTCAAACACAGTGTCATGTTCACAGACCCTAAAATGCAAGTTTGCAAAACTAGGGACCATGTCAGGAATGGAGTGCATACGCTGCAGATAAAAGCTGTGACATTGGCCGTGCGCAGTCAAAGCCTAGCTCTCATCAAGCGCAGAAACAATGCCTAATGATTCTGAAAGTAGTTAGTGCTTTACTTATTTATAAATCTACCCCATCTTTTCCCAAAAACATTTGAAGCAACAGACAAAACTTACATGTACAAAAGATAACTGCGATCAGACGCCAAGTACAGACTGTGCTATGTATACCGAAAACCAAGGACAAAATAAGGACTATGATTAAGCGCTAAGATGTCTACCAGACCTTTCAAAAGCCTTCCACTTGTACCGAATTTATCATGCCCTGGACAAATTAATAAACCATGCTGTTAATCCCTATGAAAGCCGATCCCTCTCCATCCTAACATGTGCAATGTCACAAGGGACGTGAAAATGACCTTTTACCTGCTCCAATTCTGTTCCACAAAAAGTTACCATCGAATCCTCCTAAATAACCTGAAACAGAAGATGAGTCAGTAACTATCCCGCACAGCCAAGAGTTGGGGGAGTGCCAATCGGTGGCAGCAATAGGGAACCAATGATAATCAGACATGGTTTCTGCCCTCAAGATATTTCACCTATGAATTTTATTACCTTTTAAATAAATTGCCACAATTTTATTTATTTACTTATTCATTTAGGTGTTGCAAATAAGCTTTATTTATTAATTTATTTTTAAGTAATCTTTACACGCAACATGGGGCTTGAGCTCACAACCCCGAGATCAAGAATCGTGCTCCACCGACTGAGCCAGTCGGACACCCCTCACTTATAAGTTTTAAAGGGTTACTTCTCTTACTAATGAATCCTACCTCCTAAGGCCAGCAGCATGTGGCCAAATGGTGGCCCACTGCCGTCCAGAAAGAAGATCCGCTTCATGTAGAAAGAGATGTACTGCCCATAATATACTTCATCGAAACTGAAAAGCAAACCCGCATGATATTCAACTAGAAATCTTCACCAAACACAGGTTATCAGGGTAAACGTTAACCTGTTTCCAAACAAGGTGAGAGAGTGCTCAGCCTTGGTCAGGGCTTCTGCCGCAACTGTACTACATCCCCAAATGTTAAGACAGGTGCACAGCATCATCCATCCACAAGGACAGGAGGGAAAACTCACCAAGAACAGCCACACACTCAGGATGTTTGCCCAACACAGACTCTATTTACCCTCCCCAGTTTCATTTAGGGACGTGCTAGCAGGCAGCCTACTGAGAGGCCTCAGAGACCTGGGGCTACGTCTGTGACTAAGAGTCAGAATCACACCTGGTAACCAGGTGCAGGGCTAACAGGGAGATGTGCAGAAACCAACGGCAACAAATGTTTTCAGACAATCAGGGACATTCAAGGATCCTGTCAATACTGCTGTCAATTTCTTAGGCATGCTAACGTTAAATCAGTTTTTGTTTTTAAGAGTTCTCATCTTTCAGAAATACACCAAATTACTTAAACATGCTGCTTATTATGACTTGCCCCCCAAAAAATCCACTGAAGCTGAGTGATGAATACATTGATTGGGGAGGGGGTTGTTAAACTATTCTCCCTCCTTTTGTGTACGTTTAATGTGTTCCACAGTGAAAAGTTAAGCTTTTTTGTTCATTTTTGAACACATGTATTAACCAGATAGTGAACGGCCCTGTAATACCACCAGCAGTCATCTCTCCTTAGAATGAAGAATTCACTCAAAGGTCAATGGCGACTCACTTCCAAATCCATCAATCCTCCACCCTCCACCCTTGATTTTAAATGGTTACCTACAGCTGCTACCTGTTTCAGGGGCCAGATTTCACCTGCTAGAGAACTACAGGGCAAGATGTGATAGGTGGACTCAGCATGTGCTGTTCTGGGGGACAAACTGGCCTCTCCTCTGCCCAAAACACCCATCACCGAGTTCCACCCTCTCACTTCTGCTGTTCAGAAGGGCACCTTCTGTCACCAACACATGAACAAATTACAATTCTTTCCGATTCGCCCTGAGTGGGGTTGTCTGGCTTACACCACAGCCCTTGGATAGGCAAGCTGCCACAGGCGGCTCAGTAAGCCCACTGCAGTCAGAACCACAACATTCAAATTGATGTCAGCTGTCACCACCACAGGGCGCTTCAAAAATCCCAACATCTTGTAGAGCAGCAGGTCCTTGAGGATGCCCTGGAGAAGAAGGGAAGAGATGGCATCAATAAATAAGCAGCAACCCTGAAGGCTCACAGATACGAGGAAAAGCACTGCAACCCCCCTGGCTCTCAGGTGCACCACGAAGAACCGTGCGTTAGGGACAGGTCGTTGAGAGAAAGTCAGGAGGACACCAGGAGTCAACTAAGGTGAGAATTCGGGGACCTCAGGACTGAATATTCACTCACTCAACAAGTCACTCGAGGAACACCAGCTGAGCACTTCCCGGAGAGGAGCTGCTTATTAGGGAAGAGCGCGGACCTCGCCAACCTCGCCCTTCTGGGTCTCAGAAGGCTCCCCATCCCCTAAGCGCCCCCTTTCTCACCCTGACGGTGCATCTGTACCCAGGCGCCCCCGTTTCCTCCCCGAGGCATCATCTTCCCTTGCGCTCCACTTGTCTTAAGGCTGCATCTACGCTAAGCGCCCTTTCTCGCACCAAACAAAGCTGCATCTGGCCTTTGGCGGGCCTCTTCTCGGCAGAGACCTCATCGGCCCTGGGAGGCCCCTACTCCTCTTCCAGACATTCCCTTTCTCCCTCAGGCTGCACCCCCTCCTCTCCCAAGGCTGCACCTGCCATGGCACCCCTCTCTCCCCGGGCGCACCTGCCCTCGGCCCCGCCCCCTGTCGGGCCTGACGCCGATGCCCCCGCCCCAGCTCGTCCGCAAGCCGCGCACGCGCGTCCCGCGCAGACTCCCCGGGGTCTCATCTGGGCGCTCGTCCCTGGCGCCCCAAACGTACTCTCGGTTCGTCGAGTTTCCGCAGAGGTGCTCCCCGCGTCCGGCCCTGCCTCGGATCTGCCGGCGGGGGCGCGGGGGGCGGCGACCGTTAGGGGTTCTCGTCGCGCCCGGGGGCGAGACCGCTCGGCACTCGGCGCCGCCCACGCACCTCCTACTCGACGCTCGACTCGCCGTGCCTGCGGAGCCCTTCGCGGGAGCGGCGCGCGTGCGCCCTGGGCCAGAGCACCGCGCGTGCGTCGCAAGGGCCCTCCGGGTCTGGGGCCTCGCGGAGACCCTTCTCTATAGTAACGTCGTTAACGGCTTTAGTATTCCAGGAACCTCGTGCCCACTGAACGCTCCGGTGTCTTTTTTTAAAAAAACAAGACAGTCGGGCCTTAACCACGTGCGTCTCAGTGCGGTCCGGCGAGCACCTCGCGTGCGGGTGTCTGCCCGGAGCCCGCGGGTGCGCACGTGCGCCGGGAGGGCGGGCAGGGTCAGTGCTGCCGCCGCTTTGGCGGGCCTCTTCTCGGCAGAGACCTCATGGGTCCTGGGAGGCCCCCACTCCTCTTCCAGGCATTCCCTTTCTCCCTCAGGCTGCACCCCCTCCTCTCCCAAGGCTGCACCTGCTGGGGCGCCCCTCTCTCCTCCGGCGCACCTGCCCTCGGCCCCGCCCCTTGTCGGGCCTGACGCCGATGCCCCCGCCCCAGCTCGTCCGCAAGCCGCGCACGCGCGTCCCGCGCAGACTCCGGGGTCTCATCTTCCCCGGGCTCCGCCCTTCCCGGCCGCCGCTCTCCCGCCCCATCTCCCCTCGGGCTCCCGCGCCCCCCGCCTCCGCTCCCCCGCACCCCACCGGACCCCCGCACCCCTGGCGTCCCCGCCCACCGCTCCCCAGGGTCCCTTGGGCCCCTGCACCGCCCGCCGCCACTCTTCCGTCCCCCCCCCTGCAGGAGACACAGCGCCTTTGGCCAGGAGAACGGCGGGGCGGGACGTTTAACGGACGGGAACACCACCCTTCTTCCCAGTCTCCCTCTTCCTGTCCTTTCGTGTACGTGTGTGTTCATCTCATGGATGGGTACTGCAGGGTTAAGAACTACAATTACGGTTCTTCACCGTGCAAGATTTTTTTCCCCCGCGAACGTTGGTCAAGCCAGCGTTAGAAGACACCGGTTAAGAATGTAGGGTTACTTCTGACTTACCCATGCCTCGCTCAAGGCTGTGGAGAAGGGAGCGAGCTGGGGCTCATCCTGCCTGAAGCCGGGGGCTCCCTGGGCCCCGGGAGGAGTGGGGCTGGCTGGCTCCTAGGTGAAGTTCCGTGAACCACCCGTCCCCAGGGGCAGTGAATCCAGGGAACGGGTGTGGCCACTAGAGCTGAGACAGCCCGGACAGCCCGTGCCCAGGTCCCAATTCTTTAAAGTCAAGAGGCGCAGAAGGAATCTGCAGGGAGTCTTTCCTCATGCAAAGTGTTCTACGTGGGGATCATTTATAAGTTTCCTATATTCTTAACTGCTGCCAGGCCACTGTGTTAAGTGACCTCTTTGAATCCACACTACCCCAGGAGGTGTAGGTACTGTTAAATCGACATTTTACAGTTGAAATTGTGACTCCAAGGGGTGGAGTGTCCTTCCAAGTCATGCAGCTAGGGTGGGTGGGGGCAGAACGGAGCATCACCGCTGGGACTCAAATCCAAGCTCTTGATCCCTCACTTCCCCAAGCCTGGAGTGCTCATCTCTCCTACCCGAAAGCGCATCATAATCTTCTCCTCCCAGCAATAGAAAAGGGTCACTAAGGAGTGGCGAAAAAACCCAAAAAAACAACAAAAACGCGACAAAGCAGGGCGCCTGGCTGGCTCAGTTTGGTAGAGCATGCAACTCTTGATCTTGGGGTCATGAGCTTACTTCAAAATTAAAAAATAATAATAAGCCATGACAAATCAGATGCTTTCTCCTCTGACCTGCCCACTCCTCAGGGGAAGTAGGGGGGAGGGCAAAGGGCAGGCAGATGTCCTGCACACCTTCCTATCACCCACCAGGGGAAAGGACCAGCACTAATGCTCCCCCATTTGGAAGATGCACCCTATCTATAGGTTTCAATCCCTTCTCTCCCCCACCTTGCTTTTAAAGCATTTCAGCCAAGTCACTCCCGATTTCCACATAAGCTGTCCAGAAAAACTCTTCCATCTCTCTCATCAAATGACCACAGAAAATCGAGGGACACACAGCCTGAGAAAGCATGTTCAGCTTTAGGGCTTTTTCTTTTCTTTTTTTTTTAAATTTTTTTATTTAAATAAGGAGAATTCTTTCATATGGAAAGAGCTAGTACAATCACATATTTGAAAGGAGAAACAATAGGTACTGATCCGGAGGGAAGGGCAAAGGGTGTGTGTACCACATGGCCTGCTGAATCCATGATTCCATTTCCCATCCAAGGCAAAAGCTTCCCAGAAAATATATAAACAAGCTGCACATTACACCTTTAGCCATCGTCTGCCCTTTCAAATATCTGGTCTACATGAAAAGACAAAGAGGAAAGGCCAAAACAAAAGGGAACAAAAAACCCTCGACAACAAAAAACCCAAACCCTTTTTACTACGCAAGGCATGAGGTCAAAAGCTCAGAGTACAGTATCCCCTTTAAACCATGGAAGAAAGTCATCCACCCAGAGCCTTCATAGACATTTCCTCTCTGAGGCTTCATAACATGCTGAAGACAGGGTCCCGGGGACACAGCCACCCAGCCAGGGTGGGAAAATGGTGAACGGCAAGGTCAGAGGCACCCGGAAGAGCACTAGCCAAGTATGCACTGGTGGTCCTGATGGAGGGCATGGCTAGGGCACAGTGCCTGACCCCAACACTGAGCCACCCAGTCCCAGGTGATCTCTTGGGTCCATCTCATGTTTTCAAGCAGGAAGAGCTGGCTTTCTGGAAGTCTGCATTTCCCATTCAGCACAGAACATGACAAAGCACAAACACTCTAGTGCCCTTAGTTGTCAAAGGCCATTTCCCACAGACCACCTAACCCAGGCTTGCTCTGCAAGCAGTGAAAAGGGACAAATACATATTTGAGAGGCAACATGCAGCTACTTGGTGGAGGGGAACCGAACAGCAGGGAGGGGCTTCACCAGTCTGCCACGCACTGCCTCAGTGGGCCATTTCTGAACACGGCCGTGCACTCGTGCACACCCTCAGCCTCCTTGGCTCTGAGCATCAGTCACAAACCTCATCACCCATCCAGAGGGCAGATCCAGAAGACAGGAGGGCGAGGGCATAGCTGGAGAGACCCAAGGTCAGTACTTCACAAGATTCCCCAATACCCCTCCAAGTGGCTGGAATGACCACATCTTTGGAACTCAACCAATTTCTGAATAAGTCATTCTCTGTTTTCCCTCATAAGGAACCCAGAGCCAGAAGTGTATGAATTCCAAGTTTGAAAACAACAATGTGGACTAAAAAGGGGGAAGCAACACTAAAGAAAACCAGATCAAATATAACTGGCAGAGAGGTTTTCAAGGGGGGTGTATGCCTCTTGAACACTCGACCCCACACTCCAGGATGTCACCCCACTGAGCAGTTGACACTGGACAGACACTACTGCAGGGTCACTGGATGCCAAGCAACAGGCTGCACCATCAATGGCCAGGGCCAAGCTGCCAGCATCAGAAGGGAGGGAGAGGTGCACTGACAGGGTTCTGACCCCACCCCCCGCCATTCTCCCTCCACCCCAATCTCAGCAGCCCCAGAAAGGTAAGTGCTGGTCTTCACCTGTTCCCACCAAAAGCCCCATGGCATCCTGGCAGAGGCCTCCCCATGGATTTGCATTCTAAGGATGGGGGTTTGAAACCAGACTAAGACCCTAAGCCCTATTACCTTAAGCTTGGTTCTAAAAACCACGTGAAAAGAGATATTGCACCTTAAAACCTCTCTGCACTAAAAACTGCATTTCATCAGACCGAGGAAGGGATGCGGGGTCAGGCAGGCCTCAGACCTGCCCTCTGCCCCAAGCCCAATTTAAAATCTGTATCTTAGTGGGAAAGAGACCGCAGCTCGGGCACACAGAGGTGGTGAATGCACTGAACTTCACATGCAATTTCCTGGCCTTTCCTGCACAGAATAATTCAGACATTATATATAAATAGAGCAGTGAAACATTTACTTTTTTTCACCTAGACCTACAACATCAATACATATAAATAAATTCTAGTGTTTTCTGTTTTTATTGGGGAGGGGAAGGAGAGAAAATACAGGGGTAGAGGAAAGGGCTGGCGAACAGGTGACCTTTTGTTTTTACTCTTTCTCAACCAGGAAGCTCTGTCGCGCTGACGGCAGGTCCACCGGAAGGGTACAACACCTTGAGCTTGGAACAGCATCCGGGGCTGTTCTGTTGTATTTCAAAATGAGAAAAACCTTTCTTTCCTTCTGACATACAATGCGCCCTGGAATTCGGTGTGCGGGCCTGGCCGTGTTGCTGAGTGCACGGGCAGCGGCAAGCATGTGTGGCTCCCGCAGGGGCAGCAGAGGGGGGACAGGGCAGGGCAGCTGGTCACGGGGACGGCAGTCACACACCCGCAGGGAAGAGAGAGAGCAGATGAGCGCACAGGGCAGGTGAGTGCGGGCAACTCGTCAGGCGAGCAGCCGTCGGAGAAGGGACCTCAGAAACAAGATCCCGGCCTGAAGGGGACCAGGTGGTAGGAGCGCGCGGTGAGGGTGGAGGCAGAAGGGGAGCGCAAAGCTGTCGACAAAGCACTAGAGCATCTGCCAAGACCACCGGCCCTCTCCGGAGGACCCCTGCGTCCGCCCCGCACTCTCGCTGGCGGGACGAGCCCCGCTTCCTCAAAGCAGTACAGGGCCCCGAGGACTTCCGCGCGCCGCTCCCGGCTCCATGCCGGACACAGCGCTCAGAGCGCGGGCGTCATGCAGCTGCGGCGGCCCGAGGGTGCGCTCTTTGGGGCGCGTCCCCACCCACCTACTGCCCGTGCTCTGGGCCAGGCCCTCCCTGGAGCCCCCGGTGGTGGCAGGCAGCAACTCGTTTAGGAACGTGGCTGGCCGCTTCGTTACCCCGAAGAGCATGTGCAAAACTGGACAGTTCCCTTCCCCTCTCCTTGGAATGACAAAATCGGGGATGATTTCCTTCTAGGTCTTATTTTAAGAAGAAACAACAAAAAGCCAGCATAAAATGGCTCACACAAAGATTTTGCTAGCGGCATTGCTACACACTTTTCTCCCAGGCGGCCCACAGCCCAGCTCAGGCCCCTCTGGCCCAACCACCCGGGTCTGCCGGTGGGAGCAGCCTTCCGGGCCGCACGCCTCTGCCGCAGACCCCAGCAGCCAGCCGTCCGCGCCCGTCCCCACGTGAGGGAGCCTCACAGTTTCCAGGGGCGAGCTGTGTGGAAGGTGGCGGGACAGGAGGATCCAGACAAGAGACAGGCTCAGGAGGAGAGGAGGGCACGTTACGGAAGGCTTCAAGGAAGGGTGTGCGGGTCAAACAGCAGCCCCCAGGTGCCAGGGCCCCAGACGCAGAGGCCTGCACGGGGCCTGTGGTGCGGTCAGCTCACACCATCCGGGCCGCGCTGGGAAACACCAGGGACTCTGTATCTCCGTGATTTACCTCAGCTGCCCCGTGGTCAGCACGTCCACTGGCTTTAACAGAGTCCAGGACAGAAATTCTATGTCATGATTACACTAAAAATGCCACTAAGCTCCAGCAGTCGACCATCAGGCCAGAGGCTGGAACCCAACCGTGACAGCAACCTCACCTGCCTCTCCCCCTGCCTCTCCCCCTCACTGCTCCCGAGCACGGAGCTGCCCCCCGGCGTGGCCTCCATGTTTTCTGTGAGCACCCGCACCGGTTAACCCACAGAGAGCGTGCGGGGGGGACGTCTGCCCAAGAGTCCTGTGTTAAGATATGGCAGGGATGGCCCAGTGGCCCAGGAGAGAGGGGGCGGCAGTGTGGGACTGGGACAGAGGAGGGGTGAGGGAGAAGATGGAGAAGAACGTAGAAAAGTTCAGCTATGCACACATAGCTTGTTTTTGTTTTCTTTTCCTTTCTCCTTTGTAAAAACTTTAGTTGCTTTTTAAAACAAAAAGCCTCAAACTAAAATGGCCCTGCTGCCAAACCACTGTGCCTGGGGCGGGGTGGGGGGGGGGTGGAGGTGGGAAGCGCTGCAGAGAAAGCGCCCTGGCGGAGGGGTGGGACGGGGAGGGGCGGGATCATCTGTACTGCACAAAGGCTCGAGTCACTCCACAGTCACTGTGGACAGGAGACGGGGACAACGTGGGGATGGGGTCGTTTGCTTGCTTGTTTGCTTCGTAGTAAAGCGAGCAGGTCAGTGCCACATATCCACGGGGGCAAGCTTGTTGGACAACGGAGCTTTCGGGAGTGGACAAGGGAAGGGAGGTCTCTCAGTCCGGGCCAGGTGGTTGGACGGTGGATCTGGTGAGATGTCCGAGATGTCCGAGTGTCTGGCTGTGTCAAGGCGGAGCGGCGGCCCTGTCCTCTGGGGGGGGTGGGGGGGGTCGAGGCGTGGCCAAGCACCTTCAGGCCTTGCTCTCCTCCACTTTGACCGCCCGAGGCTTGATTGCTCCTGTTCGCTTCATCTGGGAGGCGGCCGAGGGGGCCTCCTGCAGTTTCACGGCTCCCAGGCTGGGTTTTTCATCCACTCGTTGTTTGGCCTTTGGACAGATGAATGGCGACAGAGACAGTTACCCTTATGCAGAAACATCTGTCTGGATACATAGCTCCCACCGCCCCCTGCCTGCTCCTGAGTCACACATAGGAAAGCTACCCTAAGAGGGCCATCCTTTGGTGGAAGGACCAGACTGAGAAGGACCTCCCCGAGGAAGGACACAGGCACGAGCTGCTGTTCCCCTCCCACGGGTGCTGAGGGCAGTGATTCAGGGAGGCAGGAAGATGCTCGGTCCTCCGGGAAGCACCCCATGATGGCCACGGGCCTCTGCAAGAGTGGCACATCCAAGGCCAACTTGCAAGGACCTTCTCAAATCAGTGCACCCCATGCCGCAAGGGCAAAAAGCCCCCGAGCACACCCAAGTGCACTCCACAACTGGAACTCCCGAATGTTTGCCAAGGGGCACGGGGCCACTACATGGACTTGGTCCTCCCCGATCTTCGACAACCGCCCCCCCCCAACTCCTGCTCTCCAGAAACCTTTTCCCAGGACCCTCATTTGGCCTCAAGATTCCCACTCAGGGTCCCAGTAACCTGCAGGTCTGCGGTCAGCCTCGACTCTGCCCCCCACCGGGGTGTGAACTCTGCAAGAAAGCTTTAGCAGCTCAGTCCAAGCAATTCAAGGAGCGACCCTCCGGGGAACCAAGTTAGGAGGAGCGTAATGAGCGATCAAACTTCCGCCTCCATCAGCCAGGAATGCGGTTTTAATAAAAAGCCACGCCTGCCGTGTGTGAGCTCTGGAGTGCCACTGCATTTTAGAGTAGCGGCCGAGAACAGTGCCTGAAGGCAAAGACACTGAGAGACCCCTTTTGTTACAAAATGGGAAAGCGGCGTTCCACGGTACTCCCACCCAGCCAAGACAGAGACGAGACACAGCACTTACTAGAGCTACAGCACGCGCACGCACACACACGCGGCTTCTAGAGCTGACCCACAGACCTAACCAAGTCCCAGCGCCTTCACAGCCCAAATCGCTATGGAGGGAGGGTCCACCTTTGGCGCCACCTCCTCAGAGGAATCCGCATCCTCCCTTCTCTGCAGGACAAGGAAGGATCCAGACGCCCGTCAAGAGGAGAAATGCCTTCGCCAGGAGGGACTCGGGCTGCCGGCTCCCGGCGCCACGCTCTAAGCGCTAGGGCACGTCTCTCTTTTTAAGAGGAGCACTCAAATGGGTTGGACAGTCCCTTCTCTTTTGGCGCTTGGAGATGGGCCTAAGCGTCCGGGGCTGGAGGGTCTGGAAAGCCATCTTCTACCTGTTGAACGTAGTGTCCCTGCACAGAGCCCATGTTAACTGCTGATCCAGAGGGCTTCCCACTGGGGCTAGCAGAGCTAGGCCTGAAAAAACCAAAGGCAGGGGGTGAGAACACACACGTCACCAGAGAAACCGAGTCAAGCCTAGCACACGGCGCGGCCCTGGCTCGGGTGGCGCCCTCTCGGACGGAGGAAAGGCAAGACCTCAGACAGCGGAGTGCAGAGGGCGCCGGGGCAGGTCATAGAGACACGGCCGAGGGCAAAGGGGCCGAGGCCCCGGCTGCGGGCAGACACTGACCGGACAGGCAGACGGGCACTGACCGTCTCTCGGGGTCTAGAGGGTCTGGACCAACGGGACTCTGTGACCCACACCAATAGTCTATGAAGCAGATCTCAGAATGGGGCCAAGTTTATTCCTAGTTTTCACTTTTTTAGACGGGGGAGGGGGGCGGAACCGAAAGGAACAAAAATCTGTCGGAACATCTTTCTGAATGTGTTCTGTTGACCAGACAACCAGTTCTCCTGGATGTTGACTAGGGGTCAAAAGCTTGAGAAGAGCTGTGTGTGGAGTTCCTCAGGACCCTCGACAGTGGGGGTGCCCAGGCCCTGTGCCGAGGGCCACGACCCCCAAGCATGCCCCCCCAGTGTCTGACCAGGGAACCCTTTTTTGGCAGGGCATGCCTCAGAAGCCCTGTTTCCAGAAAACTTGGGAAACACCGTTCTATAGAAATACACCAATTTTCCCCACCCCGCCACAGCACCAACAAAACAAAGGCCATTCGTGAAGGCTTCTATCTTCTACATGTTCTCCAAAGAGCCCACTGCCGTCTCTCCTACGCTCACCAGACACGGGAGGCTCTGTCAGCTCTGGGTTTGCCTCTGCGGCCAGAAGCTGCTCACGGCCGCCCACGGCAGCAGGGGGACAGCATCTGTTTATCCACAGAGCTGCCCTCATCACTCCGGATGATACTCATCATTCTGTGTTGCTATCTACCTGTACTTTTCATACAGTTCTGTTGTTTGAGCCTACGTGAAAAATATGGTCAGACCACAAAACAAACTAATAAACAAAAATAAACGAAGCCAAGAGGGTAAAGTAAGAACAGAAAAGAGGACGGAATGGGGAAAAGGTCCCACAAATGCCTTTCTCTGGAAATGCAGGTGGAGCGTGGAGTGACGGGGCAGACGGGAGGGACGAGGACCCGGCCTCGACGCTTCCAGAGCAGGAGAACGAGATGGTGCTCTGATCTGTGGGAGTGCTGCCCGATTGGAGGGTGGCTGTGCGCCCCTAGAGGGACCTCGGGGCGCCCTGGAGCCCTGCCGCTAACCTCACGGAGCGCCCCAAATCACGCGTGTCTGTTCTACTCGCTTACAAACAGGAGGGCGCTCCAGGCATCTCCCACGTGCATCAAGAGCCGACTGTACCCACCCGCGGGCCCCAGGCCGGAGCATGCTGCCTGCCCCTCCTGGCACACTCCTCCTCAGGGGCCAACAGCTCCGTGGAACCAGAGATTCTTCAACTTTCTAGTATAGTAAGCAATTCAGTACCGGGACTCATCCAAAGCCACCTCCAAATCCAGTTAAGGGACCTGGGACAGTTACTGGAGGCAGAGACCGAGACCGAGGACGCAAAGAGAAGGGGCCAGTCCGTGCAGTGAGAGGCACTGATGGCCCCGCGAGGCCAATGCGGGGAACATGCAGCCCTGGGAAAGGAAATTCTCCTCGCCTTCCAGGGAGTGTACTTTCCTGGCCACTGAATCCTTTGGAAAATCTGGTGAGAAAGCTGTGAATAGGTCAGGCCTCACACTATTAAAATGTCAGCCGTTCCTTTTCCTACCTTTCCAGAAAACTCTCCCAAACCAGAGCATTTTATTATGATAACTAGAAGCAAAACCACTCTGTCAGTTCCTGATTTCCCCGCGGTTAACTAAAACATGAGTGTGTCCCAACACTGAAACTTCAAGGTGACACATGGCTTCAAAGGGGACCCGGCCTCAAAGGGACCCAGCCTCAATGCCCCTCTTCGGCTCTCCCTGGGCCCGAGACTCTTCTGAACCACTGAGTCCTGTCTAGACCAAGTACTGGGTGACGCAGCATCCGACCCCCAGGGCATTTCTTTACCTATAAGTCTGTGGTGATGGCACGGAGCCTCCTGAAGGAACATTCTGTTTACTGTCGGCAAAGTGGAAGCCCTTCATCTCCATCTGAGAGGACTGAAGACACCAAGAAGGAATGAGTGGTCGTTTGATGGCCCTGGAGATGCCCAGCCATCACTGACCCACCCTGTGCAGAGCCGATGAGAATTTCCAGGGAGAGAGGGATCGTCTAAAGGAATCAGCACTCCCCTTCCCCTCAAGTCTAGGCTTGAGAGGCAATTCTTGGAAACAAGAACTGTCCCATTTTTGTTCTCTTGAAGTGGGGTGGGGAGAGAGGACTGTGCCCCACCAGGATGGGCCATCAGCAGAGCCTGGACCCCAGTCCTAGACACGCTCTATGGGGATGTCTGGGACCAGTCTCTAGACGGCCCCATCACAGCTCCCCTGGCCCATCGGCCCCAGGCATCACCCCCACACACCCCTTTCCCTTCTGCTCTGGGTCTCGGCTCATGCAACTAGCTTACACAGGAACCAAGGGGCCCCACCATGGGGTTCCTAGAGGACTTCACCACGAGCAGGAAACCAGTGGTCTGGTGAGGCCAAGAGCTTGCACCCCAACCCCTGGCCCTTTCTGCCCCAACAGGCTTCCTGACTAGCTAGCAACGATTCTCCCCAGAATGCAGCAGGATGGAGTCCTCCTTACCTCTCTGCTGGTGTTAAGGACCGAAGGCTGGGAGCCGGGTGGAAGGATTCTTCGGGGCCCCCCGACAGAGAGGCTCTGCCCCTGCGGCAGCTGGATGGACTGTGGCAGAATCAGGGGCTGCTGTCCAGAGCCGTACCGCGGCAGGGGGAGCTGGGAGCCAGGCAGCGGCATCGTCAGCTGCTGGAGGACAGGGACAGTCAAGAGGAAGATCGGATGTCGGGGAGGAAGCCATAAGCTACTGTTTACACGTGGCCCCGAGAGCAGACACACGCTATACTTCAGGTAAGACAGGTTCGGGATTTCCGCTAGGGCACGCCCTCGAAGGCAGGGCAAGTCTGGCCAATGGAACCAGGCAGGTGGAGAAGATAAGCTCAGGGCCGTGCCAGCAGGTGCCACGCTGTGAGGTGCTCCTGGGGTAAGCGTGGGATGCGAGCGGCTCCTCTCCAGAGCGGCACAGGGCCACATGCACCCCAGACCTTCTTGCTTTTGCCCAGCAAAGGTTTGCCGAGTGCACGGTATGTGCACCAGGGGGAAGCACAAGGACACGGTGAGACCCAGGGAGCAGCGAGGACAGGGCCGCACCGGACGCGGACCCAGCATGGGGAGTGCAGGCAGCAAACCCCCTGTGCGTGGGGGCGGGGAAGAGTTAGGGAAGGTCAGGGGGGCTTCTCGGCAAGTAATGTCCAAGCGAATCCCCAGAAACGGACGCTGTATGGATGTGTATCTACGTACTCCTTTTCGAGGCACAAAAAGGCAAAACCCCTTTACTGTTTTGCCTCTAAAGGTGATGGAAAACTCAACTGGGTTCCGGGGTTAAGGGTTCCTGGAACTGGAGACTCTTGGATCCTTCTGAAGGCTATTATGGCAGCAGAATGTGTGTTTATGGGGGGGGGGGTGGTGACAGCAAGCTCTCGTGACCACTTCTCAAGTCCAGCACCACATGGGTGACAGGGAGGGGGGCCTGGAGACTCAGGACCGGGGCAGGGAAGCCACTTGTCTCTCAGTCACTTTCCTCTTCATCCCCCGTGCATTGAGTCCACAGTGGGGGGTCAGAAGGATCTACTGGAACCGCATCATGGAGACGAGTGGCAGCCAGAGCCTCCAGACCCCACACTCCCCCTTGCACATGACAGGGTGTGGGACGAAGAGGAGGACGGCGCTATGCTTTGGAGTGTGTGGTGTGGCCAGACTGGTGTTTTAGGGGGCAGCCTGGCTGCCGTGTTGAGAACAGACTATTGGGCCCAAGAAATGGCTAGAATCTGAATACTTTCTAAAGGTAGAGCCAAAAGCTCCTGCTGAAGGATCAGAGGGGGTGTGAGGGCAAGTGGGGACGCACGGGTGACATGGACAAGATAGCCAGAAGGGCCGGGAGAAAAATCACGTTTCGGACTTGATGCCTTCGCGCATCATGTTGCAGATGCCGTAAGATGCCAGAGGAGAAGTGACAGGCAGCCCACGGGCTGGAAATCAGACACCTGGTGGGACTGGAAAGGCCCAAATTTTGATGGGACTTAGAGCCACAGGACCAGACAGAGGTTAGAGGGCAGAGCCCGGGGGCACGGGGAGATTGCAGACCACGCAGATGAGGAAGAGGTTTTCACCAGGATGGTGCCTGCAAACCAGAGCGAAGAACACGATTCCAGGGGGTTATGAGCATCCTCTGGGTCAAGTGCTGCCGATGGGTCAGCAGCATGAGAGTAAAAAATAACCATCAGGAATCGACTGGTGTCCTTAAAAAAAAGTTTCATGGGTTTTTTGTGTCTCTTTAATGAGTGGAATAATAGGGTCGGCTGGGTGTAAACAGGAGGCTCCTCCTCCTCCGTGGAGGGCGGCCCTGCAGCGCGTGTGAGGGACCCAGCAGGAGCCTGGCTGGAAGGGCCTCTCCCAGGCACGGCCAGCCTACCCCTGGGGCAGGAGACCCGGCAGGGGGCACTCTGTACAAGATCTCATTTTGTCACTGCTTGTATTTCTCTAGTGACATGGGAAGCAAGATCCCGCGGGTGAAGGCGGCAAGGAGAAAGTTGCAAGTCTGAAACCGGCAGTGGGGGCAGGGGACTGACGGGCCTGAGTGCGGGGACATGGACACTCCCGAAGGTGGCTGTTGGCACTTGGCTGCGTGTAGCCCGAGTGGGTCTGGCTTTCCGTAGGCGCAGACGGCTGTGCAGACCCAGGACTGGACTTTACCAAGGTGAGAACACCGGAGGGGGCGCTGAGGGCAAATGCAACAGGACAGCTCCGCTAAGCTGGGCAGGAAAGGAAGTGAGCCCACAGGGGCAGGTGGTAAACGGGTGGCCGGAGCTGGGGCGCTAGATGGGGAGAGCCAGAACAGCAGAGCTGGAGAGTGGTAAGCCCCTTAAGCTTGAGATGACGGAAGAGGGACTGCTTCTGGCACTGACCAGCCTGGGGACCGTGAGCACAGCGGAGCACGGGGCGGGGTGGGGGGTAAAGGGGCCATGGAACAGAGACCAGGCAATCATCTATGCAGACATCAAAACCACCAGTGGCTAGATTAGGAACTGTGTTGGGGAGCCTGAGTCAGGGGCCAAAGCAGGGGAGGAGTGACCCTCAAAGCCATCCAACACTGCTGACGGTCGTGAGGAAGATAAGGAGCCAACACTGGATTCACTGTGTGGAATCACAGCAACACGCAGGCCACTGGGGCAGCGGACTGTATGGGCTCCAGAGCTGGGGTTTTGGGGAAAAGGGAGGGAGAGAGGTCTAGAAGCATCAGTGGGTACGCCAGGACATGCACCCCATCTCCAAGCCCCCCGGGACGAGGGTGAGGAGAGGCTGTGGGAGAATCAGTGTTCTCAGGGGATAAATAGGAGACGGGACCGTTCCCAAGGGGCAGAGGACCTGGCCCCCCCGGTTCTAGCAGCCCAAGGATCAGCCACAAGATTACAAGCAGCAAATCACACATCAAGAGGCAGATAAAAAGGAAAACCAGTCATGAAAGAAAGAGGCCCAGTGTTCTGGGCAGGAGGGACTGAATTCCTGACCTGTGGGAGCTGGGAGTCCAACAACTGGGAGGCGCCCAGGCCTGCAGCCTGACCCAGCTGGCCCTCGTAGACCAGGGCTTGGTTCCCACTCATGGGCTGGTAGGGGGAGCCAGACTGGGGCTTCACCATCTCTAAGGGCTGCATGCCTGGGAACGCCGAGTACGGAGGCTTCAAGGCTGTGCCTCCAGAGAGGATCATGGTGCTGGGCGGTGACAGGCTGGGATGCATGTACACCTGAGATCTGCAAAAGCCAGACAGACAGTGGGTCAGGGGTGGGAGCGCAACAGCAAGACCTCAAATAAGAGCACACACCACGACCCCCCGGAGGGCTTGCTAAAACCCACACTTCTGGCCTCACCACCCCCCGCACCGAGTTTCTGACTCAGGAGGTCTGGGACAGAGCCTGAGAATCTGCATTTACAACAGGCTCCAAAGATGGTGTGGATGTTGGTCTAGGAGCCAGTTTGAGCGTCACTAGATCACACATCCAGGCTGTACAAGGCAGGGAAAACCTGCGTGATGCTAAAGGCCCGGGATTTCAGACTCATGGAAAAAGCAGACCAAGGGTCATGACCGGCGAGAAGGGAGGACGGGGAAGGGCTGGGAAGGGGCAGGATGACGTGGAAAGAAAAAACAAGGCCTACGGAGGACCATCAGGCCCACGCAGCTCCTGCGGCAGTTAATAATGACTCTGAAAGGGACTGTGACCACCCCCTCCACCGCCCCCCCCAAAGCAGGAAAGCGTGGAGCAGCCGTACAACAAAGGGAGCGAGCCCACAGGTCTGGGAGGTGGGCCTCCCTGGCTGCATCTCACCTGAAGGGCTGTAAGGAGCTGAAGATCTCCTGAGCCTGGGAGGCGGGGAGCCCGCCCCTCAGTCCCAGCTGGGCTGGAGCCTGCAGAGACGTGTGAAGGGAGAGTGGGATCTGCTGAGCAGCGGCAGCCTGCAGATGGGAAGCCGGGTAGGTAACCGCAGGGCCCTCCAGGCTGCCTCTCCACCCCAGCCCGCACCCCACCCCCCCTCCACACGGCAGCTGAAACACTGCCCCAAATGCACACTGGGGCTTGTCCTTCCGGTGCTTTCCTTGCTCTTGGGAAAAAGCAAACAATGGGTAATAATCCCAAACCCTGGTATGTTCCTACACTGGATTCTGTACAACAGCAAGAATGAATCCTAGCCACAGGTACTGAGAGCGGTGCGTTTCGGAAGCAACGGTGGATGGGACACGTACATGAGGAATACATGTGGTACGATCCGGTTACGTGAAGATCAACATCTTGTAAATCTAAACGATGTGGTATTTAAAAATACGTTTTACAAAGAGGTCGGGACAGGCAAAGTCCTCTGTCCTCGGTCCCCAAATCTGCTCCTGCCCAAGGGCCCCACCATCCTGGCCCACAGGTCCCTGGGGTGCTGGACCATCAGAAGGCCCCACACCAGCTTCAGGAAGGAGGCTTCCAGAAATCTGCCCCTTGCAGCACAGAAAATACGCCCATCCTGCATGAAAACAAACGCCTGCACGTTTCTAAAACTACCTCTTTCTAACGCATCCATGCCTGGGACTCTAGGCCTTTCTTCTCTTCATCAGAAGGATACCTGATACCAAAGGATACCAAAGAGAATTCCATTTCAGCTAATTCCCCAGCTAGGACACAGGAAGAACTCTGAGAGAGGGAAACTAAGAGTCTGGAGCCCAGGGCTCCATTCCTCTTCCCTATCTCTCCTGTATCTGTTCACTGAACATCTCCTGGCTGCTAGGACAGGCTGGGAGCTGGGCATTACACGTGAGGGACGCAGGAAGCGAGACAATGCACAAGTCAATGCAAGAAGTAACTCCACTGTGCGCTGCACCCCCATCCCCCACGGGGCCGCCTGGCTTGCTATCATCACCTGCTGGTAACTCTGCTGCTGAGGTATGGTTTGGGGAACCAGGCGGGGCTGACTTGCGAACACGTGGCCGTCCAGGTATAGAGGCGGCAGGTGGCTGCCTGCAAACAGAAGCCCAGAGGAGACAGAACAGAGTCAAATCTCACTGTTTCCGGATGTTCGCACGTGCATACTTTCCCAGGGAGTCAGCGGGAGGGAGCATGTGCAGAGCCCTGTGCTCCAGCAGCCCACACCGACTCACCCGCTGGGGAACACGGGCAGACGGCAGCATCAGGGCCCAGGAGCGGGGACAGGCTCCAACCCACCCTCCCACTGGACCCCTGGCCCACCGGCCCACACCCTGGGGAGCAGCTCTACTGCAGCTGAGGTGGCCTAGCTCTCGGCCCCTGGCTTCTCTATCCCGCTGCACTGAGTCCACAGTGGAGGATCAGAATGGTCTGCAGGGACTCTATCACTGGGACCCTGACAGCTGGGCCCTCAAAACCCCCAGCCTCTCCCTCGGAGCACCACCATGGTGGTAAAGGTGGCTACCGCTTACGAAATGCTTGGCTGACACTAAGCACTTTCCAGGTATGACCTCGTCTCGTCTGCTAACCCGCAGAGAGCCAGTCTTCTCGCCCAGAGGGCTGAGCCACTCACTGGCGGCGAGCCCCGTCTCTGCTTCCCAGGGAAGCAGAAGTGCAAGTTGTCCGCAGTGCCTGGGAAGCTATGACCACCCGACCTACAACAAACTCCTGCTTCTGCACACTCAAGCAATCCAAGTTTCTCTTTTGAGAATGAAGGGAGGCGACCCCGAAAGCTGGTTCGGGCCGGGGAATGGCGAACCTGGAAGAGAAGCCGAAGGCGCGACAGAGGCCACGGGCATGGGCGGCATGGAAACTCCGCCGAAGGAGCTGTAGTTGACCCCGTTGGAGGCTCCCACAGACGATGGGGGCTGGATGCCTGAGCCCGCGCCTCCAGGAGAGCTCTGCTCCGGCAAACTGGGCGAGTTTTCCCAAGCCTTGCGCGCGGACTCCATCTGAAAAGTGAGGGGAGCGGAAGAATTACCACCAGGGAGGCGGCGGCTAGCACAGACAGCGGACACGGGACGGCGGGCAGGGCTGCTTGTTCCTGCCCCTTCCCAAGCTAAGGCACCCAGGTGGCCCCCGCCTAGCTCTGTGCTGGTTTACCTTCAGGGTGAGGTCAGCGGTAGGGAAGGACATTTGGGAGAGGCCGATGGCCCTCTGGATGTGATGGTCGCGCCGGAGGATGGGAATACTCTGCGTTAAGCCCGCCTGGAGGGGAAAAGGAAACCATGCAATATGACAGCATAGCAATAATGTCCCTTCAGTTTGGGCCACATGCACTCAATACCCCCGGGATGAGGCTGCCAGCAACAGACACCATGGTTATAGCCTCCTGATGGATGCCTTCACGGATTCCCGCAACAGAATCCACGGAGAGCCACGTCCACGCCCCCACCCCACGGAGCACAGAGGCGCCGGGACCTAGCTTGGAGATCTCAGGTCCTGTCTCAGCCTCCCCATCCGAAAACTAAAAAAGAGATCCTTGTAACATTTCTTCGGAAATGTGGCCAACAGACCCTCCCACACAACGCCCAGTGCCCAGGAACGTATTACAGGGATTCCGAGAAACTGCTCAGAATAAAGACATCTGTCCCAGTAGCATCAAACATACATAACCACAGAACGTGGAAGATCAGAGAATCACAGAATGCCAAATAAACCAGACCTTAGGAATTACATTTCCCCATTTTAAGATCTCAAAACCAGGGTGTGCAATGTTTACACAACTTGCCCAAAGACATGCATCCAGCTGGAAAACATGTCACACCTCACACCCGAGTCAGGCGGCTGACTCCAAACCTGGTGTTCGTCCCCTCCTCTGGCTTCAGAGCCACTGCACCCCCACCCCCGCCACAAGAGGCTTGCTCCCGTCTCTCCAGGGCCTGCCAGCACAGGAAACAACAGAGCCTGGGGGGGAAGCAGACTCACGTTACTGGCCAAGGCATCCTGAAGTTTGACAACCGGATTCCCCGAAGGACCAGAGGCAGAACCAGGCGGCAGGCTGAAATCAGAGTCCTGAAAAGGAGGAAGAGCCCACTGAAATTATCTGGCCCACCTTTTGTTAATTTCATCCAGTCTCAGTGACTCAAAAAATCGGCTGAGCAGCATTCACCAGACGGCACCCAAGAAAAGATGCCACCCCGACCCTCCCTCTGTGCTCCCTGCCTGTGCCCACTGGCCAACCCAATGGAGACAGTGAAGATAACGGGTCTGCTCAGACGGAGAACCTGGCTGGTGTCAGGAGAATAATCCAGAGGGCAGCTCAGTAGCACCTGCCGCGTCCAGCACACCGATATGCTCCCCGAGAGAGCTGTGTCGCTCCGATCTCCCTGCTCTTTCTTGGCGACAAGCCTGTCTCAGCAGCCTGCTCTCTCCAGCCATAAAAAGAAGGGGGGAGGGGAAGGAGACACATCCAAGCCTTACTTTTGGACTGACTCCAAACTCAATGGGCGGCACCGGCAGCACGGAGTCCACGTGAATCTCTACCCCGTTAACAGGCGGGACAACGGCCCCCTGCAGCCGCTCGGCCCCCTCCGAGCCCTTTCTGTTTTTCAGAGAACGCTCATTGCCGATGGGTCCTGGTCTGTGCTCCTTGCTCTGTCCTGACCCTTGTTCTGTATCCTTGATGGAAAAGCAGAGACTCTGAGAAACACAGGCTGGAAGGACCCCAACCCCCAGCTTCCTAGCCCTAGGAAGAGGGGACGAGGACAAAGGACGACAGCGCCTCCTGCCCTGGCCCAGGCCTCTGTGAATGGACTTCCAGCTCACCTTCGGCTCGGACTGCTTCTGAGCCTGCTCCTTGTGGCCGTCAGCCTTGGGCTCCAGGCCAGGCCCGTTCATGTCCTCCGGCTTCAGAGCGCCGTACGGGGAGCTGCGCTGGGAGGAGGTGGCAGACGACTCCCGAGACTCAGCGCTCAGGTCAACGCCGCTGTCCCCCTGGCTGCTCTTAAAACCCTGCTGTGCAAGGCATAAAACGGGTTAAGAGCCCTGACCCCCAAACTCCAACATGGGACCAGGAAGCAAGACCAAGCCCGTGGCTGAGACACATCCCCCCAGTATGCCTGTCCCTTTCAGTGCTGTCCCGACCTCTGCCCTGACCTGCCAGTGGTACCCAACAACTGATGACACGGTCAAAACCACAAGACACGCAGTAGGTGCCAGGGACACGGCTGCCAAGCTCATCCCCCTGTGACCCAGGTCAGACAGACCGCCACCACAGCCTCGCAGGAGAGGCCCCATTCGCCCACTCTCCCGGGTTATTCCCCACTCTCGACCCTTCACACAGATGAGGGTCAGGGCCAAAGATGAGCACCAAGCCAGGGCCTGCGGAGATGGCCCCGGGGCCAGGCTCGGTGGCCGTGGTGAGGGAGAGCCGGGCTAGGCACTGGGCGCACGAGGCCCAGGAAGAGCCAGCCACGGGGGCGCTGAGCACGCGCGCAGCCCCGAGCAGGCGGCAGCCACTCACCTCGGCAGAGCCAGGCTCGGCGCTGTTGAAGGCAGTGGCGGCTTTTGTCCAGGAGTCGTTAGTCGGGGCCTGAACGGGGAGGGCTGCCCGAGGGAGCAAGACAGAGAGTCAGCGCATCACAGAGGAGCCCCCAGGCTGGAGAAACAAGCCCGGGTGCCGCAGACACACACCCAGGCCACCATCTGTCCTCCCTGCCTGTCAACGGCACGCCAGAGAGATCTGATCCACAGAAGCTAGTCAGCTGGCGTTACCCAACTTTCCAGCGTCCTCAGACTCTAATAAACACGCTTCTCTTTCCTTCATTGATTACATGCCCTAGTAGGCTCGCTAGCAGCTTCTCATGCACATCTGGGAGGATTCCGTATTGCTACCCCTGCGCAGTGAAGCTTTCTTTTGCTTAAGCCAACAATTCATTTCTACAAGCCGGCAGCTCCCACAAAAGACTCTCAAAGATTCAGGCCAGTATTACCGACTCCTGTTAGCTCCAGGACCATTCCAAGATTCCCACAAAAGCCTCAGACCCCGTGTATGTACACAAAACTTGACACGCCGTTTTCAGGTCCAGGGGCCCTGGCTCTGAGCAGCCGATGAGGCGCTGGAGCATCCTGGCCTTTGGCAAAGGCCCAAGAGCAGAAGCAACTGGAGTCTAGTTTGCTCCGAATGACAAGCTGGCAGGTATTTGTGGACGTTCAGAGTGTGCTAAGCATCACTCACACGTGCAACCAAAGCATGTGACATCAATATTTTATTTAAGAGATTATACTTCCAATCAAAGTTGGGTCTCTTCCAATGTTACTTATTTTTTATTTTTATTTTTTAAAGATTTTATCTATTTGAGAGAGAGAGAGAGAGAGAGAGAGAGAGAGAGGGAGGGAGCATGTAGAGAGCACAAACAGGGTGAGGGGCAAAGGGAAAAGCAGGCTCCCCGCCAAGCGGGGAGCCCGACGTGGGGTTCCATCCCAGGACCCTGGGATCATGACCTGAGCTGAAGGCAGACACTTAACTGCCTGAGCCATCCAGGCGCCCCTCTTCCACTGTTACTTTGCAATGTACTGGAAGCAAGGTCGACGTGATAAAACTCAAAGAATCAACACCCAGAACCCAGAACTGTGGGTGTCTGTCCCGCGGCTCTGCGCTCTAGAAGCCTCGGCTACGCTGTATTTACACACTGGAAATGACAACTTCTCTAAGCTCCCCTGTGAGGCATCATGCGTCCTTTCATTCACTTGTGTACTCTGCAGGGCTCTGCCCAGAGTAGTCTTTAAAGAAGAATCTGCTTGATTAAAATGGTTTTGTATTTTAAAATGAACAGTTATCAGAAAAAGAGCATTGGATTTGAAATTTTTTTTTGAAAAGTTCAGGGAAACAAATTTTCCAAGAAGTCAGGTCTGCTCCCTGTCTTGCTATGAGAGCATCGGGAGGAACTGACAGGACGGCCCAGGGTCGGGGCCGGCTCGCAGCACAGACAGGAAAGCTTCTGACCCCTCCTCCCTCGTAGTCACCTGCTGCTCTTGCACAGGGGGAAGAAAGGGTAACGGGCAGGGCCGGGGGCTCTCGTCATTCAGACCCCTGCACACACAGAACGGTGTGCTCTTGCCCCAAATCTCAGGCAGGGAGAGTGTACTTCTGTCCGGGGGCTGCAGCCGCAAGTGGGGCTGAGATGGTATCTAGTAACACTGTGGCTCTGGAGAGGAGGCAGCAAACAGGTAAAGCTCCATGGATACAGGGCCCCAAAGCAGGATGCTCCCGAGAAGGGACCCCGGGCGCAGGGGACAGCCCTGAGCCAAGCAGCTGAGCCCAAGCACCCAACTCTTACCCTGGCCGCTGCTCTCCCAAATCTCGGTGCCCAGGCTACTGCCAGGCACGGTCACGTCGCTCTGCTCCAGGCACAAGCTGTTTTGCTTTTTAGCAAACCGAGGAGGAATACGGGAGGAAAGACCTCGGCCCTTGACAGGCATCTGAGGAGAAGAAAGGGGACGTGTCCAGCCTTGATGTGAAGCATGAAGAACAACAGGTTCTTCCCAGGGAGAGCATCCCGGGCCTCCAAACCCTACCACGGAAACTGCTCCAGAGGTGCTGGAACGCTCGCCTCTCGACACCTCAACCACAGGTAAATGCAATGCCAACCAAACCACACCTGGAAGGGGCCGCCAGGCCCATGGACACAGACCACAGAGGCCGAGGGCGCAGTGGCCAGCCCGGATGGCGTCTGAGGACAGGGTCCCCGAGCCTCGTGACGTGCCGGGTGACAAACCTCATCCCACAGAGGCCAGAGCAGTGGGAGGAAGGTGGGCTCCAAGGGGCTAATGGAGGTCTGCGACCTGCTGCTGTCACCAGGGACAAACCACCCTCCTTGAGAACCTCCTCTCACAGGACACCCGGGGCCACGGACATTCTCCCTCCTTCCCCACTTCTATCTTGGTCTTCATTCGGAACTCTGGGTTTCTCTGTACCAGCCTGCCCACCCCCCGCCCCCCTTACCTGCACGGCCTGCTCCTTCTTCCTTCTCTCTTCTTCCAGCAGACGGCGCTGCTTCTTGGTGAGGACCTCGATGAAACCTTCACCCGCCATGGGGCCCACCTCACTCTCCTCCCCAGGGCTGGACCCGCAGTTTTCAATGATGGAATCTGAACCCAGATTTCAGGAGAAGGGACAGTGTTTCCATTCATCAGAAAAAAGGATAACCCAACCCTACCAGCTGCTGGTATCTAAGGACGGCTCAGCTCAGAAGGCCGACCAGTACTGGCTTGATGCCCCTGAGGAGCAGAGCATGTTCGTGGGGTCTACAGAAATCCCACTGGGATCTCTACACCCTCCCCACGGCCCCTCAGCACACAGTTATCCCAAACCAGAGACCTGAGAAGCACTACAGTTAAGAAGGCAGTCTCTGGAGACAGAAACACCAAAGTTCCAGCTCTGCTCCTAACCAGCCGCGTGACCTGGACAAACCACTCAACCTCTCTGGGCCGCAGTTCCCCCTCTTTAATGGGGCAGCTCTGGGGGTCGGCAAGGCTGTGAGCCATGTGAGAGTAGGAATCCTATCTGTTCTGCTCACCAATGCAGCCTTGAAACTTAGCCCCCCACCTGCCTGGAGGCCACGATGCTCGGAGAAGGGGCTAAGCCAGCAGCCCCACGGAGGCCGCCGTGGCCCTCGGGGGCCTGGGCTCTCCTTCCCCCTGAAAATGTGAGAGAACAGACTCACTTCCGTAGTTGAGGTCAAACTGTTTCATGGTCTCTCCCTGTTCACCCGCCCTCTGAGCAGCCAGCTTGGCCTCCTTCTCTGCCTTCTCACAGGGGGCTTCGGGGACGTCAGAAGCGGCGTGGGCTGCCCGCTCCAGCGCATAGTGGCTGCTCCCACCGCTGCAACCAAGACCTCCAGGCAAAGCCTCATCGGGGGGCCTGTAAAGGAAGGGGGATCTTGTTAGCTCCGACACGGCCGAAGGCTGGGGAAGGAGAGAAAAGGAAAACCTGCATGTGCACACAGCACGCGCACGGACACAGCGCCCTGGCCTGCAGCATCCCCCTCGCTCGGTCGGAGCTGCTCTCCAGCAGCGGCGCATGGCCACGTGGACACCCCAGCCCAGCCCACCCCGCTGCAGCAGCTCTGCCTGCTCGTGGGGAACACCGCTCTTTCCCTGCCCCTTCCAGGGCTCAGCGCCTCTGTTCCTTCCCACTGTGTGCCCAACTCAGCGGGCCTGGGCAAAGGAGACAACGAAGGGGATGCTCCGAGCAGAGCCACAGAACTTTATGCTCCTGGCACACGAGACTGGCCAGCAAGGAGCCAGGCCCGGCCCTAGCACAAGGCTCTCAGCAGAAATCAGAAGCAAAGCCAAGTCTCAGCATCTGGGATGGGGAAAGCGAGGCTGGCCTGATACCTGGAAGGATCAGCATTCTCTGAGGGCTCCTTCTCTGGGGCTCTGAGTAAATTCCACCCCAGGTTTCTGGCCCTGGATTCTAAGGAGGTTGGGAGGCAGGAAACAGCCTTCCTCGGCCTGAGGTGTGGCCTGCATGCGATCTGGAATTCAGGCCGCACAAGTGACCCCCTGCACGTGCTCCCCCCTTTCCCTGAGTCCGGGCAGCCTGCGGGCAATGAGCCGCCCCAGAGCACAGACCAGCCACCTGCAAGCCTCTAGGTCCAATGAGAGATGCTCACAGGGCCTCAGGCGGCTCACTCCCTGCCGCTACTGCCTGGCTCTTTCAACAAGGAGGTGGTTAATCCCCAAAGCGGAGCTGCATCTCCTCACTGTAGGGAGGCAGACACGGGAAGACCTATCCCCACAGGGCCAGGAGGCCAGAGGCCCCCCAGGACGCTGGGTGACAGCAGCCCCGGGGCAGAGGGATCTGGGGAACTGGCACCATGCACGGGCAGTGCCCCCTCAGCAGGGCAGCAAGGGCACTTACGGAGGCTGAATGCTCGGGCCGGGTGCCGGGGCGGCCACCACACGAGGACCACTGGGGCGGGGACTCTTAAGTTTTGGTTTTCAAGCCACAACAATGACAACACGCCACAAGAGAAGCAGACAAGCAGTGTAAGAGCAAGTGATGGAGATGCTCACACACAATGGCCTTGGCGGGCAGGTGCCCCCAGGGGCACAACAGAGGGACAGAGTCGGGGCTCCTGACACACGGCGGGACACGCATGCATGGAGTGCTGCTTAAAAAAACGGGCTTAGTAACAGAACAACAGCAACAGAAAAGAGCCCGGGGTTGGGTTTGTGTTTTACCTTTTGGCTTTCAAAGGCGTCCCATTCTGTTGGCTCTCAAAACGGGGAGAAGTGTCACCACCACCTGGCCTAACGGACTTCTCCCCAAACCCCCCCGGCTCCAGCTTTCGGCTCTGCCTGTCAGCCAGGGGCCTCTGGCTGGAGAAGCTCCTCTTGGCCAGCTCCTTCTTCTCGCCCACGGCAGCCCCGGGCAGGCTGCCGTCCGCCTGGGGGTCGGGCTCGGCCCCGGGGCCCTCACGCCGCTCCCGCCTCTCGCTGAAGTCACTGCTCTCGGAGGCCGTCTCCCACTCCTCGTTGGCGTGATCAGAAGAGTTCTGGTACGAGAGCTCGGGGGACCCGCTCTTGTCCCCGGGGCAGAGCTTGGGCCGGCCCGGCCATGGCCCTGCCAGCAGGTGGGGCTCCTCCTCGGGCCCCCACAGGCCCAGGGACTCCCGCTCCTGCCGGAGGCGCCGGAAACGCGGTGGCTTGTCCTGGCGTGGGGGGCGCCTTCTCCGGAAGGGCCGGTTCTCTGTGCCTTCCGGGTCAGCCGCGTGGTCGTCGGGGAAGAAGGGCCTCTTGTCCTCCAGGCGGCTGTCCTCGAAGGCCCTGGCACCAAACGAGTCAGAATGTCTGTATGCGTCGGGGACACAGTCTCTGTCTGCAGGTCGCCGGGACCCACACGCATCCGGGGAGCTGTACTCCTGCCAGGAGGCGCCCGGGCTCTTGCTCTGCCAGTGGGCGGCCTCTTTGGACACGAAGGTTCTCCGCCCGTAGCCGCAGCTGCTCAGCCGGGGAGGGAGCGCCCGGCCGAAGGCGCGAGGGCCTCGGCTCTTGGCCTCCAGGCTGCTGTGGTCCTCGGAGCACACCTTGTTGGAGCGCCAGGAGTCCCTGAAGTCACCCTTCCTCAGGGCGCTGCCCTCCCGCTCCAGGAGCGAGCCTTCGCTCCCGTTCTCCGAGCCTCGCTGCCGCCGCCGCTTGGGAAGCTCTTCATACTCGGAGCCCTCGCTGTGGGTCTCGCTGGCGATTCGCCGCCGCGGCTTGGCCCTAGGGAAGTCTTCCGGCTGGCCGAAGTCCCGCAGCCCCCGGCCGCGGCCGCTCCTCTGGCCGCCGCCGTAGATGCCCCGCGCCCCGAGCACCCCCCCACCGCAGAGGCCGGGGCCGCCGCCCGCAGGCCGCCCGCGGAAGGTGAACTCTCGGAAGCCGCGGCCACGGCCCCGGGCCTGCCCTCGGCCCCCAAAGGCTTGCTCCTCATCGATAAAAATCCAGTTGTTCCTCTTTGTCGGGGGAGTGTCGCTGGACTCCCGGGAGGGTCTGCTCTCCCAGGCCCTGTCGGGCTTCTCGTCCTCTTCGCACCTGCTGGCCTCGCGGCCCAAACTAGCGCGGGCGGAGCCCTGGTCCTCCAAGGGGGAGGGGGAGGAATTGGCCAGGGCGGGGTCGTTCTCTTCGTCCTCGTCCTTGTCTGCCGTGCGAACCGGCCCCTTCTCCTTGGCCACGCGGGCACTCTCCTCCCCCAGCTCCTGCTTCATCTTCTCGAGTTCCTTCTCCTTGTCCTCTACCTTGAGGGCTTTCAGGACGGGTTTCTTGATGGGTCCTGACCTCCGCGTCCTGCCAGTCTGCTCCGGGTGCTGGCCGCCTGGACCCCTGGGCTCGGGCGTCCACTCGGGCTCCAGGGGCGGCTCTTTGTTGGGGCTCCCTTCCTTCTCCCAGGAGGACATGTTAAAGGATGGCTCCTCCCGGGGCGCCCCCTTCTCGATGCCGTTGGTTGTGTTGGTGGCCTCTGGAGGGTGACTAACGTCCCAATTGCTATATTCCGGCTTTTTCTCGGCTGGGGCAAAGTCAGGCTCCAGTGGGGAACACCTGAGGTCTGGGGTGTGACCTCCAGGAGCACCTGCTTCCTGAATATTTTCTTGGGGTGGAAACAAAAGCTCCTGGCCTATTCTTTGAGAAGAGACACAGCTGTCAAAGTCTGCTTGGGCCTTCTTGTCAAAAGCACTCAAGAACTCCTCCCCTCTCTCCTCAAGGAGATCGCGCTGGGCACCTATGCCCCCTGACCTTCCGGGGGAGGCAGAGTAAGAGCTTTCATTCCTGAAAAGGAACCAGAAAAATCAGTCAATGTGATTGGAGCCTGGTTCCTGGTTTCCATGCTGAACACAGAGCTTAGTTTTAAAAAGAAAAAAATTTTTTAAAAAAGAAAACGAAAAAGAAAAAAAATCATAAGCACCAACATCTGCTCTATCTTTAAACATGTCTCAGAGCTGCTGGGCCACAGATTGCTGGGTGGCCCCCGGAGTCCAGAGTGAAGAGTGCAGTGGCGGCTGGTGGACTCAGCGTGCCACCTGGAGGCAGAGCAGCTGGGGATCCTCTAGTTCAAACGACAAGCTGGAGCCTGGGAGTCCGCGGAGAGTCTGGGGCACTGGGCCAGCAGGGCCCGCTTGCTTCACTTTCACAGGAAGGAGCCACGACCCGGGCACTCGACCCCGCCGGGCCCCACCCCTCGCCCTGACCTAGGACCTCTCCCTGGCTGCCGCCAGTCTGGCAGGCAGGGAATTGCCTCTCATACAAAAGCCTTCAAGCAAACCTCATCACATTCTCCATCCCCGGAGGGCACTGCCAATCCCTGAAAGCGCCCTTTCTCCAGGCAATGCCTCTGGGGACAGTGCTTCATCCCCAAGCCCCTTGCAAGCAGGACATGGGAGATTCTGCCTTCAATCACAGGCCAGTAGGGCCAAGTTCCATCTCACCTGACGTGCACGTCCATGGCCAAAGTGTCGTTCGATTTTGGCTGGGGAAGCGAGTAGCCCTTGCTCTGCAATGCCATGTAACCCTCGGGGCTCCACACGGGCGCTGGATCGAGGGCGGCCACCTTCCTTTCTTGCAGTGGGGGCACACAGTTCTGGTCCTCGGAGCGACAGCCAGTCCCACTGAGGGAATCTTGGGGCAACACTGGCTTCATCAATCCTGAAGAAGGCAAAGGCAAAGAACCAATCTGTATCGGCTCGTTCAGAGAGCCAAGCTGCAATCTCAGGGGCAACCAGAGGCCCAAAGGAGACAACAGTGACCCTATCATGTGGACACAGCAGCCCACCTGCCCACCATCACCAGGCTCTCCATACTCTCTGACCACAGAACCTCTGAAAGCACACATGCGTGCAACGTGAGGTGTCCAAAAGACCAGTCCTGGGGCCCGCGAAGTCCAACCTGAGCTCCCAGGTTCAGAGCCCCGTGTTGAAGAGTGCACCAACCTGGCAAATGGAAACTGGAAATAGCTAACTGGAGAGCTCCTCCTGTTAGCAGAAGGCCAGAGGGGCCAATTCGTCAGCCACGAAGGTCTGTGTGTGAGCAGAGACGCCCGAGGTCTCCTGCACACACACACAAGGAAGAGGAGCTGCATGCCAGAGAGCTTTACACAAAGAGCGGGCCTGCCTGCTTCAAAACCCGAGCAAGAAGACTTGGAAAGGGATTTTGGTTTCGGTTCTTTTTTTTTTTTTTTAAAGATTTTATTTTTATTTTTAAGTCATTTCTACACCTCACGTGGGGCTCAAACCCACAACCCCAGGATTAAGAGTCAGATGCTCCACCGAATGTGCCAGCCAAGCATCCCAGTTCCTTCTACTTCTAGCCCTAAAACTGACCGCAACACTCCACATTTTTGTACAGTGAATGGGGGCAGGAGGACACACAGATGACAACAAACTGTTAACTGGCCTGAAGTGATTAAGAGACAGAGGACGGGGTGCCTGGGTGGCTCAGTCGGTTAAGCTTCCGACTCTTGGTTTCAGCTCAGGTCATGATCTCAGGGTTGTGGGATTGAGCCTTGCGGTGGGCTCTGAGCTCAGCGGGGAGGCTGCTTGAAGATTCTCTCTCTCCCTCTGCCCCTCTCCCCCACCTCCAATAAATAAATCTTCAAAACAGAGAGACAGAGGACACCTTGTCCCACCAGATAGAAGCTGGCTGGGTAAAGTCAACCCCCATGGTCTCTCTGTCCATTTCAATCAAGTGGGGGAGGGGGGCAGGGAGGCAGCGCAGAAATTAAAGGTCTCGTTGGGCCTAAGCCTGTGGAGAGAAAAAGATCTGATTTTTCAAATACTCTCTTCACAAAGCTAATTAGCAGCCCTGCACTTTGTTGTGACCATGTTTTACTAAGATAATCTGGCCAGAAAATGGTTCGACATTGCCAGCGGGTTTAAAGCTTTCTTGTAGCTGTGGGGTGCCCTGTTCAAATGCCACTGATACAGGACTCCAATATAAAGTCAGTGTGAGTCAGGAGGTGGAGACCCTCTCTGGAACTCTAAAATTACACGCCGCTCATTAAGTACTGATTACAAAGCACGTCAAAGCGCTCGACACTGTACATCGGCTTGTTTTGGGCAATATGGCAGCTCTTATTACCTGAAAAACGCTGCTACCCCAAACACTCTCTGCCTCAAAAACGCTGTGCAGAATGTGTCAAACATTCCCCTGCAGAGGTTTCCAAGAAGACGGGAAACCCCCACTGGGCTGAAACCACAGCCCCAGGCCAGTGCCACGAGCCGGTGCCTCCTGGACAGGAGCAGGGACACCGCTGTCAGTCCCAGCAACTATGGGCTGGGTCTTCAACACCCAGCAGCAGGGACGATGGGGCTTTTCTGCACAAGGCAGAGAGCTGCAACTGGGATGCTGCTCAAGACAGAGGCCCTCAGAGGGCGAGGCCCTCAACTAAAAGGCAGATTTAAAAATATATGCTCCCGGGGCGCCTGGCTGGCTCAGTCGGTTAAGCGTCTGCCTTCGGCTCAGGTCATGATCCCAGGGTCCTGCGATCGAGCCCCGCATCGGGCTCCCTGCTCGGCGGGAAGCCTTCTTCTCCCTCTCCCACTACCCCCTACTTGTGTTCCCTCTCTCACTGTCTCTGTCAACTAAATAAAATCTTTAAATAAATAAATAAATAAGGAAGCCTGCTTCTCCCTCTCCCACTACCCCCTGCTTGTGTTCCCTCTCTCACTGTCTCTCTCTCTCAAATAAATAAATAAATAAAATCTTTGGGGCGCCTGGGTGGCTCAGTCGTTAAGCGTCTGCCTTCGGCTCAGGTCATGATCCCAGGGTCCTGGGATCGAGCCCCGCATTGGGCTCCCTGCTCAGCAGGAAGCCTGCTTCTCCCTCTCCCACTCTCCCTGCTTGTGTTCTCTCTCTCGCTGTGTCTCTGTCAAATAGATAAATAAAATCTTAAAGAAAAAAAGTTTACTTGTTTATTTCAGAGAGAGAGCGTGTGTGAGTGGGGGAAGGGCAGAGGGGGTGAGAGAGTCCTCAAGCAGACTCCCCGCTGAGCACGGAGCCCAACACGAGGCTTGATCCCAGTACCCTGAGGTCATGACCTGAAATCAAATCAAATCTGTTTTTTGTGTGTGCATCAATACATTTTTTTAAAGTTCTTAATTACTTTCTTATGCTTTTACTAATTTAAAACATAATTTCTAGTGTTTATTTTTTATCTGAAGTTCTCAGGAGGCACATAACCCTGTGGCCTGTGTGGGCTCATGGCAGGCTGTTTCCCACACATGCTGGTAATTTTGGATTGTGAGTTCATCTTCAGCAGAGTTTTATTTATTGTAGGAATCCAGTACGGCTCGAGTGGAGAGTCTGTCCCTCCAGGGTGGTTTTCTCCTGCCCGCCTAGAACCACCTGTTACTCTTTTTTTTTTAAAATGTTTTATTTATTTATTCATGAAAGTCAGAGAGAGAGAGAATGGCAGAGGCAAAGGGAGAAGCAGGCTCCCCGCCTAGCAGGGAGCCCGATGCGGGACTCGATCCCAGAACCCTGGGATCATGACCTGAGCCGAAGGCAGACGCTTAACCATCTGAGCCACCCAGGCGCCCCGAACCACCTGTTACTCTTACTTGGGACATTTCTATACCACTCTGGGGGTGTAAATCTGAACCCTCCTCCCCCAAACTGCGTGAGAGCTGGCACGGCTGTACGTTCCTAGGAGAGAACTGTTTTTCCTCACTGGCCCAGGCCAAGACACAAATTTCCTTTTTTCCTTGTACTAAGGAGCATATATATTTTTTTTTTTTAGATTTTATTTATTTATTTATTTGCGAGAGAGAATGAGAGAGAGCACATGAGATGGGGGAGGGTCAGAGGGAGAAGCAGACTCTCTGCCGAGCAGGGAGCCCGATGCGGGACTCAATCCCGGGACCCTGGGATCATGACCTGAGCCGAAGGCAGACGCCCAACGACTGAGCCACCCAGGCGCCCCTTAAGAAGATAGAAATTGTTTCAGTTTCCATTTTTATTTTTATGTTATTTATTTATTTTTAAGATTTTATTTATTTATTTGACAGAGACACAGCGAGAGGGGACACAAGCAGGGGGAGTGGGAGAGGGAGAAGCAGGCTTCCCGCCGAGCAGGGAGCCCGATGCGGGGCTCGATCCCAGGACCCTGGGACCATGACCTGAGCCGAAGGCAGACGCTTAACGACTGAGCCACCCAGGCGCCCCTAAACAAGTAAATCTTTAAAAAAAAAATACAAATTTGAGAAAAAAATTCCAGTAATAGAGAAAGAGGAGCTCTGGGGCCCGGCAGGAAGGCTCCCACAAAGAAGGGCGGCTCTGCCACCGCCGAGGCGGTGGCCAGAGAATCCACTACCAACGGTCACACGCGTATCCGTAAAGTGGGTTTCAAGACGTGTGCCCCTTGGGCACGCAAGGAGATCCAGAAATTTGCCATGAAAAAGATGGGAACTGCAGATGTGCGCACTCACTGACACCAGGCTCAACAACGCTGGTGTCTGGGCCAAAGGAGCAAGGAACGTTCCATACCATACCCATGTGCGGTTGTCCAGAAAACATAACGAGGATAAAGATTCACCAAACAAGCTCTAGGTGTTGGTTATCTATGGCCCTGTCACCACTTTCAAAAATCTACAGACAGTTAATGTGGATGAGAACTAATCGCTGAGTATCAAATAAAAGTAGAAAACTGCAGGGCGCCTGGGTGGCTCAGTCGGTTGAGCATCTGCCTTCGGTTCAGGTCATGATCCCAGAGTCCTGGGATCCGGCCCCATGGCGGGCTCCCTGCTTGGTGGGGGCCTGCTTCCCCCTCTCCTGCTCCCCCTGCTTGCGCTGACAAATAAATAAATAAAACAAACATGAAAAAAAAAAAAAAGTAAGTATAAACTAAAAAAAAAAAAAAAAAAGGCAAAAGCAGCAGCCAGAGAGAAAACAGAGCAGGTTATGCAGACATGAATCACTCTCAGCAGCAACAGGAGCCAGAAGAAAATGAAATACTATCTTCTTGGTCCTGAAAGAGAGAACTGCCAACCTAGAATTCTACACCCAGCTAGAGAAAGGGTGTCACAAAGACTTTTTCAGGCAAAGAAAACCTGCCAAAAAATTTCCTGAAGAACTCGACAGAACGTACGTCATGAAGAAGCATGTTGCACCCAGATGGAAGGAAAACGCAAGAAAGAGAAAGCAGCCAAGAAACCAGTATATGGACAGGCAAATCTGAACAAGCACAGATTGCATGAAACAACAAAAACAATAATGACTAACTTGGTGGGCATAAAAACAAGGAACTAAAATTCTAGGGATCAATAGGAAGACAGACTGATGGCACCATCAGAGCTCAGGTTAGAGGTAAGGACACTGACTGGCTGTTTCAAGTCAGAGGTGCATATTAGAATGTAATGTAACCACTAACAACCATAGAAATAGAACGCAGAGTACAACCACCAAAAGAATAGGAAAACTTGCTCCAAAAAAGGAAGAAAAAGAAAAGCACAAAAAGGTGAGATACACAGAAAGCATAAAATAAGAGAGTAGGAAATCCTAATATAATAATCCCCAAGACCTAAGTGAGGCACTTTGGCAATTAAAGTCCGATTTTCAGAGTGGGTAAAACCATACACATCTTGTACATACAAACTCCCCCGAAAAAAGGGCTCAGAGAGGCTGACAGTAAAAAGATGGAAAAAAGATACCAAGTGAGCACTCATCAAAAGAAAACTGCAATGATGACATTAATATCAGACAGAGGGGACATCAGAGGGAGGAAGCACAATCAAGGATAGCAGGTGCTACGTGATGATGAGGAGAACAAGATGCATCATTCCACACCTGTCTGCTTCCAGACAGAGAAAGCAAAACCTGACAGGCTTTGGGATCTGACAGATCTCCATTCAGAGCGGGAGACTCTCCCACACCTCTCTAGGAAAGTGATGGTGGGGAGGGGCGGTAAGAGCTTGTGGTGGGATAGGGTAGGTGCTCACAGCACAGTCAGCAAGTTCCAGGTAATGGGCCGTGTCCAACTGGAGGATAATGTTCTTTTCAAGCAAACACAGAATGTTAAAAAAAAAAAAAAAAGATCATGTCATATCCTACAAAGAAAATATCAACAAATGCCAAGCAACCTGGATCAGGAGCTGGGTGGTTTGGTCATTTTTGTTCTAAAACAGCAAAATGGAGTAGATGCTCAAAACCTAAAACATTGACTATCTGGCATTTATAGAAGGTTTCCTGACCCTTGTTCTCTGTGGTCCAGACAATATTGACTGACCACAAAGCAACCACATTAGAAATTAACACCATAGGGACAATCTTAAAACTCTAAATATTTGGAAAATTTACAACATACCATTAAAAATCATCAACCAAAAAAGGGTAATAAATCAAAATCAAACTAACATTTGAAACTGTATAACAAAAATGTTGTATCTTAAAACTCCTATTCATGGGAATTTACAGTTGAGGTCATCCTTGAATACTGAGAACAAAAGGTCAGAAATTAATGAGCTAAGTATTCAACACAATTAGTTAAGAACAGAAAAATTTCAAAGGAATTGAGGAAAAGAACAGAAATTAATGAAATAAAAGCCAAATAAAATAAAGTAATTAAGAAATCCAAAAGCTGCTTTTTAACAACGGCATTACACAAACCTTGGGAAGGACAAATCAAGGGCCAAAAAGGAAGAGAGAAGGCATAAAGAACATTAAGAATGGAAAGAAAGAAACTTCAATTAAAAAAAAAAAAAAAAAAAGACAGAGGGACACGACGACACAGCAGGAACACCAGAACTAATTAAAACAATGTATAACGCGCGACCGGAAGGACTCTTCCCAGCGATACCATGTGACTGGAACTATTACCATAGCCTCACTTTGCAAACAACAAAAAGTTCCAGCTCAGGCTGGTCCTGTGAGTTCCAGGAAAGGCCAAAGTCCAGGTGGGTCCAACTCCCGAAGGAACACCCTTACCCCCACACCATCCCACTGGAGCATGCTTACCTGAGGGGTGGAGGGCGGAGGGGTAGAAATCCACTGGGGCGCGGGTGGGCGGGATTCGTGGGTCCATGTAGGAAGGCATCATCATCCACCTGGGATCGAAGCCCAGCATCTGGGGATGGTGGGGGTAGAAGGTGCGCTGTGGGTGGGAAGGCGGAGGGTACACGGGCTGCCAGTGCTGCATTTTGTAGAGCTGCTCCTGACCGGGGAGAGAGACCAAGTTAGACAGGTGCCCGGGGCAGAGCCTGCGCCTGTGTGTACTCCCGTGCACACACACACACACTCACGTGCACGCACAACACACACATGCTCACATACCGCCCCCGCCCAGTCACGCCAAACCTGGGCTTGAGGAGTGTCTGATGGTTCCCCACGGCTCTCTGTGGGGCAGCCCGAATCCCACCAGGCCCGATGTGAGCTGCCCTACCTGCCGCTAGCTTCAGCACACGACTGCCGGCCTCGTGGGGCCCTGGTTACACACTGGGCCCTCCGTCTAGAAGGCGCCTGCTCGCTCCCTCCATCCTGGCTCACCCCTGCCCTTCCTTCAGTTTCCGCTTAAAACGCCTGTCCTCTGGGCAGCCCACTACAAGTCCGCGGGCGGGACCAGACGGCCGTCCTCGGCTCTGCGACACTGGGACTCCTCCCTGTAGCACTCCCAGGAGGTCGCGATTCTGTACTGCTGGTTTCCCCTCACAAAGCTGTAAGCGACTACATGCCGAGTCCCCTGTAGCAGCCCTGCCCTCCTACCACACTGCACAAACGGGTGAGTATCAGCAAAACATTCAAATCAAGTCCTGCACCCGCGAGGGTTTGCTTCCAGCCCTGCCCCCCAGCATCAGTGACCCCCGGGGCACCACATAAGCGCCCCGAGAATCAGCATTCCAGCAGGAGTCAGGTACAGAGTCAGTTAAGGAGAAGAGCTGACCGGCTTCGCCCTACCCCTCTACAAACAGAAAGGCCTGGGCCGGGTGCACGGAGCTGCTCCTCCGTCCGGTCCCCAGGCCCCCGGGGAACCTGACCAGACAGTCTGTCTGCCAGGCTCCTTCGGCTGCCCTGGTGCACTCAGACTCCTTTCTATTCCTGAGGAATGACTTACCCGTCCCCGCCCCCCGAAGCGTTACTCTTACGGCTGTGTCTGGCTGGAGTTACCCCAGGGATCGTCCTGATCGGTAATTCTCCACCAAGCCCACGAATCGCTGCACGGTGCTCGCTCACTCAACAGCGCCAAAGAATGTCTTCACAAAGACTATCACTTCCTGTTTATAGCTCAGGATCTGGTGAGCTTCCGAAATACCTCGCAGGGGCCCAGGGAAAGGAGGATCTGAGGTGAAGGCTTTAAAGGCAACTAGAAAAGATTCCGGAAAAGGCTGAAGACCCTGATTTGTCTCCCTAAGGCACACATGTTCTGGTCCATGCTCAGTCATCACTACCAACGACTGAAGGCACATCTAGCAGCTGGGCTACGTGATGTCCACATTTCCTCTGTTTCCCACCAAGGTGCACTGCTCATCAGTACGAACCTGTTCCTCCACACATCCCTCCTCAAAGACACACTCCCCGAAGAGTGCTCCAGTGGGGCCACCAGAGATTGGTGTGATGACAACCATCACCCACGTCATCCTCCCCGGGGCAAACAAGGTCCCCTTTGAGCTTTACGAACCACTCAAAATGAGGACACTGATAACACTGCTGAGCCAGTCCGTGGGCGCCCGAGAAGCCTCGCTACCACACTGAGGCAGGAATCCATTCCTCCTGGCCCATCCAAGGCCACACCCGACTAGACAAGCTGCACAATCAGGATCGGAATCAGTTCAACTCAACACCCACAAACCTACATCCTTAGCCCAAAGCTAGCACACCTCTCCGGCAGCTTTCCAAGCCCTCCTGGGCCTCCTCCCTCGCTGGGAGGGTCCCAGGGTGGACAACGCTGGTCTTGGGAGAGGCCACAGCGGACTGCTCTGAATGAAAACACCAGTGTTCAGTGGAACTGCACTGGGTGAGTGCACACAGCACCAACACTTCCTTACCGACACCAGACAACACGGCCAATACGCTACCAACAGCAGTTTTATTCATTTACGGGAGAAATCACTCGGAAAAACACAAACTGGCCAGGGCTGGTCTTCTAGGGCTGTAAGTTTTCAGGTGCAGCTCCTGACGTCCCTGCCAGTGACAGGGATACGGGAGGGCAGATTTCTGTCGGATGCTTTCATCGAAGGGGGAGGGGACATCCAGTGAGCAGTCCAATCTGTTTACCTGCTGCTGCTGGCGCTGGAACCTGGGAGGAAGTGACTTCTGGTACTTGCTGAACTCCTGTGCAGGGGACCCAGCCTCCCTGGCCCCCTCCTCACTGCTGCCGCTCTGGACCACAGCTGGAGGAGCCGAGGGGGCTTCTTCCGAAAACGTGTTGGGGGCTCCCTGGGCAGAGAACTCAGGAGAGCCTAGAGGACAAATAACCAGAAAAACGGCTGCAGTGAGCTCACAAAAGCTGGGTCGGCCAAACACTGACAGCAGATGCTCTTTCTTGTTGGCACGGACACCCCACTGCCGGCCTCCTCACAGCCCCGAGTCCTGGCACTGCGCTAACTGCCCCGCATGCATGTGCTCACAGACCCCCTGTGACGCCATCCCTTTGGAGGCGAGAAAGCTAAGGGTCGAGAGGGCAGGTGACCTGCCAGAGGTCACAGAGTCCGCGATGAGGCTGGGATTCGGTTCCAGGCAAGAGAGGTTTTACTGAGAAGGACTCCAGCAAACCGGAGAACAGCCACCAGCTCGGCAACAGCCCACATCCATCATCCGAGCAGCAGGAGTCAACACATCCAAAGGCTGTGCGAGTCACCGCGCCTCTCCTCGCCCGCTTCCTCATCGATAAAGGGAAGAGAACAGTTTCCTTCTTTCTTGCCCCCGTCCTAGCTTTCCATTCTTCTTTTTTTTTTTTGGTCCCTAGCTTTAATGACATATAATTAACATCTGCACTCTTAATTCTACTGCAGGGGACAATCAAACCCCAATGCAAAGCCTCAGGGACCTGGCGGTGCTTCCCAGGGGAACGCCACAGAAGCGCAGGGCAGGTGCACACGCAGCACCCAGACCTGCCCCCGAGGACCCGTCTCAACTGACCCATGCTCACACCAAACCACCTGCTTCCTGGACTCTCCAGCTCAGTGAGTCCTGAGGCTGGGCACACGCTGCACCCAGACTTCCAGGCAAGGAAATGGACAGAACAGTCGGCAGTTTCTCAGAATTCCCTGGACAGAAGGGGCTGAGGACCAGCAGATCAGGGATAAGACCCACCTGAGCACCTACCATCAGCCCCTTCTCTCCTAAAAAGAGTTGTTTTTAGTTGATTTAAGAATATCGGGGCACCTGGGTGGCTCAGTCAGTTGGGCATCTGCCTTCGGCTAGGGTCATGATCTCGGGGTCCTGGGATCGAGTCCCTCATCAGGCTCCCTGCTAAAGTTTAGAGCCTGCTTCTCCCTCTCCCTCTGCCCCTCTGCCCTGCTTCTGCGCTCTCTCTCAACTAATAAAATCTTTTAAAAAAAGTACATCACAAAGAACAAAGCTGGTCGTACTCTTTTCAAAGTGCTCCAAGAACCCCTTTCCGCCACGCAATCTATTCCTTGCAGAATTAATGCCAGGAAGAATGCACTCGAACGAGCAGGCAGGCTTCTCTCAATGTCACAAAGGTACGTTTTTTGTGATTTTCTTAAATGAACCACAAGGACCCTGTGCTTGAATTAAAGCCCTCCAGCACCCGCATATTCGGGTGGGCAGTGGCAGGAACGAGAACAGTGATGAGGACAATGAGGACAAAGTTGGTAACACGCATGCTCTTCGCCAAGTGCTTTCTGTACTTTCTTTCCCGTGGCCCCTCAGCGTGTGGGCAGGTACAGGCTACTTCCATCCCGTTTTAACAATGAGGAAACAAGCTCCAGGGAGCGAAGTGTGTAGCTGCAACAGGAGGTGAACCCAGGCCAGAACTCAACAGCCAGTGCTTCCCCGCGTCCCCTTGCTGCGGCCGCAGGTTGCACTAGGAAGCCAGGGAGACGCAGAGTACTGGCAACAGCCCAGGGTGTCCGCTTCACGGGACCAGGGCCCAGCGCTTACCCTTGCGCACAGCAGGGCCATTCTCCTGTGGGGGCAGCTTCTCGGTGCCTGGAGATCGGGGCACTTCCTTCTCTGCCTGCTTCTGGGCCTCTCCCGCCTTCTGAGCCTGCTTGCACTTCTGGTCCAGCTGCTTGAGCTTGGCAGCACAGGCAGCCAGCCTCTCTTCCCGGGCTCGGCGCTCCTCCTCCTCCCGGCGCTTTCGGGCTCGCTCCACGGCTTCGGACATCTCTGACTGCACAAACTTCTGCCGTGGGGGTGGCTTGTCCTCTTTCTCCTCCATAGACTGCTGCCGGAACATGCTGCCCAGCGAGGATTTCTGCCCAGAGAATAAAGTCGGATGAAACAATGGGCCCCATGCCTGGGACACGGTCCACCCCACCATGAGATCAGTTCTCCTTCCCGAGACCCCTGAACACCTTTAAGAGGCAGCAGTCACGTGCCGAGTGGACCTGGGTTTCAATCCTGCTTGGCCCTTTACTAATCTGCAGTGAGGTCTGGGCAAGTGCCAACGTTCTCTACCTTAGCTCCCCCTGTGCAAGCTGGGGATAAAGGAGGCCCTAGGGACAGGAGATGTGCAATGAAGGATGTGCAAGGTGCTCTGCACCGTGACCGACACGGGAAACAGTGCCTGGATGCTCTCACCACGGCTAATGCACACACAAGATTAGGGCCTCCACGGCTAGCGGACAGGAGCAGAGACCCACACATTCATCATTTGAGTCGCAAAACGGCTCTCCTCTTTCTCCCGTGAAAATACAGAAACCTCTGGGTGTAAAGGGGTGCAAGAAACTAAAATTCACAATCAGACATATGGTTTCAAAGTGACTCTTCATATAAAGACATCTCTTTGGGCCACTTCATCCACTTCTGAGTCTCTCACTGGTTCCCAGTTACCGGGCAACCAGTGGGACGCCCTCTCAACCCTGGGAAGGTTGCTCCCCGATCTGCAGGGAGCGGAGCTGCAGACAGAACACAGCACAGATGATGGGCAAGTGTAACTGAGCGCCAGTCACCAAAACTCCCATGAGGAATGACCATCAAAAAACAGAGCTTCCCAGGGCGCCTGGGTGGCGTCTGCCTTCGGCTCAGGTCATGATCCCAGGGTCCTGGGATCGAGTCCCGCATCGGGCTCCCTGCTCAGCAGGAAGCCTGCTTCTCCCTCTCCCACTCCCCCTGCTTGTGTTCCCTCTCTCGTTGTGTCTCTGTCAAACAAATAAATAAAATCTTAAAAAAAAAACCACAGAGCTTCCCATGCCGGATGCTAGTGACAGATGCACACAAGGGTCCCCAGTCCTCAAACATCAAAAACAAGATCTCTGCCTTTTCTGGTGTGCTCATGAGCCCTTGACAAAAGAGCCATGTGACACATTTATTGCAGTCAAGGACTTTTCTCCTGCAAGTTAACTTCTCGTGATCCAGAGACAATAATGACAGAGAAGATTAGAAACTTCGAACTCGGAAGCATTTAAACGCACTTTCAGATGATGAGACTGGGGCCGAGGTGCGCACTTTCCTTTCACGTTGCCTGGGACCAGGCCTGCCCGTGCTCTGGAACGCCGTGCACGGTGGCAGCCCCCGGGCCTACATCATCATTTACCTCACCCCTCGGGGCTCCCAGAAATGAAAGAGCAGAATCAAAGGGCACGTGTGTAACTCCAGTAAGATGGCTGGGAGTGCCTTAACATTAGCTGCCATTTCATAGACCCCGTGCTCTGGAAAGCGTTTGAACTTTTCAGAAATCTGAATGCATAAAATTATAGAGATTTTTTTCTCTGTTGACTCAGTTAACTCACATTGTTGCTTATGAGCAGATCAAAGTGAAACCTTCCTGGAATACTGAGTAACCCCAATACAGGAATGGAATTTGGATTAACTGCAGGGTAATTTCCAAGAACAGCTCTGTCAATTTTGTTTCCCCTTTGTGTCCCCTATGCCTAACACAGGGCCTGGCACACAGTAGGTACTCAGTACAAAAGACTGAAAATAAAGGCATTTTTATTTTATGTGATGTAGAACCAGAGCCCCTTAAATGGCAAAGTGCATTAAAAATGGCAATTTTGTTACTGTGGTTGTTGTTTTGCTAAACATATTTGAATTAATACCTTTCCCTGAACTAACTCTGCGCCTCCTGGACAATCAGTCCCCAAGTCCCGAAGTGTGGCACAAGGCAGGCATCTGGCGCCGGGCAGTCATGGTGGCTAAGAGCAGGTGGTCAGAGCCCAGGCAGGGCGAGGAGGGGGTCCGTGTAGAGGTGTGGCTGGTGTGGGAGTTAGAGCCAACCCAGCTGGGTGAGGAGGCACATCACAAGGAGAGGCGGCCCAGCAGGGAGATTCAGGGCATCCACGTGGGGCAGGGAGGACGGGGCACTGACAGCTGAGGGAGCAAGCAGGGCATCTGTGCAAGGGAGAGAGCGTGGGGGGCAGAAACGGGAGACTGGTCACACACGGGGGGATGGATCAAGTGAGTGTGAATACCAGGGACAATGGGAACAGATGTCTCACTGCTGGAGAGAGGAGCTACAGATACACGGGGGGAATGAACCAAGTTGGATTGTGTGGAACCAAAGGTACCACTGTGAAGTCATGGCTCTCCACACAGACATGGAAATAATAAAGACACAAACATGTATCTATGTGTATCTGTATATACATACACACCTTTCCTCACCCAGTCCACCGAGCAGGCCCAGGAGGAGTGAGCACTCCCGATACCCACATATTGGTTTCTAAGTATCATAAGGGCTGATTCCAGACCAAGGCAAGGTAAGGACAAAATGACCTTGGAAAAGCTCGTCCTGGGGCGCCTGGCTGGCTCAGATGGTAGACTGACCATGTGACTCTTGATCTCAGGTCGTGAGTTCACGCCCCATGTTGGGTGTAGAGCTTACTTAGAAAAAAAAAAAATTGAAAGAAAAGAAAAGCTTGTCCTACCAGAAAACAAGGAAACTGCTCAATAATGGATGGGACACATAAGGACCGACGCCAGCCTGAAGAGGCTCCTGACTGCCAAATCAAAAATACTTGGAGCTTCAAAACAACGAGAGGAAGAGATTATAACTCACTATGTAAATAAGTAAACTAGAAGTTTAATGAGAAACAGGATAGTCATAATTTCAAAGTATCTCCCCACATATTTTTTATTACAAATGTGGAAGAGAGAAACTCCACAGTGTGAAATTCAGGGGACATTAAAATCTTAGTCGAGAGATCAGAGTGAAAGCTGCCAGAGCGCGCACAGAGTGGGCTCTCTGTCGCATGGTGGGATGCGAGGAGAGGAGTCAGTGTCATTTCTGAGATAGTCTAGCCAAAAATGCAAACCTTGGACCTAATCATGAGGAAACACCAGACAAACCCAACTTGAGGTGAATTCCACAAAATAAATGGCTTGCAATCCCCACAAGTGTCAAAGTCACGAGTGTGAAGGAAGGCTGAGGGGCTACTGCAGACTGCAGGCAGTCTGTGATTGGACTCCTCTGTACAAAGGACACTGATGGAACCAACTCCAGGTAGGAGTTGGATGGGGCTGAGGATCAGATGGCAGTGAGGTATCAACGCTAACTTCCTGATTTTGACTGTGGTTACCTACGAGGCAGAAAATTAATACCAAAGTTTTCTGCAGTGACAGGGCCTGACCAGGCTGGCAACTTACTCTACAAATGGTTCAGAGAAAAATATTCTTTGTGTTGTGCTTCCAACTTTTTGGTAAGTTTGTGACTGTTTCAAAATTTTAAAAGAAATTTTTTTAATGAAAAATCAAAAGAGAGAAATGTCCACCCAGGACTTTTCAGAAACCTAACCACGGAACTCAGTGAAGTACAAACGCATAGGCCAGACGACCAGACGACTGCTGTGCTGCGGTCTTGGAGCTCTGGTGAGAACGAATTTGAGAAGAACAGGTGTGTGCGCATGCGTGCATCTTCCCCAAGCTAGTCACAGGCACAGAACCCCTCCAGGGACCACGGTACCTGGTAGTCAGGGCCAGACGCCCAGCTGTGAAGTTTCCTGGAAAGTGGCTGAGGTTCTGGCACTTTCCGGACGACACGGGTCACACCCACTGCTTCGCCCCAGTCCTTTCCTTCCTCTTGGGAACGCTTGACATCGGCACTGTCCGCGGAGCTCATCGACAACTGTCGCTGCCGTCTGGGGTCCCAACTGCTCCTGGGACAGACCGCAGTGAGCGTGAGTTTTCCCATCAGCCCCAGCATGGTTTGGTCTTACCCGTCAGAGGGCCTCAGGAATCCCCAAGCCAGCTGTCCATACACCAATGTCCTTCCCTGGAACAGACCTAGCCCGCCGTGGGTGAGAGGACACGCCCAGAACACCAAAATCCAGCACCAACATTTACCACGTCACTCTTACACACAAAACTCCAGGTGGGACATTTCACATCCATTACTTGGTTTACAGGAAAATAAGTCCTTTCCCCCCATTTTAAAGGGTTGGTAACAGAGTTTCAGAGAGCTTGGGGAGCTGTCTTCCCAGGAAGAGCGAACAGATATGAACCTAGGATCCCAGATGAAGGTCCCTTCTCCTTAGACTATGGCTCCTTCCCTGTGTTTTGCATAAAGGAGGTGCTCAATCAATTCTCCTCAAAATAGCAAAAGACGACTCACTGAATGATGCATAATACAGAGAGCAAGAGGAGGAAGCCAAGCAGATGCAGCACGGAGAAGAAGAAGAGGGGTTCCAAACGGAGGCTGGAAGGGAATGGAGATCTGGACAGTGCTCACCTTTATGTGCTGCAGGGAAACAAAGGCACCAGGGTAAAAAAAATATGTGCATTTACCAAGCACTGCTTTTGTGCAAAAGAAGCGCCCAGCACACATCAAGGAGTCCAGAGAAAAGCAGGGGGTCAGGAGTGGCTCATATGTGTGTGTCTGCGTGTGTCCATGCACACAGGTGCAGGGAGGGCAAAGGGAAGATGAGGCTCTCACTTTGAGAGGCGCCAAGACCACGCAAGGCTCCTGACGCACCAGGAAAGACGACTAAGGCACAGTGTGGAGGAAGGATGTGAGCCGGCTAACCTCTGAATGGTCCAGAAAAGAAAGGATGTGGTCCCAGGGGCCCAGGGACAATGAACAGGAAGGGATGGAGTCCAGGAAAGTGTCGGGAACCCATCAGGGATGGGGAAACAAAAATGATTTAAGGAAGACCCGGGAGCTTGGAGGAGGAGACTCACAACTAACTCGGAGAACACGGAGAAAAGAGCAGGTTCAGGGAGGGGATGGCTTGGGGACTCTCAATCTGAGATGCCCTTGGTCAAAGCCAGCAGCGAAGCTGGGTCCAAACCCATGCTTAACCCTTTCAGTTGAATATTCCATTCACGTCAACTGAAAGAGATGAGGAACAGAGTGTCCTATTGCTCCATAAGTCTGTAAAACTGTATGTCTTTGCCTTTGATTTAAATTCTTGCTCACAATTCCTTCTGGGCTGAGTGTTCCAAGAACTGACCCATAGATATTTCCCAAGTGCATTCAAAGCTTCAGTTAAAATCAAACAGCAGTAAAATAAACTAGAGAAGCCTCAATTAGTTCACTGTTCGTGTACCAGAGAAAAAGTAGCTGAAGGTCACTACCCACCCCCTCTAGAAGGACTTTGAAGTAAATAACATGGAATAACAAAGAAAAAGACTTGCACGCTTGACTATGTAAACATTCAGTTATTGACAATAAAACTGACAAAAGGAAAAACATCAAAGCATTAATATTTAAATGATATAAAACACTAACCCCATTTTAAAGGTGATATAGTAAGTCTAATAAATAAATATACAAAGGAAATAGGCAATCCCACACAAAGGAAAGCATTCATATTTGCTGGTATTCAAAAATAAAATTAAATTAAATTGAAAAGCAAATTAAAGCAGCCATAAGTACTATTTAAAAAGTACTAGCCAGGGGCACCTGGGTGGCTCAGTTGGTTAAGCGTCTGCCTTCAGCTCAGGTCACGATCCCAGGGATCATGGGATTGAGGCCCAAGTCAGGCTCCCTGCTCAGCCAGGAGCCTGCTTCGCCTTCTCCCTCTGCCCTTCTCCTGCTTGTGTTCTCTCTCCTTCTCTCTCAAATAAATTAAAAAAATCTTAAAAAAAAAAAAAAAAAAAGTACTAGCCAGGGGAGCCTGGCTGGCTCAGTCAGTAGAGCGTGCGACTCTTGATCTCAGGGTCAGGAGTTCGAGCCCCACATTAGGGATGGCGTTTACTTTAAAAATAAATAAAAATAAAAAGTACTAGCCAATCAATCTACTGGCATTATGACAAAAACTAGAGGGACCAAACTACAATGGAGTTTTTTTTCAAAGGGCATTATAGGTAATATGAGTCCAAAAAAGACAGAAAAAGGATGAAATGGTCAAGTAAGTTCAGGAAATCTGGCATACCCCACTCAGTGCTTCTCCCACCTCTCCAAAGATCCCCGACACGCTTCAGCACGCATGTCCTAGGCTCTGGGCAACCGTGAAGTAAAGGAGTTAAGTTGAACCCTGGTGGTTTCCCAGCTGTGCCTGGCCAGAGAAACCCTGCTGGGCACCAGACCCACACGTAATCTGCGGAGCAGGAGGTGCAAACAACACTCGGGAAACACTGGCACACGGTTAAAACCACCAGGACTCAGCCAGCCCACCAGCCAACCGTGCCGGGATGCGCACCCTGGCTCCGGTCCCACACGCTGTCCCATCCGCAGAAGGGAAACCACATCTGCCCGTGTTGAGGCTGCCCATGACCAGGAAATGCACTTGGCACGGTGACCAGCACACGGCCGCACGGCCAAGCAGTGATGCGCGTGCACCCGCTTTGGTCAAGCCCCAGGGAGCGGCGCTCCGAGCAGGGATGGGGGATCCTTACCACTTCGGCCTGCCATCCTTCCCAACTTCTTCCTCCTCTTCATCATCACTGAACTTCAGTTTCTCGGAGTAGTCCACTTCCTCATGAAGGCCTACAACAGGAGGAGGGCCAAGGAGACCAAGAGAAGCCAAGTCTGAGCAGCGCTAAGAGCGCCACCCTGGGGACTTCCTCCAGTCAAGGGCTGCTGTCGGCCCAACGGAGGAGGAAGGGCAACCCGGCCAACCGCCACCACGACAAACACCGCAAATCAGGTGAGGGATGGCTTTGGCTTCGGGCGACAACAGAGCAACCCGGCCAGATTAACCCTTCCACAGATAACGGTTCTTAAATCTGGACAAAATATTTTACAAACATATTAGAAGGTACGGAAGAGTGAACAAAAAAGCAGGCAAAACGAGACGGGAGTCCAACCTGGCAACACAGAGGCTTGGCCAGTGGGATCTGTGAGCTACCCAGCGTGAGGGGCTCAGGGGGCAGAACGTGCCCATCAGCTGACAAGTCGGCACACAAAATGTGGGAGAGCCATACAGGGAAAGAGTATTTTGGCCATAAAAATGAATACGGACACACACCTCAACAAGATGAATCCTGAAAACATGCTCAGTGAGAGAAGCCAGAGAGAAAAGGCCACACGCTATACTGGGCTTCCGTTTACATGAAGTGTCCCGAAGAGGCAAAACCACAGAGACGGAAAGTAAATAGTGGTTGCCAGAGGATGCATGTGGGGGTGGGGGGTCACTGGGAGTGGCTGCTAATGGTACAGTGTGCTTCTTTTGTGGGTGATGGAAATGTTCTGGAACTGGACAGTGGAAATGGCTGCACAAACATGTGAATGTACTAAAACCCACTGAACTGTGGACTTTAAAAGGATGGATTTAATGGTATGTGAAATTTGTTTTATGAACTGTATCTTTTTAAAAAGAAAACAAAAAGTCCAATACAATTACAAAGCAAATTTGATGAAAAGGCAAGTGCAACTATACGCTGTCTAGATCATCAGTTTAAATACAAACACAAATGGGCTGAAAGGAAAAGGATTAAAGAAAAAAGACACAACATGAAAACATTAACACCAGAGCAATGATCTAACATGGGACAAAAGACGCCCCCCCACCAAGACAAGAAACATTTCTAGTGATAAAGGACATCTGAAAACAATACAAAGGATCAATATGTCGGTCATAAAAATTATAAATGTGCATATGCCTAATAACAGCTTAGAAACCAATGAAGCAGAAACCTGATAGAATTAAAGGGAGAAATAGATAAATCCACAGTCACAGTGGAGAATTCCACACCTCATTTTCAGTAAGAGAATTAGACAAAAATATAAATATGTAAGATCTGAAGGATAATATTAACCACCTTGATAGTGACTAAACTGATATTTACAGATGCTCAACAACTGTAGAATACACATTCTTTTCAAATACACTTGAATAGTCACCAAGACAGACTATGTCCTAGTCATAAAATAAGTCTCAGTGAGTTGAAAAGAACCAGAATCATACAGTGTATGCTCTTGGACTACAATGGAGTTAAATCAGAAATCCAGAAAGCCCTAATAATTAAAATGAACAGATAACAATCCAACAATGGAGAAAATTAAAGCCCCAGTTTAAACTGCCTTTTCTTAAGAGATAAAGATTAAAAAGAATAACTCCTTAGCAGAAGTGAATAAGAAAAAGAGAAAAAATACAAATTACCCAATTACTGGGAATGAAAGAGGGGCTATCACTACAGATCCTACAGACACCAAAAGGAAAAGGAATGAGATCAACAACTTTATACCAATAAATTCAACTCAAAAGAAATGAACAAATCCCTTGAAAAACACGACTTTTTAAATACTGACAAAAACAACAAAGGAAATCTGAGTAGCCCTCTAACTAATCAAAGAAATTAAATTTATTATCAAGAATGTCACCACAAAGAAAACTCCAGGGTTAAATTATTTCACTGGTGAATTTTATCAAACATTTAGGAGAGAAATAATATCAAACTTATAGAAACTCAAAAAGCAAAGAAGGAACATTTTCCAACTCCTCTTATGAGCCCAGCATAACCCAATACCAAAACCCAACAAAGATATTAAAAGAAAAGAAAATCAGAGACCAATATCTGCCATGGACATAGACACCAAGAACCTTCATAAAATATCAGCACACTGAATCTAGGCATACAACAAGGTGGAGCTTATTCTAGGAATGCAAGGTTGGTTTAGCATTAAAAATAAATAAACAAACAAGTATCAACCAATCAATCAATGCAGTCCTCCAGATTACCAAAATAAAGGGGAAAAATCTTTTGATCACAGACACAGGGAAAGTTATTAAACAAAATTCAATACCCATTCATGATTTAGAAAACAAAACACTCAGCAAACTAGAAATAGAAGGAAACCCCTTGATCTGATAAAAAACACCCAAAATCCTATAGCTGACATCAGATTTAACGGTGAAACACTAGACACTTTCTCCCCAAGATCAGGAACAAAGAACTTCAACACAGCACTGTACTGGAAGTACCACACTGCATTTAGGCAAGAAAAAGAAATAAAAAAGGCATATAATCTGAAAAGAAGACACAAAACTCTCCCTATTTATAAGCAACACTATGGTTTATGTAGAAAATTCTAAGCAATCAACAAAAACTAGTAAAACTAATCAGTGTAATTCAACGAAGTGCCTGGTACAGGTCCATACACAAAAATCAATGGTTTATGTAACACCAAACAAAAAAATGATTACATTTTAAAAATCAACACCATTTACAGCAGCGTCAAAAAACATAAACTACTTAGGAATAAACTTAACAAAAGATGTTGGAGACCTCCACACTGAAAACTGTGAAACACAGCTGAGAAAAGTCAGATTCACCAAGTTCCCGGGTGGAAGATTCAAAATTAAGGTATCATTTATCTAGAAATACATTCAACACAGTCCTAACCAAAATGCCTGTGAGCTTTTTGTAAATACTGACAGGCTGATTCTAAATTTATATGGGAATGAAAAGATCTTATAGTTGAATAATATTGAAAAAATAGTCAATCTTGAAAAGGAACAAGGCTGGAAAACTTACACGGCCTGAATTTAAGACTCACTATAAAGCTACAGTGTGGTATTGGCATAAGGATGAATAAATACATCAAGGAAACAAACAGGGTCCAGAAATAGACCCATACTTATCTGGTCAATTGATTTTTGGCAAAGGTGCCAAAGTAAAATTCAATAGGGAGAGGAAAGTCCTAACAACAAATGGTACAGAACCACTAGATATCCTTCTGGATTCAAGTGAGCCTGGACTCCTAGCTTACGCACAAAAATTAATTCAACAAAGACCACAGACCCAAAAACAAGAATTGAAACTATAGAAAATAGGAGAGTATCTTGGGGCGCCTGGGTGGCTCAGATGGTTAAGCATCTGCCTTCAGCTCAGGTCATGATCTCAGGGTCCTAGGATCGAGCCCCACATCAGACTCCTTGCTCAGCGGGAAGCCTGCTTCTCCCTCTCCCTCTACTGCTCCCCCTGCTTATACTCTCTCACTCTCTCTGTTGAATAAATAAATAAAATCTTTAAAAAAAAAAAGGGGGAGTATCTTTGCTGTCAAGGGGAGACAAAGATTTTTAGACAGGACACAAAAGAAATAACTATAAAAAACACAAATTTATAAATTAAACTTTATCAAAACAAAAAAACTTCGGCTCATCAAAACCCAGGGCTAAAAAAATGAACAGACAAGGGGCGCCTGGGTGGCTCAGTCGGTTAAGTGTCCGACTCTTGGTTTTGGCTCAGGTCATGGTCTCATGGGTCCTGGGATTGAGAGCCGTGTCAGACTTCGCTCTCAGCACGGAGTCTGCTTGGGATTCTCAATCCCTCTCCCTCTCTGCCCCTCCCCCCACTCATATGCTCTCTCTCTCAAATAAATAAATCTTAAAAAAAAAAAAAAAAGGACAGACAAGGCAGGCAAACAATGAGAAAAAAATATTTGTAAAACGTTAAGTTGCAAAGGACTCGTATCCATGACTTTTATCCTACCACTCAAAAAGAGAAAAAAAAAAGAAAGAAAATACACCAGTAGCCAAATAACACATGAAAACTTGTTCACCATCATTAGTCATCAGCAAAATGCAAATTACAAGCATAATGAGACACCACTACACACCCACTAGAATGGCTAAAATTAAAAAGACTAATCACATGGAAGTGTTGTGAGGGCGCAGAGAAACCCAGTTCTCAAACCCTGATGCCAGGAACGTAACCTCGCACGGCCACCACGGGGAAAGGTGTAGGTGGGTCTCAGAGGCCCAACGGCTCATCTTCCCTTTGACCTAACAATTCCACTCCTGGGTATTTACTGAAGACAAATGAAAATATTGTTCATAATGGAACCTCCCTCACAAGAGGGGAGGCCCTAGGCAGAGTCGGGGGAGGAAGGCAGGCTGGCAGGGGAAAGTTCTGGAAAGTCCTCTCAGCGGGAGGTGTGCTACACACGTGTATCCCTCTGTCAAAACTGCACAATGAAGATGAGCACCTTTCAGTGTAACTTGAAAGCAAATAAACAAAAAGAATTTTAAGAGAACACAATTGGACTGGCGGACAGGGCGTGGTACTTGTTGAAGCCAGGTGATGGGAAGCTGGGGGCTCACTGCCCCATTTCCAGTTTTGTTTAACTTTTAGAAAGTTAACAAAACGTCCCCTGCAGCTAAGAGCGAAACCAAAGACCAACAGAAGACACGGCTCGGTGAGGAAGCAACCGCTGGCCAGCACCCACTGGGGGCCCTGAAGTTGCCGCCCGCCCCACAGCCCCGCTGCGGCGTGCTGAGGGACGCACACCCACTCGCTGGCCCTGAAAGCCCCACGACCCACCTGCCCAGCCATCGTCAGCGTCTGCGTCCAGGTCGTCCAGGCCCTTCAGGTTTTCGGCGTTGATGATCGTGGGCCGCGGCGCCCGTCCCACCAGCTGCCTCAGCGGGCGGATGGGGCGAGTCGTTCCCAGCCTGCTTTCTTTTCTGACGAGGGCGAGAAGAGTAAAGATCTGGCCTCATGTCAAGTATACAGATGGAAGCACAACCCAATACTTTTCCCAAAAATAAGTCCTACATTGCCAAGGTTCATGGTTGCATTTAATATTTAAATCGTTTCCCTTTAAAAGAAACCTATAACGAACAAACACATCCCGGAGAAGTTCTGCCCCGTTCTGCAGTTTTATACACTCAGTACTAACGCCTAGGGCAGCAGTCACAAACACGTGCCAACACGTCAACTCTTGTCAGAAACGTACAATCCTAACCCAGCCTCGTCCAGCTCCGGATCCCAGCCACCCCACATACCCTGCAGCTCAGAGTTGGTTTTCAGGTCCACTGTGGCCTCCAAAAGACAAAGCACCTTCAAACGTCAGCCCATTATCTCGTGCAGTGCCCCCAAGTGGGGGCACGCTCTATAACACAGGAGCCTTACCCATCTTGGTCATTCATCTGGAACTGTCTAAAAGGAACACGGGGTTCAAGACGGAGCTGGGGAAGGGGAAAAGATCCTCGTTCCACTGTACCCTGGTTCTCTGATGACTGCGGTGAACACATCTGAAACATAACATCAATGAACAGGATTTTCTGGTAATGGCTCACATGCTAAGTTCCACTTGCATTCGAATTCGTTTTGGAAAATGGAAACTGGGAAGAAGAGACAAGCAAGTCTTGGAACTGCCCAGTTAACCCTACCCCCGTATCCCCCATCTCTTTCATGCCGTCAGGAAGCACACCTGGGGACTTGAGATGTCGTAGGCAATGCCTGCCTCTCCTTTCTCTAAAGAACCAAAGGCTAAAATAATACCCACATCACCAGGGAAAGAAGCCAAAGACCCTCAAGACTTGAAAAGGGGGAGAGAAAAATGCAGAAGTAATGGACACGTCCAAGGTAGGGCATATCAGGGCAAAGACATTGGGAGGAGAACCGAGGTGGACATTCAACCACTTAGAGGAGGTTCTGCTGGACACGAGCAATCCAACTTCATGGGGAAAAAAAATGCATACTCTGAAAACTTACAAAAGCAGGAAGCATGTCATGGTATGTAGGTGGGTGGTATACATTTCCCATGAACTGTGAAGCCCCTTTTCGGACAGGCTGAGCCGGGCGGAGAGAGGGGTCCTTAGAATCGCTGGTACATGCCGAGGAGGGGGCTCCGTCTCCCGCACTTGAGTTCCTGCTGCCCAGCTCAGTTGGGGAGGCGCTCAGAGACGTGGCAGAAATTATGTTTCGCCCACCGCCCTCCCTCCAGCTTGTCACATCTGGAAATTGAAAGGGGGCAAAAGGGGAAAGAGGAGGGGGGAGGAGGGATTGTGTGAGGTTCTGAAGGTCAAGGGACCCCCTCATTCACCAAAAACAAAAACAAAAAACCCAAAAGTGAAGAGTCAAGTGGTCGAATCTGTCAGGGAAGGTGGAGGGCAGACACCTGACCAATGAATATGAACTTGCTGTGGGAAGTCTGGTTGTAAGAGAAATACAAAACAAGGTCCACTCACAGAGAAAACAAGTATAAACAAGACATGGTCTTCATTAATTAACAGAAACCACATACACCCACAGATCTAACACACGAAGAAATCAGGACACAGCCTCGATGAAAACAGCCTGGGGTTAATTTCTCCCACAAATACTGACCCATCAGGATCAGCACTAGGCTCAGCACTGGGCTTTACATTAAAACTGGAATAAGTCCTGGGGCACGTGGCTGGCTCAGTCGGTAGAGTGTGTGACTCTTGACCTTGGGGTTGTGAGTTTGAGCTCCATGTTGGGTGTAGAGATTACTTACAACTAAAACCTTGAAAACGGGTGTAAGTCCTGACATGTTTCAACTCTGTTTCTCAGTGACGCCTCTGGTCAGAGATTTCGCAGCTCTTAAGGTAAAGCAGAGCCCCTCGCCCTCCAAGTGGGGGTGTAGGAGGATCTGTGGCCCTACCCACCAGGCCTTCACCCCCACTCCTGCTCAGGCTCAGGGTGCTCTCCTGCAGGTCAAGACCTGCCAACCTATCTATCTTTTCAAGATGATGTGTCCCGCTGCCAAATTTAACAAGATCTGGGGGAATCAGATGAGCCCGCCCCTTCTCAGTCAATGTCTGGTTAGGAGTTGAAGCACGAAGTCCCTGAGTACTTGACCCCCAAGAGAAAGAGACACAGCACAGGAGCCACAAAACCAGGGCTGGGTCCCAGCAATTCAAGCACCTTGCATGCAATCTTGGGCGAATGCTATGGTCACCGCTCTGGCCACACCTGCTCCATCTTCTCAAATGAGGAGATGCAACTGATCCCAGAAGCTGCTTCTAGTTCTAAATTTTTGTAGTCCTACAGAGCAGCTCATTTTAACCCCAGACAGCTACCCAATGCTTGGCTTGAGGAATTCGGTTACATTATTTGGAGCAGACAAAATAAGCCAGCACAGGTCACTGAAAAGGTAGCATGCGCCATTTAAGAGTCATCTCGTGATCATTTCATTTACAGGGTATCACTTCTGACACTGAGATGCTTCGCGGATTAAGACAAGTGGACAGAAGTCCCTCATGTTCCAAGACCTAATCAAACCCTCCCTTCCCCCACCCACCCCCAAACAAACAAAAAACAAGAACCATTTCACCAAATTTCACAACATCTTAATCTCTCACCTCTCGAGGCCATTAAAATACACATGTATTACTTGTAAGTTCTGCTCCACAATCCTGTCAACTCCTTGGCCAGACCCCAGAGGACGGGACCATGGAGACAAGTCCTAGGCTGGCTACAAACAATCCCCAGAGGAGCATGTTAAAATACAGAGATTCTAATTTGGCTGGGGAGGGAGGAGGGCCGGAAATCAGACTTTTTAACAAACTCCTCAAAGGCTCCTGACAGGATTCTGCTAGGTTTAGGCACCACTGGCTTAGAAAACAGGCTCCTGAATCAGGTACGAAGTGAACGGGCCCTTGGTCTGTCTTTGCCCTGAGCAAAGCAGAACAGAACAGAACAAATGTCTGATGACAGAGGGGGAAGGAGACAGGCCTGGTTCAACCCGAAGGATGAGAAAGGGGGAGTCCTCTACAGACCAGCCTAGGGAGTAAGTCCCACAGAGGCAGGGAACAGGGTCAGTAAGCAAGCTTTGCAGGCAGAGAGCCTGGGGCTCGGGAGCACCAGCTCGTTGAGAGCATGTGTGCTTCTAAGAGGCAGAAAGGCAAAAGGAGGAGGACAGCCGCTGTTCCCACACGTGCCCAGACAGAGACCACAGTGCACTTACTCTGAGGGCGGAGGCTTGGTCCTGGCCCATACGACAGATCGAAGACGCCCCTTTCCTTGCCAGCCTTGTCCTGCCCTCCAGCTGCTTTCAGCGTCGGAAACTCCTCGGGAGAGAAGGATAACAGTCGGCTTGAGCCCCTTAAACCTGCCGAGAAAAGCAGAGGACCCGGTGAGGGGCACTGACGGGCATCAACAGCTGTCGGCTTTAACAGCCCCGCGGGTCAGGAGCCACGCCGCCTGGAGCAGGCTCCCGCTGAGTGTGTCCCATCTGCACGGGACAAGGAGAGCGAGACGCAGAAGGCCTGCAGGGGCTGGGACAGCAGATCACAGTCGCTCCAGCCCAGATCCTTCTCCTTGCCTCCCCAAGGCCTCCACCCCAGATCCACCCTCATTAGCAATAAACATTTCACTCCTGCAAGCCTAGGATCTGTTCCTTCCTTTGCTCTCCCATCCACTCCCTGATGCTATAGGCTCCTCAGAGAAGAAACCCTTCTTTAACTTTCTGGGAGCACTCAGCACCGGGAACCTGAAATCATCTTGTAGACAGATGGCTAATAATAAATGGTGCATTTTAGGGTCCAGTGGGATCTGCTGCTTGTATCTGGACCACATGCCCAGCACCCTATAAACTTAACATGACAGTTACAACGTCCGGCTGTGATACGCCTTGTTCCTTTGACGAGAAAGCCAAATTTCCCTCCCAGGTATTCTTTTTAGCACCACTGATCCACGGACCCGTGAACTAAGGCGGGCTTGGCCAGAAACATGCAGCTGGGATTAGTGCAGACGCACAAGGCAGCAACCCACTCACTGCCCCACTTAGCGAAAAGGTCCAGGGTCAAATACACCTGCCAGGGTGACAACGGGACACATTCCTCAGCGATGATTAACCTGAGAGATGATCTCCAAGCGTCACAAAGGAGCCCTGCTGCTCTGTGAAGGGGGACTTCGACTCTCAGAGTCGCTTGGACACGTTCAAAACCCACTGGCAAGGATGAAATATGGAAGTCGTGCCTTAAAAATACACATCTGAAGCTTAAAAACAAACACTCGGTACTTTTTTCTGCCTCAGCTGTCACGAAGGTCTTGCTCTATCCGTGGATTAAACTCACCCTCCACAGGTAAGAAAGAGGGAAGAACTCAAAATCTCAAACCAAAGCAGTAGCAGAGGATCCCCCACCAATCCGTTATGCCACGTGGTCCCTGCGCGAAGGTCCCAGGTGGAGCCATCAGTGGGTCCCGCCGCCCCACCGGAGCCCACGAGCCTCGGGCGTCAGCCCACACCAGTCAGGCCCCCGGGGGCTGGTCCAGGTGAAACAGGCCCAATGACCATCTTCTACAAGGAGGGGTCTATCAATTCAGGAAGAGCCCTTCCGAAGCACTGAGCCAGGAACATGTTTGTGGGCCTCACTGCCAAGTGCCCACCGCCCCGACGGCACCTCGGGCCTGTGACCCTCGTTCCCGCCCCCGCCCAGGCCCAGGACACGTCTGTCCCTCCTCCTGGGCTCCTGGGTTCTGCCACCTCCAAGACGAGCAATCAGACGTTCACAGAGGATTTTGTCATGTTTTGGAATTATTTTCTAGACCACGTCTTATTTTTTTATAGGAAATAGAATCACAAGGTTCAAAAGTAAGAAGCCGTAAAAAGGTACGAACAGATGACGCCCCCCCCCCACCGCCTACTTCCGACGCCCTCAGAAACAGGCTGCTTCCAGCTCCACTCCCTCCCTTCCTCTGAGGCTCCCTTCCAGACTCTTCTCTAATGCACATACATGTTTCAGAAGTAGATTTTCCCTCATCTGAATTTTTTTCATGAATAGTAGTAACATACCGTACGTACTACTTACTCCACACTTTTTTTCATTTAAGAATGTATCTTACAACCTAGGGATCTTGCCAGATCCATGTAAAAATGCTTTTTTTCCTTATAGGCAAGTAGTATTTCATTAAAGCACCCAAATCTGGTGGACATGTCAAGTGATTATTCCCAATCTTTTGCTGTTATAATGTTGCAAGGAGTATCCTGTACGTATGTCCTTTCTCACAGGGGCAAGGATCATTCTAGGGGGATTTCCACACAACGGAACTGCTAGGTCGAAGGGTGTGCATATCAGTGTTTGGATAATGGCCAAGCTGCCCTCCACGGGGGTTGTGCCAATTTACACTAGGATTTTTTTAACCTCTGTAGTTTTTTTTTTTTAAGATTTTATTTATTTATGAGAGAGAGAGAGAGCGCGTGCACAAGCAGGGGGAGCAGCAGGCAGAGGGAGAAGAGCCCAATGCGGGGGTTCTAGGGGGCTAGATCCCAAGACCTGAGCCAAAGGCAGAAGCCTGACTTAGCCACCCAGGCCCCCCTATAATTCTTTTTAAACACAAATCAATACATTTGATTTACTTAAAAAAAGTTCTAGCCTTACAGAATAAAGGCTTTCGAAAGCAAGGACTACTGTGAAAACAACCTAGTGAGTGCTCTTTATAAAGCCTCTTTAAAGACCTAATTGTAGGGGACTGAGACACGTCTTGCCCCCTCTATCTCACCCTACAGACTGGAGCGTAAAGCTCCCTTACAGACGGGACAGACGCAGGCCAAGCTCTCCTGCCCTGAGCTCCCCTGGAGGAGCTGGTGCTTGACAACACTCGGCACACTGATGCCTGATGTGTCATTCCCCACCAGAGAGCGAGGACAGAGCCTCCGGCCACGCAGAAGGGGCACGTGCACTGGGCAAGGCGGGGGGGGGGGGGGGTTTCGGGGCAGGCAGGACGTTAGCTGTTTTTCTACACAAGCTACAGAAGGTGGCAGCCGAAGCCTCGGCTGTCGCACGGAGAAGGTGCCGCCAGGACCGGGGGTTAGAGGGTACGCAAAGCAGCCAGAGAGTGCTCTTTGCAGGAGAAAGGGCGATCATGGGCTCCCACTCCCACCAGCAGCCCCCTCCTTCCAGCATCATCCAGTTTGGTCTGCACAGTGTGCTAGAAATACTCGAGCAAACAGTGACAAATTAGGAGGGCTCATGTAGAAAAATCTGGATTTTTGGCTTCTCTCAAAAAGCGCCCACTGAGCCTGGGCCTGCCTTCTCTGAGGGCTGCTGTCACCGGAGGTGGGCAGAGTCTGGCCGCGCTCTCGGCCTGCCTGGGAAGCCGTCAGATGGGCCACTGAGCGGTCCCTGAAAGCCGAGCACCTCCTCCTGCCGCTCTCCCCGTCCCCGCTGCGGAGCGGCTCTGCCTGGCGAGACCTCTCGAGTCGGGCATGACACAAACGGTAACAAGTACCGTGTAAGCCACGAATGCTCTGGTGTCACCGTCCAAAAAGCAAGCAGCTCAATTCCCAGGCCCGAGCTCGGCTCACGCCACACCACGCGACACCTCCTCCTCGCAGGCCCGGGAGAGACAAAGTGGACGCATGTCAGCCACACTGCTGAGCAGGTCTCAACTCCCCCGGCAGCAGAGCCGAGACAGAGAGCAGCAGGGCCAGTGTCCAGCCTCCCCACACACCTCAGGAGGAATGTCTTGACTAACGGCATTCACGGAAATCAAAGAGCCGACAAGCCTTGCGGAGTCAGCGCTCCCACCCCTGGGGCAGAGGGAAAGGCTCCACTGAGCAGAAGCTCACTCAGGTGAGAGCTTCCACAAAGCTTTAAGCCAAGAGCTGCCACGACCCAAGGGGAACAGTCCAGAAAAGGTACTTGTCCCTCCCACACACCCAGCCCAACACCACCTACCCACACTTACCACCTTCGTGTCCTGCTGGCTTTCCATTCAGCTGTGCCCATGACTTTGGTCCACCTGGCACTGAATTTGTGTTCTGAAAGAAGGAAGGAAATGAGAACAAAGCCAGCCCAACTGGCCTGCTTTCCTTCCAGCTTCCCACCTGTGCAGCGGTCTGAGCGTCAGGAGCTGCCAGGCCCACAGCACAGGGGAGGAGCGGGACAGAGGGCATGGCCAGCTCACGCAGCTGGTCCCACAGCAAAGCCAGGACTCAAGCCCACATCCCCTTCATGCTGCACTCCAGAACATACTGTCAGGTCGCCTCTCACACCCACACAGTACTACTGTGCCTCGCTCCAGAGATAAATACCAGACCCCAATTCTAGCATGTGTCTCAAAAATCACGTGCCCTTGGGGCGCCTGGGTGGCTCAGTCGGTTGAGCAACTGCCTTCGGCTCAGGTCATGATCCTGGAGTCCCGGGATCGAGTCCCGCATCGGGCTCCCTGCTCGGCGGGGAGTCTGCTTCTCCCTCTGACCCTCCCCTGTCTCACGCTCTATCACATTCTCTCTCTCAAATAAATAAATCTTTAAAAAAAAAAAGAGGAGTCCCCCTTCAAAAGGTCTACTTTCAAAAAAAAAAAAATCACGTTCCCCTGCCAGCAAAGGAGAGCTAGCACAAGAAAGCTGGTGCGCCTCATCTTTCACCGGATGGGCCACTACGCCGCTTTCCGTTAATTACTGTCATTCTACAAGGCACAACTACTCAAGTGAGGACTTCCTCTTCCACTAACCTGGGCTCGCCAGGCTCGCACGCAATCCTAGCAGCTAACCCAGGAGCTAACAGTGCCGAAAGCTCACAGCAGGCGAGGTGTTATGCTAGGCACACCCCGCCGGAGCAAATCCTCCCACACCCTGGGAAGGTTCTAGTCCTATCCCAACCGAGGCTCAGAAAGGAGTGGCCAGTCCCAATCAGGAGGGCAGGACCAGGACTTTGTCCCCACTCGGCCTGCATCCCAAGCCCCGTCGAGTCCCCAGCCACTGAGTCCAATGCTTTCCCAACAGCATTCAACCTAGCAGCCTTCCCCCTCCAACGGAAGGTAAAAACGCACAAAACAAAGCTGGTGCAGCATGACATTTCAGCACTTACTGGGTCAAACGTCACATTAAGTAATGACTCTTTCCCGCCCAGCACAGGCACCCGCACCACCACACTCAGGGCACACGGCTGCCGAACTGACTAGGTCTCACAATCCATTTATTTACCAGGAGCTGCTCTGGGATTTACCTGAGTGCTCTGGGATGGCCACAGGCCCCTGCGACTGGCCGGTCCCCCAGGAAGCACAGGGGCCCCAAGGCCCCACAGCCTCCCACTCGGTGTCTGCAGCCCTCGCCCACCAAAGGCACCAAATGGGAAGAGAATGGCTCAGGGCTGAGCAGCGGTCCTAACGTTGCCATCAGAGTTCCTGGTGCGCCTCTGACAAGAGCAGAAGTGCTGTCGGGCCTCCGGGGCGAGGCTTTAGAGGCTGGGGAACACCGGGAGTCCCTTCTCATGGCCACCCCGTGGGAAAAGCTGAGCCCTGGGCAGGGCGACCAGCACGCTGGCCCCGGGCCGGGGCTCTGACCCTCCGCAGATGCCAGGAGCATGCCAGGCCCCGCCCAGACTCTGCAGTCCCGGGGGACAGGACAGATCCACTTCCAGCCGCTCCCAAGGTGAGTCTGACCTACAGCAAGGGCTGCAAGACCCAGGCTCCCCCAATCTCTTAGCTTCCAACTCCAGGACACAGATCCGGACTCAACTCCGTGCTCTGACTGGGCGCCAGGTACTAGTGGATTCAGGCCAAGGAACACGGGAGCTTCGTGTGAATGTGGGCTTCTTTTACCTTTTCCTTTAATTTCAAAAGCACAGTTCAGTGTTGGGTGGGGGAGGGTGCCCTTCTGGTGCCCAGGGAGCAGTACAAAATGAAAACACAGTAGTGCAGGTTGTTTTCCAGAGAGCTGCTGAGTGCTAGGTACCTATCTACACATCTTGTGGTCTTCTAAAAAATCTGTAGACGTCTCATCTGGATTTCCAGCTACCAGCTAAGCGTATCCTCCTGCTGATCCATGAAACCCACAGACAGACTCCGATGGACAATACATTATGAGCCCTTGCTTAAATCCTGACTTTCTGTTTAGGAAAACACTATTTATTCATTTATTTTTAAGATTTTATTTTTTAAGTAATCTCTATACCCAACATGGGGCTTTAACTCACAACCCCAAGATCAAGAGCTGCATGCTCCACCGACTAAGGCAGCCAGGCACCCCCAGGAGAACACTTTACATGCATCAACAAATAAAGGGTCATAGGTCAGTATTTCCCGAAGTTGTTCTTAGAGACACTAGTCTCTGAAGATGGCCCCTCAGACAGGTTTCCTAGGACAGATGGGTTCCGGGAACACCACCCGCTAAGTCTTCGTAGAGTCACAGCACACACGAACACACTGAAGACACTGACGAGAAGTCAGACAGTAAAGGAGCTTTTGCTTAATTCTGTTTTTCAACTCACCTGACCCCCGAACCTTCCTGTGACCTAACCGGTCCCCATGGAGTACAGCGGGGGACCCTGATCTGGCCTGTGGCTCACCCCCGTGACCTCACCTGAAGGCAAGTCACCAGAAAGCAAATTAGCTGTCTGTACTCTGTTCTGGATCTGGGGGTCTTTCTCCAAAAGCCGCAGATTCAAGGCACCTCACGGGACCCCGACAATGTCCCGTGCTCCTGTCCCACGGCCCCCCGCCAGGCTCGCCTCTGGAAGGAGCGGGGCACGCGGCACCTACCTCCTGGCTGCTCGACTGTGTCGGCTTCTGTAAGCTGGAGACAGGCCTCTGCAAACCCGGCTGCGGCAGCGACTCCGGCGGCGGAGAGCCCGTCACACTGGAACTGGACAAGGCAGGGGGCGCGGGGGTCAGAGGGGTGGGCGCGCCGGCCCCTCTGCGCCTGCCGGAGCCTCGGCAGCAACACGGGAGCTCCCCAGCAGACTCTCACGCCGCAGAGCCCACGAGACGCCGGGCGCCCTCCGAGGCCTGGCCGCTGCCGGGCAGGACAGTCGTCGGCGCCCTGGCAGAGCCGCTCCTGCACAACCTGGGAGCCCACCGTGAGCTGGAGGGACTGCCAACAGGGAAACCGAGTCAGCAAGGGAAGGGGCTCGGAGCCCCAGACTCTGACCAAGAGCTCACGGCAGTGCAGGGGGCTGATGGCTTTGAGATGTGATTTTTCTCCTGGCTTATAAAAGAAATATGTGCCCAGAATAAAAATAAATGTGTAAATATATATAACACAGAATTTGTCACGATCTCATCCTCCAGAGTGAAACGCCAAGCAGATTTTGCTATATATACATTAACATAGTATTTTTTTAACATGAGTGGGATAACACCACACACACAATTCGTAGCTTGTTTTGTACTTAACATATCTACCGTGCTTTCAGGACAGCACACGGATCTACCTCTTTGTTTTAGAGACACAGTACAACTGGATGGGCCCCCATCCCCAATTTTTTTCCCCATTACTGGCACAATTTCGATGAGCACTTCTTAATACGTATCTTTGCACACTTCTGCATCATTCAGTAGTCTAAGAGGCTCTGGAGTTTACAAGGTATGGCCCAGGTGCCCTCCAAAGAAGACTGTGTCAGTCGATACTCAACAAGGGGCTGTGAGGAAGACGTCTGCTCCCCCAGAGCCTTCTGGGCACTTGTTCCACCGAGGAGACCCAAGGAGGGCAGCAGCCCGTCAGCCAGTCTCCCCCGATGCCGGGGGCTCACCAGTAAGCTGACGCCAAACGCTACTCACACACATACGCTGCTGGGGTTGACACGACCCAAGGAACCCAGCATGCAGCACGACTACAAAATGAAGGCCCTAATGTCCTTTCACATTACCTTCTACCTACAACAGAAGCTTCTATGTAGTGTCACTCCTGTATTCTCCAAACCTAAGCACAGAGTCCCAGCAGTGGTGGCCCTCACCGCATCACCTCCCTGAGACTCTGAGGGAGGACGAGGCCCAGGGGAACAGAGGACCAGCGCCTGGGGTCCACGGCCTCGTCCAGTGCCCCGTCCCGACCTTCCCCTGGCTGACGTGCTTCAGCACGGCCTGATCCCTTCTGTGCCAGTAATGGCAGGACCCCACATAAGGAGGGAGTGAGGCCCTGTTCTCGCTCCCTGGAACTTCTCGTGGCGGAGGCAAAGCAGGACTTATGTTGAAATGTACAATATCCACGTCATTACAGGGTCTGTAGCATCTGCCATCCGAACAGAATGACAGCAGCAGCTCACACCTGCCACACACCTTCTCCGTGCCAGGTACCTGACCTGCAGCAGCTCGCCTATTTCCCACAACCACCCAGGACAGGGGAGCTCACAAATCAAATCCCTCTCCAGGTTCCAGAAAGCTAGTAGGAAGTGGCCTGGCTGATCCTAACAGTCAGGCCTTACCATCAACCTGTATGACTCCTAAACAAACGGTTAGAAAATTTTTATTTATTTTTTTTTGGTTAGAAAATTTTTAAAAACAGCTTTTCAGACTCTACTTTGGTTATTACTCCTTTATGCTCATGTGACTGAACCATGTGCTCACTCTCTACATGTTGTCTGAAGTAACTGCAGGCAAGTTTTACAGAAGCCGCCACGGCCGGGGCGTCTGGGTGGCTCAGCTGGTTGAGCGGCCAACTCTTGGTGTCGGCTCAGGTCATGATCTCAGGGTTGTGAGACCGAGCTCTGCGTCAGGCTCTGCGCTGAGCCTGGAGCCTGCTGGAGACTCTCTCCCCCTCTACTCCTCCTCCTCCCCCTCCCACCCCCGCACTCGCACGCCCACTTCCTCTCTCTAAAAAAAGCTATCATGGCCATTTCCGGCAAGAGAAAAGGACACGGGTTGGCAGGCTGTGCTCTAGGTCACTTTGACTCTCTGGATCCCGAGCACCGGCAGCCAGAGCACAAGAGGAGATTGAGGGCAGGAAGACGTATGAGACCAGACTGTGTTGTTCTCACTCCCCAGCAGGCAAACCCCAGCAGCAGGTCCTGCCGGCCAGCCTTAGCAAGGTCCTGTCCCTCTCTGGTCCCCTCCCAGCACAAATCCCAAATCCTCCCTCCTCGCTACCCTTATGGCTGGCTGGCGCCCAGCAGAGGAGACTCGCAGTGGAAGGTGGGAGGGAGGGGCCCAAGTCACACGCCCGGGGCAGAGCTGGAACGGGCCCCCGGCAGCCACAACATTTGCTCTGTTGCTCACATGATTTTTGTGCCAGACCCTGGGCCTCCTAAGGCTCCCGTAAGTGCTGTGCTGGCAGTGGTGGGAGCCTACAGGGAGGCTGCATATCAACCCTGAATAACGAGGATTCTGGATTGTTCGCCTTCATAACTGGGTCTGTTTGGAGCAACTAAGTGCAGCAGTCTTTGTGGAAAGCTGCTGGCCCCGAAGCTGGGAAGACAGCCTCCTCCTCACCCTGGAACCAACACAAAGGGACTACCGGCAGAATGGAGTGTTCGAGCACCCGCCCCGTCCACAACGGCCCTTCCTGGCTCAGGAACTGGCACTGAGGCATTGCATAAGCTCCTCTGGGGTGATGAGGCCCTTCCTAATAAGGCACAGGGGACGCTGGTCACCGGGGACAAGGCAGCCCACAGAAGCCCTGCTGCATCAGCTCCAAAAGCCAGGAAAAACGAGAGCAGGGAGCAAGAAACGACCAAGCAGCGGGAGTCAGGGTGAAAGAAGCTTCCTCTGGGATCTCCCCGGTTCTCCAGCTCTGCACTGCCTTCTGCAGAAGGAAAGGGGGCCACGGCACTCCATGAGGCTCCAGCTCCCCACCCACACCTGCCCCCGCTGCTCTCACCTCTTTGGGTCTTGCTGATCCTGCTTGTTTGCCCATCCCGTTCCGTCCTTGGGAACTATCACGATGTTGGGGTCGTTTCCTCTGTTTTCAGACTTCAAGCTTGGCAGGTTTGCAGGTGGTGGCATGCGCCGGGCTGTGGCAACTTTCCCGAGACTCTGTAAGCCATGTCGAGGAATAACTGCACGAAGAGAGGGGTGGAAACAGACAAGTTTCAGAAGCAAAGAGGCCGGTCAGTCAACTGCTCCTTCAAGCTCTAAGCAATGACGACAAAGACAGCCAAACAGACGCAAGGGGCAGCCTGCGTGCAAACAAACGAAACGGTCTGGGAGCTGCTTCAGCCACTTAACAAGGCCTTGGCCTTCGCCGAGGCCTCGGAGCCACAGACGCGGCTGACATCTGTGCCGAGGCTTCCATTTTCCTAGCGGGCAAGAGCAGGTGCAGGGAGTTTATGCCACAGGCGGGGAACCAGGCCCAGACACCTCCGCCCCACGTGGTAACCACCCCTCCTCAAGCTGAGGTTGCTCCGGCCCCGTTGTGGCAGGACAGAAGGGACAGCCTCTGCCAAGCCCCGTGCCAGGCCTGAGCAGGGCCCCTCAACATTCCCCAAATCCTCCCAGGGTGTGGACGGTGTCAACAGGATTTTCCCACCAAGCTCCAGAATGTCAGAACCAGGAAGCCTAAGACAGGGTAACTAATGCAAATGAAGTCCCAGTCTACCCCATGGGGGGAAACCGATCCCCGGCTTCCAGGAGATAAGACAGAAGAGGACACAATCCCATGGAAGCAGAGCCAGGATATCCAGGCCCTGAAATCAGACACCAACAGGAGCAGGAGGGCGATTCTGCGTCCCCAGAGCTGCCAGGTGACCACTCCACGCCCAGAAGGCAGTCTGACCAAGCGAATTCCTGGCCTGGGGTTTCTCATGTAAGGGAAAGCGGAGAGAACTGGCCTCACCCCGGTTCTTACCTGAGGATCTGACTGCGTCTACTGATTTTCCTTTATACTTATCAAACAGGCTGAGAGTCGAATACTTGCTTTTCCCATCCTTGCCCTTGGTTATTTGCCCCAAACGATCGGACATTGCGATGAAATGTCATCTAGTAAGGAAATTTTTCTCGGCACCGCTCCCAATCTGCCTTTGAAATGTTAAAAAAAAAAAAAGAGCGTTATTCCACCAGAATCCCTGAGGCAGTGGACTGAATTCTTCAGGGATCACGGATCTCCCTGAAGACCTGAAGAAAGCCTTGGATTCTGTCCCTAGAAAAACGCCCTTACCACACACAGGCCGTTTTGCACACATTTAAAGAGCATTTTGTTGTAGGTCCCTCCCCCACCCCCAAAGTTAAGAAGTCCTATTCTGTCTGAATTGACCAGAGTCTACTGCTCACCGGCGACACTGAAATGTAAACCTTTCCACACTGAGTCTTCTTGCCAAGTCAAGGACAGCTCTTCAAGACGGAAAAATAAGTGCTCATCACTGTAGCACATCCATGTAACATCAAAGCTCAGGCAGAGTAGGGGAGGTACAGAACCTGCCTACGGAAAGCTGTGCATTTCAAGGATGAGCAAAACCAAATCAAAGGGTAGCAACCACAATCAGGAAGCCTTCAGGAACAGCCGGGTGTGTGCACTTCTCAAACCAAAGAACCAGCATCCAGAGAAAAAGCATCTGCTCAGGCAACACAAGCAGGGCTCTCTGGGGTGCAGACTCAGCAGCAGCACCCCCAGGGGCAGACCACGCGGGGGCTCCACTGCCCCCCTCCACTTAGAAAATCTTGACAAGATGACCAAGAAGGCAGCTCCTAACCTCTGCCACTTTCTAATTTCCTTCGGGCTTCTACAAGTCCATTAGCATGTTACTCATTCATTCACTCATTCATTCAAATACGAGCGCGTGCTGCCAACGGTGAGTGAGTGCCGCCTGGTAGGGGACTCACCTGGGGACTAAGAGCTTGTCCACGTCTTTTATCCTATACTCAAGAGGTTCTTGGTTATTGTTTCTAAAACTTGATCATGATAAATAAACTTGTAAAAGCGACTATTACTTCCCATTGGAATTCGTGTATGGGGAAGAAAGCTAAAGCATCCACTTAGACATACTGCTAATATGTATGTCAGAGGTAACTGCAAACACTGATACTCGCTGATAATAAAAGGCGCCTGGGGGCAGTAGCCACAGTATGGTTTGCTCTTTTACCCTATTCAGAAGCCATGCAGGCCGGAAGGAACAGCCCCAGTGTGCTGGCAAAGCACTCTGCACCCCCCAGGATGACTTTAAGATAAAATCCTATATATTATGATCCAAGACTTTATATAAAGCACAGGGAGCAACGATCAGTTACAAACTGGGGCCAAAAAAGTGTAACGGGAGAGACAGTGACATCACATACCTCCAGGCTCCCGGAGCCTGGCACCAGGCCGAAGGCGAACCAAGCTGGTTCTTACATGAAACTGGGTACATCCATCCTTTCATTCGTCTTGAAAATGAATGAAATCTCTAGGAGAGTCAGCCTCAGTGAAGACACAAACCACAAACGCTCCCAAGCTTACGTGCCAGAGCCCCCTCTAGTGTGTCTGCCTCACGAGCCCGGAGTGCCCAGAGCAAAGAACGACCATAGACGGAAAATCGCCTGAAGTGTCCAAATCCTGATTCTGGTGCCCCGGGGTTCCATAACACACCGCTTTATCTTTACATCTCGCTCCCGGGAGCTGGCTCCAGGAAGTTTCTGCTCCACGCCCCCAACAGTCATAACTAATAACAGCATTCTTCCCCCACGATGGGCGGTAAGCCCCTCAGGGCAGGAACTGGATTGTATTTTCATCAGAATAACTGGTATTTAACAGGACCTCAAATGTAAATCAGCTTGAAATTCTCCACTAGGATTGGATGAGATCTAACTTTTAGACACTTCTATCAAATCAAAAGATCATTCGGATAGGAACATGAACCCCCCCCCCCCGACTATTAACAGAAGCCCTAGAGACTGTCACCATGGTGATGGGGACATGGGGCCCCTGCCTTACAGAGCTCACAGTCTACAACAGGGGACGGCAAACACTGGTCAGCATCCTTTCCAACGGCCTGTTTTTTTATAAGCCCTCAAACTAAGAATGATTTTTTAAAGTCATTTTTCACATTTGTTTTAAAAAACAAAGAATTGGGCGCCTGGGTGGCTCAGCTGGTTAAGCGACTGCCTTCGGCTCAGGTCATGATCCTGGAGTCCCTGGATCGAGTCCCGCATCGGGCTCCCTGCTCGGCAGGGAGCCTGCTTCTGCCTCTGACCCTCCCCCCTCTCATGTGCTCTCTCTCTCTCATTCTCTCTGTCTCAAATAAATAAATAAATAAATAAAATCTTAAAAAAAAATAAAAATAAAAATAAAATAAAAAACAAAGAATTTGTGACACCCTATGTGGCCCGCAATGCCACAAGTAGAAAAAGTTTGCTCACCCTGGGTCTAAAAGGAAGTCTTGAACAAGCACTTTCCAAGGTCTCCAGGTCGGCAATAGCTGGGCAGCCCAGGAGAGGCTCAAGCAGGGGGCAGGGCAGGGCCCCAAAAATGGGAGGGTGGGGAGTGGGCAGGCAGAGCAGGTTACCCCATGGACTGTGATCCAGACACTTAGGGACCTGTCTACTTAGCACTCTTTTCACAAACTCAGGTGGGGGGGGGTGGGGAACGACACGCCTAACCAAGAAGTTCACATCCTAATTCCCGGAACTCTGACTTCGTTACTTTACACAGCAAAAGGGATTCTGAAGATGTGATTAACATAAGGATCTCGAGATAGGGAGATGATCCTGGATTATGTGGGCAGGCCCACAATAATCACAAGGTCCCTAGAAGGGGGAGCAGAGGGCCAGAGTCAGAAAGCTGTGGAAGCTAAGGCTGGAGCACTCTTTGAGGATGGGAGGGGCCACAGCTAGGGCTGCAGAAGCCTGGAAAAGCTGGAGAAAGCGAGGAAAGGATTCTCCCCCTGGAGCCTCCCGAAGGAACCAGCCCCACCCACACCTTGACAGTATGTAGCCCAGTAAGACTTCAGACTTCTGACCTCCAAGACTGGAGGATAGGAGGATACATTTGCACTGGGTTGTTTTTTGTTTTTTTAAGATTTTATTTATTTGAGAGACAGAGCGTATGCGCCCTTGTGAGCAGGTGGGATGGTGGCAGGAGGAGAGGGAGAAGAGGCTCCTCACTGAGCAAGGAGCTGGTCCTTGGGGCTGGATCCCAGGACCCCGAGAGTAGGGCCTAAGCTGAAGGGAGGCGCTTACCCAACTGAACCACCCAGGCACCCCTACATTTGCACTGTTTTAAGCCACTGGATTTATGGTAATTGGTTACAACAACAGAAAAGACACTCATTTGGGCGCCCGGGTGGCTCAGTCGTTAGGCGTCTGCCTTCGGCTCAGGTCATGATCCCAGGGTCCTGGGATCGAGCCCCGCATCGGGCTCCCTGCTCAGCAGGAAGCCTGCTTCTCCCTCTCCCACTCCCCCTGCTTGTGTTCCTGCTCTCGCTATCTCTCTCTCTCTGTCAAATAAATAAATAAAATCTTTAAAAAAAAAAAAAAAAAGGAAAAAAGAAAAGACACTCATTCAAGAGGCTTTTATTAGGCATTACCATGTGCCCAGCACCGAGCCAAGCCTGGGATGCAGCTGAGGGCAACCTGGACCCACCCCTCCATATGTCCAGCCCAAAGAGATGACAAGATCCACCCACGGTCACAGAGCTAATTAATAAGAAACCCGTTCCAGAACTTTCTGCTTCAGCACAATGATGAAAAGTGGCACATCACAGCTACCTGTCTGCTGTCCCGGACCACGGCTCTCACCAGACCTACAAACATTTCTGAATAAAATCACTGGTGCCTCCTTCCGGGACACATACCTTGCAGAACTACAGATTTAGCATTGTTAATTTAAATTCACCTAACTACAAAGTTCTTTACTAAATTCAAAACCAAACTGACAAAGGCCAGGGAAGCAAAAATTATTTACCAGCCATTCTGGGCTATCCCATTTCCACATGAAATCCTAAAGTACTTGACTTCTGCACATCAAATGTCTTTTAATTCTGAGACTTGACCAGAAAATACCTGTTTCCACAGATAGTGCTAAAAAGTCTGTTGGTCCAAACTTCTGCCAGTTCACTGGTACAAACAGACCTTTCTTTGATTCTGCACTGCCCGGGCCTGTGGGCAGAGGCTAGAGCGAACACAGATAGCTCTCCTGGGTCTTCCTGGTGACAACACCCGCCTGAGAACTAACCAGTCCCCACCCCCAGGAAGCACTAGGAGACCAGAAGCCTGACCACACCCCCAGTCCTGGCACCCCTGAAAAAAATTGAAGAAAAGAAAAACCCCAGGCAAACAGGATCTATTCTCCTGGGAACTTAGAACTGTGTCTAGGACTGTTAGTCGGTCTACAGCTGTTGCTTGAAGCCCTCCCAAGAAATCCAAGCATTCAACAAATACTATCTGAGCACCTACTATGTTCAGGTGAAATGCTTCACACCCCTGGCAACCGGCACACCTCGGGGAAGCCAGAGGAGGGCACAGACTGAACTAACGCCTGCATTGAACCTGTACATGCAAATTTGTGGAGTGCCCCCTCCTCCCACTTTTTAACCAAATTTTGCACGTGTTGACACACTATTGGCCTCCCTTGTCCTCAGTTTCCCTGTCTACAGAATTGAGGAGCCAAGACAAGATTTCCCAAGTCCCAGCTGGTTCTAAAAATCAAACACATCAGTGTTGTTAATACCCCACAGCCACAGAATTACAAATGATTTTGTCAAAGTAGCTGTCTCTTATCACACATCCAGTACTGGATCCTATATTCCTACCTAAAGCTGGGGAGCTAACAGGCAAAGCAACAGAGCCACCGTTGCTGTGGAAACAGCATCTGTGGGGGAGGGGCCGCGTACTTTTCATTTTCATGCTCCACAGTTAAGACTGCACAGAGGGAGGTTCTTCCAGCCTCCAGTTTTCCCCAGAACAGCAGTCAACAAGTTACAGTCAGCCCTAAGAATATGCACCAGAGCTCTAGAGGGCCCACAAAGCATAAACTATTTACTGCCTGGCCCTTTACAAAATAAGATCACAGACACTGGCCTCAGAGCATACAGTTTCTTTCATTAAGCCAGATTTCACTGGACACAAATATAACCATTCAGGTATCCCCAACCGCATGCACCTCCAGTAAAGCAGTGCCACTCTGCTTGCCCCTTGGTTTTCACAAACATCAGGCCAGGAGCACTAACTGTTAATAGGAGTTTAAACAGCTCACAGGTATCTGCCGAGTTTCTACCCATTGAAACACACACACACACACACCACACAATGGTCTCATCAGATGGCAGAAAAGTGCAGGCAAATATCTGGGTGTGAATCATGAAGCCGGACAAGAGAGAACGTGTTTCTCAGCGGCTCAGAGGCGTGTTCGTGCAAGCCTGACTCACGCCCGGATCCGGGGACAAGAACCTGCTGAGGCACACCAGGTCCTTGCAGACAGGCGCGGACTGAGATTGGCTCGTAGCCACAGCTTTCTCTCCCTTTGGTAGGTAACAGAATTTCTTTCCCAAATAAAATCTAATTTGGATCCTCAGTATTACATATATAACAGATACGAGCCCCGGGTGCCGCGCCAGGAGGGGTCCTGCCCGCCCCCCGCCCCCTACATGGTAACCCCGCTCTTTCCCACAGCCAGCCACTCTGAGGCACGCCAGGGAAGCCTGCCAGGGGGCCCCCGGCGCGTTCTGAAAAGGGCTGGCCTACATGAAAATATCACCATTAGGTGGAAGAAAAAAAGGACTAAAATCCACGGGAACATAGCTTTGTGTTAGGAAGAAAAGGACATTTAAAAACAAATGCAGGTCTGCATATTCTGGCAAGTCATCTAAAGAAGTGCTCTGAGAGGCCCAGGATCTGCTGGCACGAAAACCACCAGAAAGATCCGCCCACAGAGGCAACTGAATATCCAAGCCCTGCCTCTGCAGACAGCAGCCCCACCTGCCACACAGGTTACCGGGCGGCCCGTCAGCTGCTTGCCAGGGGGAACACCTCCCTGCACTCTCTTACCAAAAGCCATTTCCAGGACACGATTAATTTCCCTCTGCTTGGGTATGAGACGGTGCCAGACACCCAGAAGCCCACCTGGCCAGGTGATGTGGGCGGGCCTGTAACTCACCAGGGAACCAGTGCAGCCACGAGCCAGGCACCCTGCTGAGCACCCACATGTCCCCACTCTTGGAAGACACTATGCCACCAGCCTGCTTTACAGAGGACACCGAGGTACGGTCCGGACAGAGAAGTAAATCGTCAAGGTCACAAGCCTACAGGACATCAACCCTCAGGCCCTGGAGACATCACCAATACTGAGGAAGGACCTACTGTGTGCTCCAGCTCCAGCCCTGCTCTCCCTGTGCACAGACAATCACTGGGTTGAAGATTCATGATCTGCCAGAACCGTGAGGCCAGCGTACGTGCCATGACGGTGAGACATGAGCAGGAGCCGGGAAGGGGTGGGGGTGACACAAAGGCGGACTGTCTCCGCAGAGAAGGAACAGAAAGATCCCGCTGTGACACAAAACATGTCAAAAAAGCATGATCCAACAGGGATGGAAACTGAGAGCAGGCTGGATAAACACTTGAGAAAACCACCAGAGGGGCCAGAACGGACATAGTCGTTAGTATGCTCGTTAAGTCTCAAACAGGAAGAGCCATCGCCACAAAACCCAGGTGCAAGATTAACAGATGATCCCACCCTTCTCCAACATGCCAACGTCTGGCAAAAAAGAACTTTAACTTAAGGGAGGCACCACACCCCCTACTTCAAATCCTCAGACGCTTACTGACCATTATGTGTGTGCCAAGGATGTGGTGTCCACAGACTCTCCATCCCTGTCCCCAGAACACGACGTTTTCTGTGAAAGGACAGATAGTGTGTTTGGCTTTAGAGCCGCAGACCCCACCTCAGCTACTCAGCTGACCACGTCTACCACTGCGGCAGTGACACAATCAGACAACACAAAGTCGAGCTGTGTTCCAATAAAACTTTATTTACAAAAACAGGAGGCAGGTGGATTTGTGGCTGCAATTTGCCGATCCCTGGTCTAAAGGAAAATAATGTGTTATAGAAGATGAATTCAAGTAAAAGAGCTTCACATATGCATCAGGACAAAGCAGGAGCTGGGGACAGAACTGGGGGGTGGGGGTGGCGAATCCCAGCTGGTTTTGCAGGGGAACTCCTGCCACCTCCCCCTCAGCAACAGCTGGGGCCAAACATTCTGCACACCTCCAGCTTTCAGAGGCTCCCTACAAGGCAGCAGTCAGAAAAGCAGGGACCCATACTTCTGCATCCCCTGGCTGTAAGGGTCCCCCTGGCTGTGAGGGTCCCCCAGCATGAGGAGCAGGCCGTCAGAAAAGCTGGGGCCTGGGCTCTCTGTGGCACAAACCGGTCCTTCCACCTGCAGACGCCCAGCCTCGAGGTTTCTGCAGACGAGCCGTGAGGGGTGCCTGCAGACTACAGGACAAACCTCTCTAGGAGCAAGCTGCTTGAAAATAAAGGTGAGGGAACAACATCGGAATGAAAATGGGGTTTCTGGTCCCCATGTTTGTGGGCCATCACCAGAAAAGACCCCCATCCCCAGACAGCATGTTCAGGAAGCAACAGAAATTAAAAATAAGAAACAAGGCATGCACTGCAGGGACCAAGCCACTTCCCCAGTCCACTCTTCTGCACACTGAGGTTTGTAAGCCCCATCCTTGACTCCCTGGACCACACACAGGCTCAGCTCTCCTGGACTGGCCCTTGGCGACCCTCCACCAGGGCCCAACCAGATCAGAAGACGCTGCTATCACACCTTTATCAGGATCCCACTGTGCCACGGACAAACCCACACCTCCAGCCCAACACACTGGCCCCAAACAGCCCCCCAGTCTCATCCCCACCCCCACCAGTCTCATCTCTCCAAAACACGGGGTTTGCATCTCGCCTCCACCCCACACTGGCTGTGTCTTTAAGGCCTGTTTCCTCGTGGATTAAATAGGGATGAACATACTGTTACCCACCTCCCAGGTCTGACGTCAGGAATAAATGAGAGAAGGAACACAGCACGTGCGACCCTGTGCCTGTTCACCCTTAGAAGGTTCTCGGCAAGGGCAGCTGTCACACTGGCTCCGCACACCTCATCTCTCGGCCATCCAGCCCCACCATCAGCCTCACGCCCAACACTCATCCCTCCGATGACTGCGAGTGGTGAAGCCTTCATCCTCCCCGGCCCCCCCGGGCTCCCACCTGTGCTTCCACCTTCTCTTCTCCTGTGATCAAGGGACTTGTCCCCAGTCTGGTGCATCACAGCTAAAGGGCCCTGATGCAGAGTGCAGGCCTCCCAAACCACCACGAGAAATCCGAGAGATGTTTAGGATCTGTTGGTGGACCCTATAATAAATTCTCAAGAGACAGAGACACACTCACTCTCAGGAAACCCTCTTGAGATAAACATGCCACTGTGGCTACATCTTAAACAAGACAAAACTGCCCCAGCTTCAAGGTTTCCCACTTCAGGGCTGTAAGCATGAGTATTCGGCGCCATCACACTTGTGTTACGACAGACTGCTTCACGGAAGGGGTAATCCCAGCCCCACTCATTTGTTTATCCATAACGTTCTTCAGTAACAAAAGGAATATATGCTTGACAGAAGCTTTAAAAAAGGGGCCCCTGGGTGGCTCATAGTTGGTTAAGCATCTGCCTTCAGCTCAGGTCATGATCTCAGGGTCCTAGATCGAGCCCCACGTCGGGCTCCCTGCTCAGCGCAGAGTCGGCTTCACCCTCTCCCTCTGCCGCTCCTCCTGCTTATGCTCTCTCTAATAAATAAAATCTTTTTTTTTTTTTGTTAAAGATTTTATTTATTTTTATTTGAGAGAGAGAGAATGAGAGAGAGGGAGTACATGAGAGGGGGGAGGGTCAGAGGGAGAAGCAGACTCCCTGCCGAGCAGGGAGCCCGATGCGGGACTCGATCCAGGGACTCCAGGATCATGACCTGAGCCGAAGGCAGTCGCTTAACCAACTGAGCCACCCAGGCACCCTCTAATAAATAAAATCTTAAAAAAAAAAAAAAAAAAAAGCTTTAAAAAATACAGAAAATTATCAGTTAACTAAATTCTAAACCAATTTGCTATTGGTTTAAGAAAATTACAAAAATGATTTTAAGGAAAGCCTCCAGAGGACTGCCGACGGGCCAAGCACAAGAACGCAGAAGGAGAGTCCCAGCAGTGACTGTTTACAACCAAAGCCTTCCCGTAGGAATGACGTCACTGTCGAGGCTGGAAGCTGGGCTGGAAGGAGGAGGACGGACCGGCAGGAAGTGTCTGTCTTTAGCCCAGTGGAAAGCATTCCTTCCCCCTTCCCGAAGCCCCTGCCCTCGCAGATCCTCAGCTATGAACACACAAGAGGGTGGAGGGACAGAGACTGGTCCTAACAACCGTCAAACATCGGCCGGGCTGCATAAACTCAAGGCTGCCCCAGAGACGACTGAGGGGCTCTTGCAGACAGTGGCTCTCTACACACACACAAAGAATTACCATGAGTCCAAGGGCCACCTCAGCCACTTCCGTTTGGGGACAGAAAGTCTACTTTAGCAGGCTGTTGCAGGACTAGAAATGACGGTCACAGGTGTAATACAAACACCCCTTGTTGAGTACTTGCGGCACCGGGTGACTCCCCTGCCGCCCTCCTCCTAGCGCCCACCTCCCTCTGCAGCCCTGGCAGCTTCCGGCTCCAAACCTTCTCAAGGGTCCCGGACAGGGAAAGCCAGAGCTCACTCCCCGTGTATGCAAGGAGGCGGCGACAAATGACCAGGCATCCCAACCCGCCCTTTATTCTGGTCCTTGCAACACTGCAGCCACTGTAACCAAAAGTAGCACTCAATGTTCGACACAAAAAGACCGCCAGGGCGGATGGAAGGGGGCGGGGGGCGGAGCGCGCCGCAGCAGAACCCTGTAACTGACACACACACGCACGCACACAAATATGACTGTGTGTCTATCTATATAAGCACACACATCCCTTAATTCAATTCCACTGGATTCAAGAAACGCTATTTAGAATACAGGGAGGTTCTGGTTAAACACGGCAAAAAAGACTACCAGCGTTTATAGCTTACCCTTCCAAAACCCCTAAAATGAAAATAAACAACAAAGGGCACCCAAAGGTCAGGGCCGATTTTGGCCGACAAGGAACGGACAAGAGTGGAAACAGATCTTGCAGACTGAAGGATCTTACGAACAGGACTGCCTGGCACTGGAGAGAGCTCAGGAGGCCCTGAGAGGCGGTGGGCACCTCGGCCGACAGGAAGGCGGGGATTTAACACTGGGAGGGCTTCTTGAAAGAGCTCCTCCCCCTCTGGATAAATTTAAAAAGTCTAGACTTGAAAAGCCAGGATCAAAGCGGGTGGGGGTGAGGAAAAGAACTTAAAACAACAACAACAAAACAAAACAAAAACCAAAAAACAAGCTTCGTGAAAACCTGAGTGGCAAATGCTGGGCACCTCGGCCCCCTCTGCAGTCAGCCTCATGGCAGGGTGGCGGACAAACGTATTCCAAACATATTCAGTCCCTCTCTCCATGCCCCTGGCAAAGACGAAGGAGTCTTCCCTTGAAACCAATAGGCACAAACACCTGGGGCTCGAGGAAAGCAGGCCGGCCTCCCACCAACTCACCCTACAGGGATGAGCTTCCCCACTGACCCACCCACTCAGGACTCAATCGGCTGTGTGTGCCCAAGACCCCAGACGTCTGAAAGGCCTCAGAGAAAAGGCAGATACCAAATACACAAACAAAAGAACCTAGAAGAAACACAATGTCAGGCACCAAAAATTTTAAAAAAGAAAGTAAGAGGGGTGCCTGGGTGGCTCAGCCTTGTTAAGCATCTTCCTTCCTTCGGCTCAGGTCATGATCCCAGGGTCCTGGCACTGAGTCCCCCATTGGGGTCCCTGCTCTGCGGGAAGCCTGCTTCTCCCTCTCCCACTCCCCCCTGCTTGTGTTCCCTCTCTCGCTATGTCTCTGTCAAATAAATAAAATCTTTAACAAAAAAAAGGTAATATAAAAACAGTATCCACAAAAAACTAAGAGAAGATACTAAACCCATGCAACAGAAACAGGATTTTTTTTCTTAAGTGACAATCAGAAAAAACCCTAGGAAGTATTAAATATATGATAGGCCAAACCCCACCACCTTATGTTAATCAACAGACAAATCTCAACAGAGAGACATTCTAGAAAATACAGGGCCAGTACTCCTCAAAACTGTCAAGGTCATCAAAAACAAAGAAAATCCGACAGCGTCAGTCTGGAAGAAACCAAGGAGTAAGGACAACTGAACGTGTGATCTTGGAACAGAAAAAGCGCATAAGGTAAAAAAAAACTAACACCTGAATAAAGTATAAACTTCAATTAACAACAATGTATCAATGTTGGTCAATTAGTTGGGATAAAATACCATACTAACATTAGAACTTTATAACTGAGAAACTGGCAGTACAGTATACAGAAACTAAAACTTTTCTGTAAATCCAAACTATTCTAAATTTTTTTAAATTTTAATTTCAACAGAAGAAATGAAAGAGAAGGAAATCTCAGAAAAACTAGCAAGAAGATGAATGCTGGTCTTCCCCCCCAACCCCAAAATTAAAGGATGAACGAACCCAGGAGTCCAAACTTAACTAGGAGTGATGGAAACACAGGATTTCCCAGGGAAAAAGGGGAGAAGAATTTATCAAATGAAAATAACATGAAACATCCCCAGGTTGAATACCCAAGATTACAAGGGCCCACCTAGTGCTCAGAATAACGGATACAAAAAGATCAAAGGACATCAGGGATAAAGAGAAGAACCCAAAAGCTTATGAAAGCGCCCTACCCACCCACAAAAAAAAAAAAAAAAAAAACAAAAACAAACCCAGGAAGGAACAATCAAAATGGCAATGAAGTCTTAAGAGCAACAACGAGACACTTCTCACCAACATCACTCCCCTCCCTGGAAAATGATTTTCAACCTAGAATCTAATACTCAGCTGACCAAGTCAAGGTGGAGATAGAAAAAGACACTTTCAGACTCACAGAAGGGCTCAAACATACACCTTCTCAAAAAGTTGCAGACGAATATACTCTAACAAACAAGAGAGCAATCCAATACAGAGGCAGACGTCAGAGCAGCTAATTCTCCCTTCCTCCTTCCTGGAGGAAGTGGTCTCATCCTTCCCCAGAACACCTGAGGGCTGCCCCACACCCAGCTGCAGGGAGAACCACGCTCATCTAAGAGAAACCCATTCCCCTCCGGTCCAACAGTTCAGCAAGGCTACCTGATCCACCCAGACAAATAAGATACCTTGTTCCTTCATGACAACAAGGCACACTGGACCAACCAACTGGAAACCTGCCCCTCTCTGGACTTCCACATACCTGAGGCAATAACAACCTCATTGTTTAAGGCAGCTTAAGATAGCTGTGGTTACTTGATGCTCCAATTACCCAACTGAAACACACATGGGATCCAGGAAACAAGGGATCCAACAGAGGGGCAAAGCCCCAGGAATGACAACCAAAGGAAACCCGAGATGGCCGCGGCACATCAGGCAGGGGAGTGCCCATGCTGATGAGAGCAGCACAGCGGGTTCCGGGGGTAAACGGACTCACAGATTATCTAACATCACTGGCAATTAGAAAATGGCATTAGTTGTATTTTACTGGAGCATTTGTAAAAAGGAGAAGATACAAGTTTTAATGTTGTTCAGTTTATCATCTATTTTGATACTGCTTTCTGTGTCCCACTTAAGGAATTCTGTCTTAATCCAAGATCGTACAGATATTCTATGTTTTCTTCTAGAAGCTTTACTGTCTCATCTTTCACAGTTAGCTCTATAATCTACATAAATACGATTCTGGATGTCATTTGAGGCATAAGACTCATTTTTTGAAAAGGCCACCTTTTCCCTTTGTCATGTGGTCCCTTATGACCTATGTCATAAATCGACTACTTCTGTGAAGTCTGTTTCAAAATCTCTGTTCTATCAGCCTATTGTCTATCCTTTTGACGACACTGGGCTGCCTTCATTACTGCAGCTTTTATAAAGTCTGGACGTTCAGTACGGCAAGTCCTTCAGCTTTGTTCTTCCTCAAGAATGCTTGGGTTATTCTTGGCTCTTTGCATTTTCATATAAATTTCAGAATCAGTTTGTCAATTCCAAACGAAACAACAAGAAAACAAAAGCCTGCTGGGATTTTGAGGGGCGCCTGGGTGGCTCAGTCATTGCGGGTCTGCCTTCAGCTCAGGGCATGATCCCAGGGTCCTGGGATCAAGCCCCACATTGGGCTCCCTGCTCGGCGGGAAGCCTGCTTCTCCCACTGCCCCTGCTTGTGTTCCCTCTCTCACTGTCTCTGTCAAATAAATAAATTAAAAAATCTTTTTAAAAAAAAAGCCCAGGGCGCCTGGGTGGCTCAGTTGGTTAAGCGACTGCCTTCAGCTCAGGTCATGATCCTGGAGACCCGGGATCGGGTCCCGCATCAGGATCCCTGTTTGGCAGGGAATTTGCTTCTCCCTCTGACCCTCCTCCCTCTCATGCTCTCGGTCTCTCATTCTCTCTCTCTCTCAAATAAATAAAATCTTTTAAATAAATAAATAAATAAATAAATAAAAAAGCCTGCTGGGATTTTGACTGGAATTACATGGAAGCCAGAGTTCAAATTCGGGAGAACTAACATCTTTACGAGGCCATACTCACCAGCGCTGGTGAGTACGTGGGGCAAGGACAACTCTTGCCCACTGCTGGTGGGCATGCCAATTGGTACAATCACTGGAAAACTGGCAGCTGTCTGCTAAAGCTGACCATATGCCAACCCTGCGACCCAACCATCCCATTCTAGGTGCGTACCCAACAGCACAAGTGCATCTACACAACAAACGTTAACAGCAGCACTATGCGGAAGCTCAAAATGGAGACTAATGCGAGCTAAAAGTTTATCACCACTAGAACGAATCATCACCACGTCTACTCAACGAGAATTAATAAACACACACAATTACGTGGATGAAACTCACAGATACAATGTCGAACGAAAGTAGTATATACCAGAAAGAAGCAGAACAGAGACTGTTATTTTACAAGGGTCAGGGGGCAATCCATAATGAAAACACTGACTGGCACGAACCTATTACACACCAAGTAACTTCCAAAACGAAACAAACAAAACAAAAAAAATCACTGTAAGTAGAAAACACTGGGGAAAAAAAAAATCTCTAAACCTTGGTGGACCAAGCCAACTCAAAACACAGAAGATAACAGATGATCTAATTAAGGTAGATCAGCAAACATGTTCAAGCCCAGCTGGCTCAGTCAACAGAGCATGTGACTCTTGATCTCTCAGTTATGAGTTCGAGCCCTGCACTGGGAGTGGAAATTACTTAAAATCTTTACCCCCAAAAAAGTGACTACATATGAAACTTTAAGGAAAAACCCAAATTCTGAAAAGCAAAAATCTCTGACCACAGTGCAATTAAACAAGACATAATGAAAGCAGAAGTACAAAATAACCCTATCGGTTGGAAAACTTAAAACTCTCTTTAAAAAAATTCTGAATCAAAGGGAAATTCAAAAGTATCGCTGCATAATACCTAGAAAAGCACAGATGGAGAAACGAACATTATGCATCAAAACTTTTAAAACAAAGACAAATTTGTAGTCAGAGGACATTTAGGAATCTAAAAACCTAAAATTTCTAACAGAAAAGAATGAAATTAAGCATCCAATTCTAGAAGTTGGAAAAAAGACATGATGGGGGTGCCTGGGTGTTGTAGTCGGTTAAGCATCTGACTCCTGATTTTGGCTCAGGTCATGATCTCAGGGTCGTGGGATCAAGCCCTGCGTGGGGCTCCCCGCTGACAGTGGAGCCTGCTTGGGATTCTCTCTCCCTCTGCCCCCACCCCCCTCTCTAAAAAAGAAAGAAAAAAAAAGACATGACTGAATGCAGAGGGATGCAGAAACAATCCGGGAAGAAAGAGCCGAAGGTAATTTAATGAACTTAATGAATACATTTGAATAAAATGGAATTAAAAATAGTTCTTTAAACCAAGATATAAAATAGATAAACCACCGAGGAAAAGGTATGTTCACCTCATTTTACAGACAAGACACTAAATCTGAGAGGTTCCAAGACTGGCCCAAGGTCACTACCAACAAGTCAGGGCATTGGAACACCTGAGCTCAAACCCAGGTCAGCCTGACATCCAGGTCTGCTCCAAAGCTCGGGCGCTCAGTGGGCCCCAGAGAATGACCACGTGGCCACCAGGATAAGGTGCCCATAGTACTCCCAGGCTCTGCAAGTACTCCCAGGGCCATGGTGAGTGTATGGGTCAAGTGTGGCCTGGGGTGGGGTCTGGGCAAGCACGGCATCAGGGGAGGGACTTAACAGAGTCCCAGGGCCCCCAGAGGGTGTGGCGGCTCCAGGCTCCTCATCCACAGGGGTCTATCTAGAGGCTCCAAGCCACAGTACCTGCCGGATGGTTCCAGTGACCCTTGTCATCACTCCTGACCAACTTAAACTGTTACAGCTCCTTTCTTCATGGGCCATGGGGTCAGTCCCTACACACCTAGCTCACAGGCCTGGGCTGAAGCCTTCAGAGGACTCTGGCTAGAAATCCATGTGCAGTCTGCAAAGAGATCCTGGCCTAACTCATCTTTTGAAAATGCAGCTGAGGGGCGCCTGGGTGGCTCAGTCGTTAAGCGTCTGCCTTCGGCTCGGGTCATGGTCCCAGGGTCCTGGGATCGAGCCCCGCGTCGGGCTCCCTGCTCAGCGGGAAGCCTACTTCCCCCTCTCCCACTCCCCCTGCTTGTGTTCCCTCTCTCACTGTGTCTCTCTCTGTCAAATAAATAAATAAAATCTTAAAAAAAAAATGCAGTTGATTTAACAACAAGAAAAGACAATTTCAATTTACAGCTGGAGATGGACAAGTTGGATAGATGTGCCACAAACAGGCCTCTCTCTCCAGGGTCAGAACTTACCAGGGACCTGGCAAATAAAAGAAATACATCTCACACACACACACACCTGTACTTGAGTTCCTCCTTCCTTTTCCACCTCCAGAGAGCAGTGAATTAGCAAGGGAGCAGCACTTTGCAAATGCCACCAAAATCTATGTTCTTTCTTGTAAAATCTGATTTAGCAGAGAACAGAAACTGGAGAGGGTATTTGTATTGGATTGTTCTTTCTAACCAGATCAACAAAGCAGTTTCCGAGGGCCACTGACAAATGAACAGAAACACGTGATTGACTAGGGTAGATTCCTGTGAGCCATCAGGGCCCCAACACCAGGAACCAGGGCACTCGGGATAAAGCTGAGCAAAATACAGAGCCTGGGAGAAGCTCTTGCCAGGAAGAGCCAAAAATGTACCAGCTGCCTGGTCCTGGGACCACTCTCCACGACCATGTATGCTGTTTATATTTATATGGGTTACCTTTGTGATCAGTTATCTTTGTAACTATCAGATGTTACAAACACACATTCAGTGTAATAAAACAAAAACACTAAAGTATGCAAAATAAGTCAATCCAACTCAAAAGGTAATCACCATTAACCGGGTGGATACCCTTCATACCTTTTTTTCTCAGCTCGCATAAACTCAGCAGCAGCTCCTGGTCTTCAAGTTGTATTCTACCAACGTGGGAAGTTACCCTACTATGCTGTAGCTCACTTTCTTCTCTTAGTACACTGTGGTCATCTTTCCAAGAAAATAACATACCAATCCTCCTCATCCTTTTGAAGGCCTACATATAGTATTTCACTGTGTAACTGTGCCACATTTACCCACTGCCCTACGGAGGGATGGAGAAATTATTTCCAGCTGTGGGCGCCTCAGGCGGTTAAGCATCTGACTTGGGTTTGGGTCACAATCTCAGGGTCCTGGGATTAAGCCCTACATCGGGCTCCCCTGCTCAGCGGGGAGTCTGCTTGTCCCTCTCCCTCTGCCCCTCCCCCTGCTTGTGCTCTCTGTCTCTCAAATAAACAAAATCTTAAAAAAAAAGAAGAAATTATTTCCAACTGTGTACTACAACAAATAATGCTACCAGCAACATCCCAGTACACGTATGTAGACACCCGCCCCTGACCAGTATTGGTGGACCATCTGACATTTCTAGGAAGCGTATTTCTAGTTTGTGCCCAAAGACCTGAAAGGCAGGAAGGAGACCCCAGACCCTCCCTCCCCCAGGTGCACTACACCAGAGGCAGATGGCCTCCAGCAGCCGTGGCCCGGAGGAATGAAGAACACAGCCCGCTTACAACAAAACAAAGGCCCCATCTCCCAGCCCTCCTCCGACTGTGGCACTCCCACGGTTCCACCGGGAGGAGGCGGAAAAGGGGCAACCGTAGCTTCCTGACAAACCCCAGACCATTGCACCTGCAGGGAATGGCACCCTTTGGTCGGAGGGAGCAAGTCCTTCACCAGGCTGGCGGGATCAGCGCCATCTGCGCCCCGACTGCACCGAGGATCCTCCTCACAGCTGCAGAAGTGAATGTCCTATCGCCCCCACACGGAGGCCACAGGTGAAGGAAGAACAGGCCAAGGTCACTCTGTTCTCTGCTGTCTCGCTCCTCATGTCACATCAACCCAGAGCTGAGCCACAGGCACTGGGCTGTCTCTTACCCAGAGATGGTTCATCAACAACGCAGCCCCCAGAAATCCACCTTTTCTTGGACGGAAGTAAATTAACAAACCCAAATGTGCTGAAGGCAGAGGGGGCTAAAATGGCTGAGTTGGTTTAAATGATCTCCAACAAAGCCCAAAGGACCATACCCCCAGAACCCACATGCTATTTATTCCGCCAGCCTCCGACACTACAGGAAACCCAGGACGATTACCGTCACTGGGCCACCAATCAGCAAAGTAACAAGAAGGAAGAAACTAAAATAAGGGACAAGTGCTCCCAGGGGCTTTCACAGGCAGCCAAACTCGTCACTGCAGCACAGAGGAAGGGAACTTGTACGCTCACGGCAAACACACTCACTTCATTCACTTACTATTTCTAACAAGTCTTACACAGACACTACCCACACTGATGGAACTCTCTTCTCACTACACTCCCGGCCCCCTCCCCACTCCATCGTCTGCCCCACCAGTCCTAACACACCACACTGTACTGCTCCCTACCCTAAACAAGCTCCGCGCATGGCCCACCTTGCCCCCCACTCCCGTGACAACACCAAATCCTACAACCCGAAGATGCCTGCAGGGCTGCACTCGCTGGTTACATCTACTCTTTGCTGCCGCTGAGGACGACCCTGCACAGTGTCATGACTCATCCAGGGTGGCAAAGAACTACGATGGCCTTTTTTTTATTCCTTAAGAGAACAAGGAAGGACCCCAATGATAACGCTGGGGAACCATATGTAAAATAAAATGTCTTTTACTTGTCTTTATTTACATTAAGATATACCAATAAGGGGGGCGCCTGGGTGGCTCAGTCATTAAGCATCTGCCTTCGGCTCAGGTCATGATCCCAGGAGCCCGGGATCAAGCCCCGCGTCGGGCTCCCTGCTCCGCAGGAAGCCTGCTTCTCCCTCTCCCACTCTCCCTGCTTGTGTTCCCTCTCTTGCTGTGTCTCTTTCTGTCAAATAAATAAACAAATTCTTTAAAAAATAATAAAAATTAAAAAAAAAGATATACCAATAAGGGTGCCTGGGTGGCTCAGTTAAGCGTCTGACTCTTGCTTTCCACTCAGATCATGAACTCAGGGTTGTGAGATCCAGCTCTGCCTGAGCCCTGTGTCTGGCTCTGCACTGAGCGGAGCCTGCTTAAGATTCTCTCTCTCTCTCTCTCTGCTCCCCCCACCCCACCCACCCTCCCTCTAAAAAAAAAAAAAAAAAAAGATATACCTATAAACATTCATGTCTCCTGTTTTCCCGTGGTCACTTCTGATTTAAAATTCATATGCATAGTTAAAGCATTCCCATTAGTGGAAAACAAAATTGTTCAAGACAGCACTCATCTCTTCATCTGAAAAAGGGATAACGGGTGGGACGAAATGACTCATTTTCTACTTTGTGCTGTTTGGGTTTTTTGTAACAAGCCTGTACGGTTACTGATACACTGTTTTTAAGGTCTGGGGTAAACTGAGCAATACTGAATCAATGCTTTACACTGTTTCTGAGCTGAGTAGAAGACAGGTTTCATCCCCATCTGGCAGGAAACAGAGGCTCAAAGGCGTAAAGAGCACTTGGTGAAGCTCCTAAAGGAGTAGATGTAAGTGATGGAAATGAACACTCCTGTTTGCCTGATGCCCAGTCAGGGGGAGCCAGGGTTCTAGGCCAGCAAGCTGCAGAGCCTCCCTTGCACCCACCAACTGCCTGAACACACTTATCTTTACTCCTCAAGACATTTACCTGAAACTCTCCAAGAACAGAAGAGACTCAGCACAGGGCGGCAGCAAGTGACCCAATGCCCCAGTGAGGTGGTATTCACCTCAAAGAGAAGTACGGCAGAGAGTGCTCCGATGCACCTGCCCCTCAGGGAGGCCCTTGGTTAAGGGGTCTGAGTTCCTGGAGGTGACGGCGGGGGCTATTTGATTTGGGTCTAAGTCTTCTGCACTCAGCACAGGGCTTAAGCACACTATTAGAAACACTAACATCTAGTAAACAAGTGAGCCCCAAGTGTATAAGCCTGCCTACTCCAAACCCCCAGGCCCTTGGCTAGTGCTGCATCCAGGAACCATTAATAGCTCCTGTTTATTGAGAGCTGCTTGCCTAGTACCATGTACCTTTATAAACACTTCGGCGAACGACCCACTGAATCCTTCCCCCATTCTAGGAGGAAGGTGTTACTACCACATTTTGCAGACAAGGAGAACAGAGACTCTGAAAGATGAAATAACCTCGAATCTGGGGCGCCTGGGTGGCTCAGTCAGTTAAGCGTCTGCCTTCGGCTCAGGTCATGATCCCAGGGTCCTGGGATCAAGCCCCGCATCCGGCTCCCTGCTCATCGGGGAGCCTGCTTCTCCCTCTCCTACTCCCTCCTGCTTGTGTTCCCTCTCTCGCTGTGTCTCTCTCTGTCAAATAAATAAAATCTTTAAAAAAAAAAAAGAAAAGAAAAGAAATAACCTTGAATCACCCAGCTCGCAAGCGGTTGAACCTGGGTTTGAAGTCAGTGGACCTCAAAGCCAAGGGCTACTCTCCATCAGGAAAGGAGCAGGAGGGGGCAAGGCATGCCCAAGTCTGCCAGGGACTTCTCCCAGGCCAGGCTCACGATAACGACCCTCCAGGGCCAGAGGAGTGTCATCCCAAACTGCACCTCCACCGGGCACATTCTCTCACCAGAGCACAAATCCTTCCCCACCTGGCCTGATGAAATACCATCCAGCCATTTCCAGGGGTTTCATCTCTGCGGTCGCTTCACCCAGGAGGCGTGATTTCCTGGAATAACCAGATGGGGAAAGACAGGGTCAAGAGGCCAAGTGGTTGAGTAGGCAGAGTGGCTGAGCGCATCTGCACGACAGCCATGATCAGGAAATGCAACAGAGGTTTGGCCTCCAAATAAGCTCCACACAGTAAGAAATATCAACAGCAACAAAACCACCAAGGGCTGCAAAATGGGAGCCTCAGAAACCTCCAGAGAGGCTAGGCTCCGGCGTGTAAAGGCTGGAAGAAAACACCTGTGCCAAGAGGCTACCTGTGCCTCTCTCCACAACCCCCTCCTGGCCTTCCCCCAGGGAGATGCCCAGAGCACCTCCTGCCGGGGCCACCTCTGCACCTCAAGACCACAGTAAACGCTGCTTCCCTAACAAAACCCAAGGTCCTACACTGACTAGAGCAAGCCCGAAACACTAAGTGCCTTTGATTTGAGAAACGTGCTCCTCCAAAATGACGCCTGAAGGCTACCCATTTAGTCAAGTCCACAGTCCAGAAACACCCACTCTCGTATACTATTGTTTATAAATTGACAGGTTTTTTTTTTAAAGATTTTATTTATTTATTTGACAGAGAGAGACACAACGAGAGAGGGAACACAAGCAGGGCGAGTGGGAGAGGGAGAAGCAGGCTTCCCGCTGAGCAGGGAGCCCGACGCGGGGCTCGATCCCAGGACTCTGGGATCATGACCTGAGCCGAAGGCAGACGCTTAACGACTGAGCCACCCAGGCACCCCTATAAATTGACAGTTTTTTAAAGAGTTATTTAGCAGAATTCTTAACAAAATGCTATTCAAGTGGAAGAGTCCACGCTGCAGAAACACTCACACGCTATTATATACAAATTATGTTTCTCAAGAAAAATTTGGCAGAATTTTACCAAAATTGTGTAGTATCCAAAAATAAGAAATAGCCCAAATGTCCACCAATAGGGAAGAGGTTAAATCAAGGAAGTATATCCACAAAATACCCTCTGCAATTGCTAAAACAGATGATGTAATCCATCTGTACAGACTGTTAGGGAGCACACCAAGGCATTTTATTAAGTGCAAAGGGAAGCATGCTTTAAGAATATAAATGCGTGTGTGGGGATAATGTGCACCACTTTTTTTTCTGGAAGGAATGACAAGAAACTTCTCATAGTGCTTTCTCTGCAGAGAGACTGGAAAAGAGCCCTTACAACCTTTTAATACAGCTTAAATTTTCTAACTATTTTTTTTGTTTGTTTTACAAAGTCAACTGGAAATATCTGGGCCACGGAATTATAAACTATTTTTGGGTTTTTTTCTTCATACACTTGTAGATTTTTTAAAATTTAGTATTATTTTAAAAAAACACTGAACATGTGATAGATCTGTATATATTAATATGAAAGAATTCTCTTGACATTTTTTTTTTTTTTTAAGATTTTATTTATTTATTTGAGAGAGAGAGAATGAGAGAGAGAGAACACCTGAGAGGGGATAGGGTCAGAGGACGAAGCAGACTCCCTGCCGAACAGGAAGCCCGATGCGGGACTCGATCCAGGGACTCCAGGATCATGACCTGAGCCGAAGGCAGTCGCTTAACCAACTGAGCCACCCAGGCGCCCCTCTCTTGACATGTTTAAAAATGCATGTTGTGGTACAAGAAAAAGAAGTGTGATCCCATTTTTGTGTTCTAAAAACCTGCCTACAAAGGGCCGTATTTATACGCATTCAGAGTCTGAGAGGATAAACACGCTGAACTGTAAACAGTAGTTACTGCCTGGGAAGCTGGAGGGAAGAGCTTTCATTTCTCTTCATACACTCGCTTTTTCTTTTTTTTTTTTTTTAATGAGTATGTATACTTTCGCAATTAATTTTATATCAGGAAAAAAATTCCACTTTCTGCTCGAGGACAAGGTCTCCACTGTCCCCAGCGACTTCTGAACACTCAGCCCATTCACCCCCATGGCAGGTCAGCCAGGCGGCCCTGACAGGACCCCTCCCAGACAGGCCTGCGTTTCTGTACCACCCAGGACAGAGCAGTTCTTGAAGCTCTGAACTGTGTGTAAACAACACCTGCCGAAAAAAGCTCTGGAAGACACAAAGGAGCCGTGGAGAGAGTGCCGGGGATGACCTCCTTTTTCCAGTTGGTCCTGCAGCAATACATCCCATCACTCTACACCAAGATCCAATCTCGCAGGACGAGATGGGTGGGAGAGTCACCTCCGGCTTCCCAGGGCCGAGGTCCTACCTGCCCTCCCCTGGGCTGGAGACCAGCCACAGCAGGGTACTCACAGAACACGTTCCCATCCAAAGGACTCTGGTGCTCTGGAAAGCAAGCTGACCCACAAGCTTTCTACTGCGGCCCACACATTTCTGATTTCAACTTAGAAACACATTTTTAATATGCCAGGGCTTGGCATACTGTTTTCAATGGGTACTTCTTTCTTTCTTTTATTTTTTAAGTTTTTTTTTTTTTTTAAAGCAATCTCTACACCCAAGGTGGGGCTCAAACTCACAACCCCGAGATCAAGAATCACATGCTCCACCTACTGAGCCAGCCAGGTGCCCCAAAAGGTGCTGATCTCAAGTTGGCTACATTTTCCAGAATGCCTTCCCTGACTACCCCAGGCTGAGGGGCCCTGCATCCTCCACACACTTCCACAACAGCCTCTTAGCAGCATCACCGCACCTTCTGCATGTGGGCACCCTCCCTGTCACAGACACCGAGCACAGCGAGCACCAGGAAGCAACCAAATTCTGCTTCATGGCCCGCACTCCACTGGGGAAAATGTGCCAGTCAATAAACAAGGGCAAGAGTGCATTTATAAGTTGTCATCCACTGACAGATGAATGGATCAACACACTGTGATACATGGAACGGAATATGGACTATTATTCAGCCATAAAAAGGAATGGAGTCCTAAAACCTACTACAGCATGGACGAACTTTGAAAACATTATGCTAAGTGAAATAAGCCAGACACAAAAGGACAAATACTATAGGATTCCACTTATATATACAGAATACAGAGACAGACAGACAGACAGAAAGCAGACAGTGGCTGCCAGGGGCTGCGGAAAGGGGAATGAGAGGTCAGTGTTTAATGGGTACAGAGTCTTAGTTTGGGAAGGTGATACATTTCTGGAGACGGATGGCTGTCACACGACACCGTGAATGTACTTAACGCCACTGAATTTGTACACTTTTCTTCTCTCTTTTTTTTTTAAAGATTTTATTTATTTATTTGACAGAGAGAGACACAGCGAGAGCGGGAACACAAGCATGGGGAGAGGGAGAGAGAGAAGCAGGCTTCCCGCGGAGCAGGGAGCCCGATGCGGGGCTCCATCCCAGGACCCTGGGATCATGACCTGAGCCGAAGGCAGACGCTTAATGACTGAGCCACCCAGGCACCCTGTACACTTTTTTAAAAAAATGCTTAAAATCATAAACTTCAGAGATGCCTTGGGTGGCTCAGCTGGTTAAGCATCTGCCTTCTGCTCAGGTCTTAATCTCAGGGTCCTGGGATTGAGTCCCACATCGGGCTCCCTGCTCAGCTGGGAGCCTGCTCCTCCCTCTGCCTGCCGCTCCCCCTGCTTGTGCTCTCTCTCTCTGACAAATAAACAAAATCTTTTAAAAAATGATAAACCTTATGTACACTTTACCACAATAAAATATTGTTTTAAAAAAGCACATTTAGGGGCGCCTGGGTGGCTCAGTCGTTAAGCGTCTGCCTTCGGCTCAGGTCATGATCCCACGGTCCTGGGATCGAGCCCTGCATCGGGCTCCCTGCTCTGCGGGAAGCCTGCTTCTCCCTCTCCCATTCCCCCTGCTTGTGTTCTCTCTCTCGTTGTCTCTCTCTCTGTCAAATAAATAAATAAAATCTTTAAAAAAAAAAAAAAAGCACTTTTAAAGCTGTGAAAAGGGGGTGCCTTATTGGCTCAGTCAGTTGAGGGTCCGACTCTTGCCTTCAGCTCAGGTCCTGATCTCGGTCGTTGAGATCAAGTTCCGCAACGGGCTGGGCGCAGGCAGAGGCTGCTTCAGATTCTCTCTCCCTCTCTGTCCCATTCACTCTCTCTCAAATAAAATCTAAAGCTGTGAAAAGAACTACAAAGAAAAGCAATAGAGGAGAGGAAAGAATCATGGGAGGGCAAGGACAAAGTCAGCTTGAGAAGTTCCCAAAGGCTTCTCTAAGGAGGTGCCTGCTTCCCCCCTCCCCGGCCCGTGAGCTTCCGAGGACCCAAGTATGGCATTCACATGTCTGTGTCCCCAGAACAACAAATGTTTAAGTCATGACACTTGCTCAGACTCAACCCCGTAAATGGAGTAAGACTCCAAGCTTCACTCAGCACAGGGCTTGGCCAGGACTGAGATAGCCAGGTCCGAGATACTCAGAACTTAGTGGCCTAGGAAGGAAAGCCACTTTGGAGGCAAGGCTGGAGTCAAAAGTCACAAGGGCTGAAGGCGAAAACCCATACCGTGTCAAAAAGAACTAGAGAAGGAGCCTGCGTTCTCTCTGCCCCGCAAATGCCACTTGCGGGAAATAATCAGCAACGTGCACCAAGATGTTGGTACAAGGGTGCGCCCTAAAAATTTGTTTACAAGAGGGAAAAGTGTGTAACAACAATGTAAATGTCTAATAATAGAGGATTCAATAAATCATAGCATATCCATATAAAGCAATTACACACAACTATTAAAATGTGTTTTCGGGGCACCTGGCTGGCTCAGTCGGTAGAGCAGGCAACTCTTGATCTTGGAGGTCATGAGTTCAAGCCCCATGCTGGGCATCAAGCTTACTTAAAAATAATAATAAAATAAAATAAAAAATACGTTTTCAATAACTTAGGAAAATACACTCTAACGTTAAGAACTATAAACTGTGAACAGTATACACAGTAGTTTTCTAATTTTGAAAAAACAAACACATACTCAAAGGAAATACACCAGCTTTTACGGTAGTTCTCTCTGGGCGGTGAGGTTACAGGTTATTCATATTTGTATTTTTATCTTTATTCTTTTCACTATATTCCAATTTTTTTCCAGTAAAAAGTGTTACTTTTATGAATAAGGAAAAATGTACTTAAAGGGCCTTGTACAGTGCCTGGCAAAGAGTACGTGCTCAAGGAGTATCTGCTGCAATGACAGTGACTTCTAAAATCAATAAATACTGCTTTCGCAACACCACCGAGAGGAAAAGGCCGATGGTTCGCTCGGAGAAGAGGGAGAAAGGATACAGAGCAGAGCTACAAAACCAGCTGCAGAGGTGGGAGCAGAAAGAAGTACGCTGAGAGAGACCGTGAAGGACCACCAGCAACTTAGGATAGACCTCATTCTGCCCCCCAGACACCCCGCTCCAGGCAGAGCTTGAAGCCAACACTGCAGCCCGCATCTTCCGGGCGCAACCCAGCCCCCCGCTCAGGCCACACGGGAAAAAAATCAACAAGTACAGCTAACATCAACACTCAACCAAGACTTCTGGCTCAGGTCACCGAGGCAAGCCTCCCTCCTAGTGCAGAGATTCCCCACATGCCAGGAACAGAGAGAAACAATGATCTCTATCATCGACAGCAGAGCTGGGGTCTTGGAGCTCCCAGGTGAGGAGGCCTGGTCCAAATGGCAACTTTAAAGCCTAAAAGCTTGTCATAAACAATTTTATTTCATTAGGAATCTTACCGTCTTTCTCATCTCTCTCTCTCTCTCCTGAGCACCACAGGTGATGCCTTTATTTCTTTGTCCAAATGACAGACCAAAGGTTCCTAAGGCTATACAAGACCCAGAAAAAATGGGACTTTCTTAAGAAAGAAATTCAGTTATGACTTGAAAAGCAGACAGTCTAGTTAGCTCTGACCAAGATATGAGATTCAGAGCACAAAGCCCAACAGATCTCTGGTGGAAATTTTATTTTTCAAGGGGAGTGCACTGCTTTAAAACCCAGTGTAGATAGGCCCTATTTAATATCTGCCGGCCCATAACAAGATACATACGCTTGATGGTAGACAAGCCTCATTACCAAATTTAGAAATACACCACACTAGCCCACCTGGCCTATTCTGGTTTGAAACAGAAACCAACATAGAAATGATCAATCTTCAATGGTGGAATAATGAGACATGTAACCAGCATACAGCCATTAGCAACATGAGTCAGTACTTTGTGCAAGCCAAAAAAAAAAAAAAATCTTTAAAGTACAATAAAATAATTCCTCGCAAAAAAAGAGAACTGAAATTTAAAAGTGGGTGGGGGATGGTGAACAGGCCTAACAAAAATCCCTCAGCCAGGCCAGGCCAGGCCAGCAGACCATGCTGGAACTAGTTCTGACTTGCCATTCCTGAAATTCCACTCTCCCAGGGTTTTCTGGCTCTCCCTTCCCCAGGCTCTTTACCCATTTGGGCTCCAAGGAGACGGGAAAGGACCCAGGCCACTGTAAGCAGCCCTCCCCTCCCCCAACCCCACTGCAGGCTGAAACAAGGCCCCTCCGTGCAGCCTTGGAAAACTGACAACTCACAGGTAAACCAAAAGCCCGCTGGGAAGGGCAGCGTATTCATCTCCTCCCCTAACAAACCAGCTAATAAACAGTCCAGAGCCAGACCTGGCCAGAATGAAATCAGATAGAAAAGAAGGGCCAAGAGGAAGGAAGCTGGGAAAACTGAAAGGGCGACATGGCCCGGCTAAGACGTCTCAGTTCCACAGCCAGTGGGCCTGGAGGAGGTTCCAAGGAGGTTTAAAAAAAAACAGAACACAACAAAACCAAGATGGTTGTGGGAATGTCAAAATATACTGAAAGAAATGCCCAGTAGACTGCAGAACCACTATCAGTCCAAGCAGACTGTCTCCAGGGGCATTTACAAACAGGCTACAGGTGTGGCCCAGAGCTAACCTGGGTCTCGGCCATCACCTGTGACCAAGACTGGGGTCAGTTTCCCCCGGTATTATTAGCCTCAGTCCCTCCTATGCTCCCCAATGATCACCATGAGCAGCCTAGCTGTTCTAGCCATCCTAGTGCTTCCAGGCATTGAGTAGCAGTCGTGATATAAAAATATTAGCTAGGGATCGAATTTGGGGGTGGGGAAGTCACAGGGCCATCAGCCAGGAGAACAGGAGGAAAAGATCAGGAATTTGGAGCAAGGACCAGAAAACTAGGCAACCAACAAAAACAACATACATTTTCATCACCCTCCTATGGACAGAAGCGGTTTGCTACAAATAGCATGTGAGGCTCACAAGAGCCCCAAGAGATACCCAAAGCAAGGCATTAATTATTCCCATTTTACAGATGTAGGAGTTGCGGCTCAGGGACTTGCATAAGGTAACCCAACGAAGACCAGAATCCTGGCTCCAAGAGACACTTGCCTGAACAAGCACAGTCTCCCCAAGGGATAATTTGCCATTCCCAAAGGAAAGCGGTCGTCCTCAAAAGGCAGGAGTCCCCAGCCTCTGCTTGTTGTTCTCAGTATCTTCCACTGTTCTAGATCTGCCTTCAACCAAGCTGTGTATCTGCCTTGGAAGGGGCAGGCACCCCAGACCCAAGGACGGTGACTTACTGCCACACAAGCCAGTTCCTGGGAGGCTCCAAACAAAGGCTACTCTCTCCCAACCCTGTCTCCCCACAGAGGCCCAGCACTGAATAAACAAGGGCCCAGAGATGTTCCATGGGTTGGGTGCCTTAGCCCCAGCACCTGTGGCATCCACCGGCTGGATCAGGTCAGCCCTACGGGAGGCATCGCAGGGGCTCGACTCCATCCCAGGGCTTGATGGCAGGTACAGAAACAGCAGTAACGAGAAACAACTCTTAAACAGTAACTGTGTGCCGGGCTCTTCTAGGTCTTTCACCATTGCCCTAACCCTGCAAGGCGGAGAATGCACTATTTATGCCAGCGAAGGCTCTCTGAACCCTAGATTTCTCTGGCAGAAGCAGGATTTGCACCCCAAAGCCTGGGCCTCCCCAGTCCCTTACACCACCCAGCACCGTACACAGACAGGGCTGCAGATGGATTTGGAGAAACCACGCTACGACTTCAAACGGGTGGTTGCAAAAACCAAACTGGATAATGCAGAAAGCCAAATAAAATGCACACAAAATCTTAAGGGGGGGAACAAAATCTCAGGGCCAATTTAACAATCCTGGAAACCAAAGGCTTCTAAAGGTTTCTCCCTGGCAGCCATTTAGCAAATGACACAGTCGGGAGAGCCTCCCCAGCCCCCGTTCTCCCCACTTCCTCCAAGCTAACCATTCCCTTGAAAAACACCTCCTCTTCTTGACTAAAGGTGGGCTCGGACCTCCCACGGTATTTAGAAAGCGAGGGAGAAAAGAAAAGAGAAAACCGCCTTCCAGTTTTGTGTAGGCAAATCCACTCCAGAGGCCCACGATTTCAACAGTGCTGTTTCTGACTTAGGAGAAGGGGGCAAAAAAGAAAAAAGAAGGGGGGGGAACCCCATCTGGCAGGCCCCGAGCAGCGACATCCTGTTTATTATTAAACATTCTCAGTAACAGAGCATTAAGTATTTCGAAAATAATCCTGTCGCTCGCGCACGGAAACCGCGGCCGTCGGCGGCTGCGAGCCCCCCGCCCCTGAACGCCAAGTCCGCGGGCCCGCGGGGGGCACCGCCGCGCCCCCCGCCGCCCCCCCAGCCCTGCGGCCCGGGGGCGCCCCGACCCCGGGATTCCCGCTCGGGGTGGTGCCCGGGCAGCTCGGGCCGGGGAAGGGGGGCGGCGGGCGGGGGGGAGCGCAGGAAGGCCGCCCCGGCTACTTCCAGAGCAGCGGGGCGCTCCGGACCGCCGGCCTGGGCGGCCCCTGGGACGCGACGGCCCCCGCACCCCCGGCCCCCGCCGCCCGCCCAGGCCGCGCGGCGCCGCACAACAATGGCGAGCCCGGGCCGGGCCGCCCGCCGCCCCCAGGCCGCCCCGCCCGACCCCGCGGCCCTGGCCCGGCCGGGGGGCCCACGGCGGCGGCGCGCTCGCGGACGGAGGGCGGCCGGGCCCGGGCTCGCCGCTGTCAGTCAGCCGCCGCCGAGACAAAGCCGGGCCGCGCCGCCGCGCCGCCTCCATCTTAGCGCCCGACCGCCGCCCCAGCCCCGGCCCGATCCGCCCCGCGCCGCCCCGCCGCCCCGCAGCCCCGGCCCACCTGGTCTGGTTCCGCGGGCGCGACTGGGCCGGGCGATGGCGATCGGGCGGCGGTCGGGCGCGGAGGCGGCGGGATGGCGGCGGATTGCGAGGCGGCGGCGCGGCTGCTCGCTCGCTCGCTCCCTCCCTCCCGGGCTCGCTCGTCGCTCGCTCGCTGGAGCCTCGGAGCCTGTGTCTCGCCGCTCGCCTCCCTCTCGCGCTCGGCTCCCCGCCCCCCGCCTGCCGCCGCCCCCGCCTCCTCCGGCCTCCTCCTCCCGCCGTCGCCCTCAGCCGCGCCTCGACCCGCGCAGCGCCCCCTGCCGCGCCGCCCGGCCTGAAGGGGGCTGGGGGCCCCGGGAGGGGAGGGGCCGGGCAGGGGGGGAGGGGCACGGGAGAAGGCGGGGCTGGGGTCCCGGGGGAGCTGAGGGGGAGGGGTACGGGAGAGGGGGCTGGGGTCCCCGCCGGGGCGGGGCCGGGCAGCGGTGGGGGGAGGGGCACGAGAGAAGTGGGGGCTGGGGTCCTGGGGAGACGTGGGAGTAGGGGCACGGGGGAAGGAG